>NW_006921711.1:3525939-3541788 GCF_000298275.1 Orycteropus afer afer | reverse complement strand
ATCAGGGTTGTATCCTTTCCGCATACTTATTCAATCTATATGCTGAGCAAATAATCTGAGAAGCTGGACTATATGTAGAAAAACATGGCATCTGGGTTGGAGAAAGAATCATTAACAACCTGAGATACGCTGATGATTCAACTTTGCTTGCTGAAAGTGAGAATGACTTGAGGCACTTACCGATGAAGATTGAGGAACACAGTCTGCAATATGGATTACATCTCAATATAAAGAAGACAAAACTCCTCACAATTGGAGCAATAAGCAGCATCATGATAAATGGAGAAAAGATTGAGGTTGTCAAAGAATTCAAGTTGCTTGATTCTACAGTCAAGGCCAATGGAAGCAGCACTCAGGACGTTAGATGACGTGTAGCACTGGGCAGGTTGGCTGGGAAGGAACTCTTTCAAGTGCTGAAGAGCAAGGATGTCTCCTTGAGGACTAAGGTGTGCCTGACACAGGCCATGATATTTCCAATCGCCTCACATGCATGTGAGAGCTGGACAATGAATAAAGAAGACTGAAGAAGAGTTGATGCTTTTGAGTTGTGGTGTTGGTGAGTGCTGAAGGTACTATGGAATGCTAAAAGAACTAACAGATCTGTCCTGGAGGAAGTGCAGCCGAGATGCTCCTTGGAAGTGAAGATGGCAGACTTGGTCTCACCTACTTCGGTCATGTGTCAGAGGGGACCATTCTCTGGAGAAGGATGTCATGCTTGGTAAGGTGGAGGGTCGACGAAAGAGGGGAAGGCCTTTGACAAGATGGATTGACACGGTGGCTATAACAATGGGCTCAAGTATAGCAAGGATCATGGAGCTGGCGCGGGATCAGGTGATGTTTTGTTCTGCTGTGCATGGGGTTGCTATGAGTCAGAAACGACTCGACAGCACCTAACAACAACAACATCAAGGATTCTGTATGGTCTTGTATGGGAAGATGTTCATGGAAGGTGGTGATGCCATGAGTTATAGCACTGGGTGACACCAACCATAGTGACGCCACTGCTTCCTGGACCCCACCCCTAACATACATCTTAGTATGCCTGCTGAAGGTAGCTGTTGCATAAATTCCCTGGATCCAAGGAGGCTGTGGGACAGTGAAGAGATAGCAGGGACAGCAGAGGGAAGTTGGGCAGAGAACCCCTGACTGGAAGCCATGAGTCCCAGATGCCTTTTTTCTCCATTCAACAAGTATTTACTGTGTGCCAGCGATGTGCCAAGCACTCTCCCAGGCATTGAAGATACAGCACTGAACCAAATAAGTAAACTCCCTGTCCATTAAGGAGCGCTGATGGGGCAGTGGTGCATAGCTTTGCTGCTAACCAAAAAATTAATGATTCAAAAGCACTAGCTGCTCCATGGGAGAAAGATGTGGCAGTGTGATTCTGTAAAGTTTCCAAAACCTGTTGCCATTGAGTTGATTCTGACTCACAGCAACTGTTTTTGTTATCTAGTGCTGCTCTAACAGAAATTACCACAAATGAGTGGCTTTAACAAACAGGGATTTATTCTCTTACAGTTTAGGAAGCTAGAAGTCTGACTTCAAAGTGCCAAGCTGGGTAAAAGCCTCTTGACCTTGGGTTTCAGCCTCTTGATCCTGGTCCACTGGAACTGGAGGCTTCTCTTAACTCAGGCAGCTGCTGGCTACTGCGGCTGACAAACCCAAGATCAACAAATAAAGTGGCACAGTACCAAGATTACAACGTGGCAGGCCACTAGTTCAAGTTCAGAGACAGTCCCAAGATAGGCAGGAAACATGGCAGGCCACTGAGATGAGGACTCTCCAAATGCAGGATCCAGATGTGCAAAAAGCTCCAGAGACCTTTGTCAATGCTGCTTCTTATATACTGGAAACAGCCCACATCCCTCATGTAGCTATTCAGCTGCTCCAATAGATTCCACCATGGAGTGGATTACTAGTCTCATAGTGGAGAATAACTACATCCAGCTGCCCAGTGACTCAAAACCAGGCCCAACCAAGTTGACATATAACCTTAACTACCACAGTGACTCTATAGGACAGGGTAGAACTGCCCTATAGGGTTTCCAAGGCTATAAATCTTAATGGAAGCAGACCACCACATCTTTCTCCTTCAGCTGGTAAGTTCAAACTGCCAATCTTCCAGTTAGAAGCCAAGCACTTAACCACTGACCATCAGCTCTCCTTCTGTAAAGATTAGAACTTTGGAAACACTGTGGAACAGTTCTAGTCTGTCCTATAAAGTCACTATGAGTTGGAATCAAATCAATAGCAATGGTTTTTTTTTATTATTATTATTTTATTTTGGTCACAGAGTTTACATTCTAGTAGGCAGAGCAAGACAATAAACTAACTAAATAAATAAAACATATAATACAGAGAAAAATTAAATAGGGACAGTCCCCAGCAGTGAGGAGTGTACAATTTTAAAGGGGTTAATCAGGGATCGTCTCACTGAGCAGGTGATATTTGAGCCAGTAGGCTTCCAGTTTTGCCTTGACAGTGGCTGAGCCTAGGAAAGTCACTTTCCTTCTCTAGGTTTTTCTGGAAAATAATAAAATAAGTGGTCTGAGCTAAATCAGTGACTTTCAAAAATGTTTTCCCTGCAGTAGGTCTCTGTAGTCAAATGAGGAATTATCCATAGCCCAATAGGTTAGGCTTCCCAGATGAAATATAGGAAACTCAATTAAGTTTGAATTTCAAGAAACGAAGAATAATTTTTAACATGAATATGTCCCAAATATTGCATGAGATATACTTATGCTAAAAACTTATTGCTTATCTGAAATTCAAATTTCCCTGGGCATCCTGTATTTATATTTGCTAAACCTGGTCATCGTACTATAGGAATGAGAGTAGAGAAGCACCCTTCAGCTGGCCAAGTCCTCTCTGAGTGTCAGTTTGCCTCTGGACAGAACCAGAAGGCATCTGGAGAGATTGAGATGGATCCCATGGAGAGAGCAAAGAATCACTGCATTCCAGAGCTCAGCCTGAGGTAAAGCCGGGACCTGGAGCTCCCTGTTCTGAAGGAGGTTCCAGTTAAATACCCAACAGAAAAGCATCCAGCTCAGCACCTGGCAGTGGTAGGTGCCCAGAAACTGTTTGTTTTGTTTGGGTCTAATTTCCTGGAAAATTGCCTTTGCCCTCTCACTGTTCCCCAGCTCCCCCAGGTTTTCCAGAGGTCAACTCCTGGTCCATTTAACCCAGATGGTCCCTCAGCCACACAGGGGCAGGGGGAGGTTGACTGAGCATGCCTCTGGGTCTAGGAAAATGACCCAGGAAGGTTTTGGCGGTTTCTTCCCCCAAAGGTTTACTCATTCCTAGGCAGGGGAGCAGAGTTGAGTTTGGCCGACAAACTCAGTCATCCTCATTTGTTTTGGAAGGGCTGGCCCTGGGTTCTCCCACACAGTGAGAGTTTAATTGGAAAAAAGGGTGACTTTTTTTAATGAAAAGGAAAAACCACCCTCAAAGGCTAGATCTAAAAAAAAAAAACCCACAACCAGAAATGAGAACAGCAAAATATCTAAAAGCTCCTGGCAGGTATTAGAAATAGCCTTTTAATGGCATGAAGTAGAAGCAAAGCCATCATCTGCCTCTCTGGAGCGCTCACCTCAGCACATGCTGCGAGCAGCTGGGACTTCTCAACTGGCAGCAAGCACTTGTTTTCTCCCCTGGGTGAAATCAGTAGCCAAGGCAGTCTGCTCTCAATTATCTGCTTTGTGGCTTATCTGAGGTAGCATAACTTCAGGGTGAGGGAGAGGGGGACTGGGACAGAGAAAGTGGTAAAGGGGCCCTGACTAGAGGCAGGGCAGAGGAAACCACGGCATATGTGCCCATACTGATTACAGTCACCTGTCGCTGTGAAATTAATCACCCCAAAACATAATGGCTTAAAACAAAACATTATTTTTATTTCTCATGGTTCTGTGTGTTGATTGGGCTCAACTGGATGCTGTTTCCCTCAAATGGCAGCAGAAGCTTCACTCATCTGGAAACTTGACTAGGTTGGGCATCCAAAATGGTGTCTTCACACTCATGTCTGGGCCATGGGCTGGGGTAGTTGGAACAGCTAGAGGATGGGTGGGTATCTCTCCTGCCACACCTTCTCACTACGTGGCTAGCTTAGGCTTCTTCACAATATAAAGGCCTCACAACAGTGGTATTTCTTACAAGGTGGCTGGCTTTCCCCATGTCATGAGTTTCAAGAGTCCAAAGCAGAAACTGCAAGGCTTTTTATGACCTAGCCTCAGAAGTCACAATGTCACGTCTGGTACGTTCTTATGATTAAAAGGGTCAGCCTCGATTCAGTGTAGCAAGGACTATCCAGGCATGTGAATTCTGGAAGGCACAGTGCATGAGGGGGTCATTTTGGAGACCAGCTACCACAATTTCTTGCTGTGTGGCTGAAGCTGGGGTGAGATACCATCAGCTGTGGGGAAAGTGCCCATCAGACCAGCTTCCAGGCAGAGCAGAAGCCGAAGTAACAAGGACAGCTACTTCATCCACCAGTACAGATGATGTCCTCTAAATCTTGGTGAATTGGGTTAAGTGGTAGAAAGAACCAGGAAAACTACTGGCTCTGGCTTTCACTGTCTGTGTGTCTTTGGGCAAGTCCTTAGACCTCTCTGGGCCTTTATTGTCTATCTTAAAATTGAGACAGTTGGGTTGGAAATCACTCAAAGATTCCTCTCACTCTGAGTTAAGGAAATACAATGTTATGAGTTCGTCATCAAAGAGCCCACACCTCTTTCAATAGTCAAGGGGACAGGGC
Organism: Orycteropus afer afer; assembly: GCF_000298275.1. Taxonomy (NCBI): domain Eukaryota; kingdom Metazoa; phylum Chordata; class Mammalia; order Tubulidentata; family Orycteropodidae; genus Orycteropus; species Orycteropus afer. The sequence goes on along the minus strand of NW_006921711.1, from coordinate 3,537,038 downwards.
CAAGAACCATTCTCAGTAGCAGGCATGAAAACTAGAGGAGCCAAGATATTAGTCACCAATCTTTCCACCTTTCTTTAGCAATAAAATCCATGTGGCTAAACTATATGTCAAGTTCAGGGGATCCTACACTTCCCTTCCTGACTGTGTGCATAAATGCACATGTGTTGGTATGTGTGTGTTCACGTGTGTGTAAATACATGTGTACAGGGTGTGTGTACATCTGTGTGTGTACCTGTACATGTGAGGGGGCATGTGTGTGCATACATGTACTAGTGTACATATGTGGGTATATGTGTGTGTATGTGTGCACTTGTGTGTGTGTGTGTGCTTTTCCATGTATGTGCATGTGGAGATATAAATGGCAGATAAGTGTCCCATTGCACAACGTGTTTCTGCTTGACAAGACTGCCAAATGGGTAGTTTATACTGGAAAGAGCCTGGAATATCTCACTATTTATATAACTATACACTGTATGGCCTTTTAATTTAGCTCTCATTCCAAATGCATGACATGTCCTTTTGACACCTTGAAGAAATGTTTCTCAGATGGCAGGTTGGGCACAGCAGCTGCAGGCTGCAAAAGGAAAACATAGTGAAAACCCTGAAAATTAAAAGTGATTCAGGTCCTCTTAGGAAATGCTTTGCTTCAGGCTACTTGATGTGGTCATTTATTAAATGACTTAATCAGGAAAGTAACTCATTCACAGAGCATTAACTCCCTTTCCAAGAACTCCTGTATCTTCCCAATTACAAGTGGAGTAAAATGTTCAAAATGGGACAAACAGAGGAGAATCTCATTCTAGGGCTGAGGAATGGGTAGCTGCTTGGCTGTGAGGACTTCCCGTTGCTGAGAATCTATCCTAAATCATTGACTCTGGAGAAACATCCCTCTCATTGAATTCAAGCAGGTTTTTTGTTTGTTTTGTTTTGTTTTTTAACATGGTTGCACTTGACTGACAGTAAGTTATAGAATCCTTGCCTACCAGAGTGTAAAGAACCTCAATCTCCTGTCCTAAGCTCATCATCTCATTGACCAGGAAACAAAGAGAGAGAGAGTTAGAGCCCAAGGTCATGTTGTCAGAAGGGACCATTCTTTGAAGAAGGATATCATGCTTGATAAAGTGGAGGGTCAATGAACAAGGGGAAGGCCCTCAACAAGGCTGACTGACACAGTGGCTGCAGCGATGGGCTCAGGTATAGCAGGGATCATGAGAATGGCATAGGAGCCAGCAGTGTTTCATTCTGCTGTACACAGGGTCGCTATGAATCAGAGACGACACAATGGCACCTAACAACAACAAGGCCACACACATTCTGTTTCCTGATCTGGGAGTAAGACTAGGATCTCCTTTCTCACAATCCAAGGGTTTTGGCTAAAGTAGAAATGAAAAGGACTTCCTGCAGCTCTGTTGGGTTAGTAGGCACCTTATTACCCCATTACCCATTATTCTGGACCCCATAACCTCCAGATAACCACATAAGGCTCCAGCAATGAGCAATGCAGAATGGACAGGTGCATCCTGGGCACAGTGTGAATAAGGAAGTGAATGCTCAGTGAAAGAATTCGTTCAACAAATATTTATTGAGGACCTATTTACTGAGTCTACCACCCATCTGTCCATTTCTTGTACTGTGGTGGCTTGCATGTTGCTGTGATGCTGGAAGCTATACCACTAGAATTTTAAATGCCAGTGGGACCACCCATTACAATGGGTAGACAAGTTTCAGCAGAGCTTCCAGACTAAGACTAGGAAGGAAGGATTGCCAGCTTACTTTGGAAAATCAGCCAGTGCAAACCCTATAACTCACAACAAAATATTGTCTGATATAGTTCCAGAAGAGGGACGCTAGCTACTGGTTAGAAGGCACTCAAAATACATAGTGGCTACAACAGTGGATCGAGCATAAACAATCATGAAGACGGTGCAGAACTGGGCAACATTTCATTCTGTTTTACATGGGGTCACCATGAATCAGAGCTGACTCCATAGCAACTAACAACACCAACGTTTATTGAGCGCCAGGAACTGTGATAGAAAATATGTATACAACAACAAACTCTGCTTCAGTGATAGAGCTTACATTCCAGGTGAGGTGCAGTGGATGAAAGAATGAATGCAGGAATAGATCAAGGAATGGATAATTAATAGATGGATGAATAGATGGATAATGGATGCATGGCTATGTGGTCACTACAGTTAGAAATACAGGAGAGCTATAACTTAAGTTAGGGTATAGACTCTGAAGCTGGAGTCCTGTTCCTCCCTGCAAGCCTGCAGCACAACCAGAAGCAGTTCTAATCAGACATTCTCCTACTCAAAGTCTTCAATGGTTATCTAGACCTCCTCAATCGATCTTATCCTCCCATTCCACACTGCTCTAATATTTGCCTCTTACTTCAAAACTGGTCAGTTCATCACAGTGCCCCACTACTACCACACCACCACTGAAACCATTGCTGTCTTCTGCTCAGGCTGACACCCCTTCCTAGAGCACCCTCCCTGTGCCCTCTGCCTCTTCTTCAAGTCCCTCGCCCTCCAGTCACCACTCTGTTCACTCCAAGCCTCTCCTCCAAGAGGCTCCAGTCCTGTAGCCCGTGGCACACCCCTGAGCATGGAGTACTTACTCTGTGAGGTGTGTTGTACCCTGCGAGCCAGACTTGTCTCCCCCACCACGAAATAAATTGTCCGGTCATCAAGGATAGGAATTGTCATCCCCTTCTGAGTCCCCAGACTTGAGTCTGTGGCTGGGCACACAATAGATGTTCAATAAAGACTTCAGACATGACATCAAATCTAGACAAAATAAATGTAAGGGGCCTCCAGGACAAATGCCTGGTCCAGGCTTACCGCTAGTAAACTCCAACACCCAGCTTTCTTCCTAGAAATGCTTTCCCATACAGCCCCTATCCCATCCCCTACAGAGCTTTCCTGAAGGCATCCCCTGGGAACTGGAATTGGGTTGAGGCCCACTGGAGGGGAAGGGCCTCTTTGTTTAACAACAAAAACTGCTCTTCTGAGCTGATGAATGACTCAGCATCTTGGAACCCAAATGAGAAAAACTGTTTGCATCCTGGTATGCAGGAAGTTCAGAGGGTCCAGCGGACTCTGTGAAGCCATGGAATCCGGCACAAAGCCTGGCCATGTCAAGTCCAGGGTTTGAAAGTGTGAACAACTCTGCCAACAGCCTAACCCGTCAGGAATGGGGAAAGAGCACCTCCTGTTGACAGAGTTGGCCACCCCATTTTAAAGATGGGAAAATTGAGAATGAAATCCATCAAAACCTCTTAGGTTTCCCAGAATGCCTCTCCTCCCTGATGTCTGTCCAGGGCCTCTCTGAGTAGATGAAATGAAGAATTCACCATTCCTTAAAACAGCTGCAACCCTATACTGAAAGGAGAACCTCTAAATGCACAGTGACTTCACAGAGTCCTTAACCAGTTTGTGGGCCATGAGACCTTCTGTGTCCAGAGAAGCCTATTGATCCCTTCTCAAAGTAATATTTTTGAATACATAAAATAAAATATTCTTGACTACAAAGAAAATCAATTATATTGAAATAGTTATAAAAATAATTTTAAATGTCAGATAGTAATATATATGCTTCTTTATTAACATTTTAAACTGTAACATCTAGAAGATCTAAGAATTACCATAATTTCAAAATAGAGAGGCACATACGTATTTTAAGATATCTGCATCAACTGTAATGTGATATGAAAATATCTATAGATACCGGCAAAGAAGTATGTTGTTGTTGTTGTTGTTACGTGCTGTCCAGTCGGACCCGACTCATAGTGACCCCTCCTTGGGTTTCCCAGGCAGTATACTACAGAAGTAGATTGCCCAACCTTCCTTCTGAGGAGTGGCTGGTGGGTTTGAACCACTAGTCTTCTGATTACCAATCAAGTGCCTTAGGGACTATGCTACCAGAGCATAGTGGTATTGCTAATACTACCGTGATTGTTCCCTACATTCTTGAAGGAAATGTTATACTTCAATTAGAGATTAGTGGGGAGAAAAAAAAAAGATGTAGGTTTTTCCCATGAAATTTCACAGACCCCTTGGTTAGCATTTTCACAGAGTAACTAACCATTCAATGGTGAGATTTTAGGCAAAAGTGTGACGTGTTCCGACCCCATACTTAGTGCCCAGAACACTTCCAGATACACACACAAAAAAAAAAAATGTGGAAAAATGAATCAAATACTTCTCATCAGCTCTCATACTGCTGGCAGGGAGTGGATTGCCGCTCTACCTACTCCTACTTAATGGTTCCGCTCCTTCCTGAAATCCAGGGGCTCTTCAAAAGGGGCTTTATTCTCATTTGACTATGACTGGAAGACTGAGCAATCTACTTCTGTAAAGACTTACTTCCTGGGAAACCCAATGAGGGTTGCTATGAGTCGGAATCAACTCAATGGCAGTGAGTTTGCAGGGTTTTTTGTTTTTGTTTTTGTTTTTTTCATATGTAGTATACGTATATATTAACATATATATATTTATATACAAGTATCTATACATCTGTATCTATGTATGTTGTGGTGAAGGAGAAAAAGCTTTGAATGTTTGAAGAACAGAAAGGAAGCCAGGACAGGTGGAACATATAAGTGAGGAGACAAAGACAGAGTGTCAGATGAAGTGTGGGATATAAGCAGGGTCCCTAAGTCCTTACAGACCTTGGTCAGGAATTTGTTCTGGGTGCAGTGGGGAGCACTGGAGAATTTTAAACACGGAAGTAGCATAATACATTTGAAAATCACCATGGCTGTGGAGAAATGTGGGAAGAGTGGCGCAGAGAAGCTACATGTCTGGCAGCAAGTCAGGCGCAGGGCACCCCAGGGTGAGTAGGACAGACACAGACCCTGCCCTCATGGCAGGGCTTTCAAGCCTAAATACAAGAGCCCTAGGATCTCCTCCCTCATCTGCAAATTGGTCAGAGACAAACTTAAAGTAGAGATGTTGCTAGTTTTTGCACTGAGAAAAAAAGAGGAAATGGGCATATTTCCTCCTACACTCCCCGAATCCTTTCAGCCTCAGCACCCCACTCAACCAGACTTCAGTTTGTTCCACTTGACACCTCTTCATCTCTCCTAATTCTCTCTGTTCAAACTCCAGATCAAAAGCACCTTCTCCAAGAAGCCTTCCTCACCCTCCAGGCACATGATATTTCCTTCCTCCTGCCCTCCATGTCCTCATGGTCAAGACTAAGTAGAGGTGGGTGATCTAGTTTTTTTCTGCTTTACACAGGTTGCCCAATTAGTCTGTAAGCTTCTAGAGGACAGGTTAATGTCATCTCTTTTCCCCCCACAGAGCCTAGTACAGATTTGAATATAGAGTAAAAGCATTTGAAACACTTGTTTGATATTTTAAGAGGGAAAAACAAAAGTCTATTTGTTGCATTGACTGGTATGGAACGAGATTGCATTGAACTGAATTGCTGGAGGGCATTGTCAGTATTGATGCTGGTAACATTGACCTTCCAGAAACTTCTCAGAGTAAATGGGCTAGAAAAACACCTAGTAGAAACTAGAGTCTTTGAGAATGGCTCCAGCCCAACCACATGCCACAGCAGCCACAATGTTTATAATGCATTGAACATACAAATTTTTCCAATTAAGAATGCTTGCATCCCAGCAGGGAGAAAGCTCAAAAACTGAATGTATTTATGTTTTCTATTTTAACTTCTACCCCTCTTACACCTAAGTCTCCCTCTCCCAAAACCATTACTAAATCATGACTAACCTTCCCTAGAAAAAAGTAGTTTTGGGCAACCCAGAGATATATGGTGGACTGAAGGTGAATTGCTCCCCATGACTTCAGGAATTATTTCTGTATGTGAGTATGCATCTGTAAATACATCATTTCCTAAGGATTATTACCATATATGTGTGTTTATGTGCATAAATTTGAATAATATAGTAGTATTAACTGGCCTCCGTTGTAGGTGTATGGATTTTACCCTAATGCTGATAACATTGTATTTCAGGATAGATCTTTAAATGTTCTTTTTGACAATGAATATGATGCCATTCCTCTTTAATTTGTCATTCCCAGCATAGTACACCATATGATTGTCCAATTCAAAATGTCCAATATCAGCCCATTTCTGCTCACTAATGCCTAGGATATAGATCTTTATGCATTCCATTTCATTTTTTATAACTTCCAATTTTCCTAGATTCATATTTTATTCATTCCACATTCTGATTATTAATGAATGTTTGCAGCTGTTTCTTCTCATTTTGAGTCATGTTGTCAGTAATAGCATAACATCCATACATCTACAAGGAAGACAAGTTTATACTACCATTATTCAAGTTTATGCACCAGCCACTAAAGTAAAAGAAGAAGAAATGGAAGATTTTTACCAACTTCTGCAGTCTGAAATTGACCAAACATGCAATCAAGATATATTGATAATTACTGGTGATTGGAATGCAAAAGTTGGAAACAAAGAAGAAGAAGCAGTATTTGGAAAATATGGTCTTGGTTGCTTTAATAATTTCTTTTAGAAAGATCATCACAAGCTGGTCCCTATGAGGCAGAGTTAAAGATGTCCCAAATGTCCAACTTGCCCGAACTTCTGTGCCACTCCATCATCTCTGACATCAACTCCTCCTCCTCCTCCCCTCAGTAATCTCCCTCCTGTCTTTCGGTCTCATATTTCACTGTAAGTTCTCACAGAACTCACAAACTCCCAAGGAAATGGCTCATGTAGTGGTAGTGGAGGCTGGGAGGTTGGCAGGCTGGCAAGTTGCAAGTCTGTGGTAGTTCTGGAGGATTCTCACAACTCAGGCGGTTGCAGGAGCTGGCAAACCCAAATCAGTGGGTCAGATGGCGGCTGCTGTCTCAGATCCAGGGGTGAGGTGATGATGAACCAAATGCAAGAGAGTGAACTTTCCCAGAACATTCATATATATACCTTCAAGGAAGCTAAGATCGGTGACTTGAGTTACACCCTCTAGTAAGGCAGGACTCAAGATACAGCCCACCTTAAGTAGGCATAGAGACTAGGATTTACAATACATCAAAAATGGAAGATGATTAGAAGGCTATATTAAGCAATTCACTTCACTGCATTGGTGAAAGAAATGATGCAGGAGACCACATAAGTGAATTTTGCAGGACCAATTTATTTATTACAAATACATTTTTCAACAACATAAATGATGACTATACATGTGAACCTCACCAGATAGGATACACAGGAATCAAACCAACTACATCTGTGCAAAGAGATGATGAAGAATATAAACATGTTCAGTCAAAACAAGGCCAGGAACTGACTGTGGAACAGACCATCAGTTGCTCACATGCAAGTTCAAGTTGAAAACCCACTACCATCAAGTCGAATCCAACTCATAGCAACCCCTTCTTGGGTTTCCGAGGCAGTATCACTACTGAAGTAGATTGCCCAACATTCCTTCCAAGGAATGGCTGGTGGGTTTGAACTGCCAGCCTTCTGGTTAGCAGTGAAATGCCTTAGGCACTATGCTACCAGAGCTCAGTTGAAGTGAAATAAAATTAAAGCAAGTCTATGAAAGCCAAAATATGACCTTGATTATATCCTACCTGAATTTAGAGACCATCTGAAAAATGGATTTGATGCACTGAACACCAATGACCAAAGACCAGACGACTTGTAGGATAACATCAAGGACATCATACATGCAAAAGGACATTAAAAAGATAGTAAAGGAAGAAAAGAGAAAAAATGGATGTCAGAAGAGACTCTGAAACTTGCTTTTGAATGGACAATAGCTAAAGCTAGTGGAAGAAATGAAATAAAACAGCTGAACAGAAGATTTGAAAGGGCAACTCAAAAAGACAAAGTAAAGTATTATTAACTGCACAAAGAATTGGAGTTAGAAAGCCAAAAGGAAAGAACATCCTCAGCATTTCTCAAGCTGAAAGAACTGAAGAAAAAATTCAAGACTTTAGTTGCAATACTGAAAGATTCTAAGAGGAAAATACTGAACGATGCAGGAAGCATCAAAAGAAAATGGAAGGAATACACAGAGTCACTGTACCAAAAAGAATTGGTCAACGTTCAACCATTTCAGGAGATAGCATATGGTTGAGAATGGTACTGAAAGAAGTCCAAGCTTCACTGAAGGTATTGGTGAAAAATTGGGCTCCAGGAATTAACAGAATACCCATTGAGATATTTCAACAGATGTATGCAGCACTAGAGGCACTCATTCATTTATGCCAAGAAATTTGGAAGACAGCTACTTGGCTAATCTTGTTTGTGTCCATTCCAAAGAAGGGCGATCCACCAGAATGTGAAAATTATCAAATAATATCATTAACATCACATGCAAGTAAAATTTTGCTGAAGATAATTCAAAAATGGTTGCAGCAGTATACTGACAGGGAACTGCCAGAAATTCAAGCCAGGTTAAGAAGGAACCTGTACATAGATCAAGAGTCAGTCATTCAAATAGAACAAGGGGATACTGCATGGTTTAAAATCAAGAAATATTTGTGTCAGAACTGTATCCTTTCACCATGCTTATTCAGTCTGTATACTGAGCAAATAATCCAAGAAACTGTACTATACAAAGAAGAATGTGGCATAAGGATTGGAGGAAGACTCACTAACAATCTGCAATATGCAGATGACACAATCTTGCTTGCTGAAAGTGAAGAAGACTTGAAGTACTTACCAATGAAGATCTAAGACTACAGACTTCAGTGTGGCTTACACCTCAAGATAAAGAAAAAAATCCTCACAACTGGACAAATAAGCAACATCACAATAAATGGAAAAAAAAACCAAAAAGGTTGTCAGGGATTTCATTTTTACTTGGATCCACAACAAATGCCCATGGAAGCATCAGTCAAGAAACAGACATCATATTGCACTGGGCAAATCTGTTGGAAAAAAATTATCTATTTAAAGTGTTAAAGAGCAAAGATGTCACTTTGAAGGGTAAGATGTGGCTGACCCAAACCTTTGTATTTTCAGTAGCCTCATATGCATGTGAAAGCTGGACTAAAGTTGCATAAGAAAGACCAAGGAAGAATTGATGCATTTGAATTGTGGTGTTGACAAAGAATATTGAAAATACCACGGATTACCAGAAGAATGAACAAATCTGTCTTGGAAGAAGTACAGCTGGAATACTCCTTAGAAGTGAGAATCGCCAGACTTCATCTCACATATTTGGTCATGTTGTCAGAAAGCACCAGTCCCTGGAGAAGGATACCATGCTTGGTAAAGTAGAAGGTCAGAGAAAAGGAGAAGACCTTCAAGGAGATGGATTAACACAGTGGCTGCAACAATGGATTCAAGCATAGCAGCAATGGTGGGGATGGCACAGGACTGGGCAGTGCTTCATTCTGTTGTGCATAGGGTTTCTATGAGTCAAAACTGATTCTATAGCACCTAACAGCAACAGCATGTGTTTATATGTGTCTATATACCTATATGTACCTTTACAGGATGTCATGCTTGGTAAGGTGGAGGGTCGACGAAAGAGGGGGAGGCCTTCAACAAGATGGATTGACACGGTGGCTGCGATGATGGGCTCAAGTATAGCAGGGATCGTGGAGCTGGTGCGGGATCGGGCAGTGTTTCATTCTGCTGTGCATGGGGTCACTATGAGTCGGAGATGACTCGACGGCACCTAACAACAAAGCTTTACTTATGTGTGCGTACATGTACATTCCTGCTTGATTATTCATACACCTATATATGTGTGTTTGTATGTGTGTATGTGTGTGTGTGTGTGTATAAATCCCTCCATATAGCCAACTGTGAACAAGGACCCTAAATTTAAGTCTTGCTGAAGCCACAAAATGTACCACTTAGTAATCTTGTGGGCTTAATTTAAGCCTTTCCCATGAGGAAATCTCATCTTATGAAATGCTCATGGATTTCACAGGTGAATCTGTTCTGTTTTACCCACAGTGCCTTTTCCCTGGGTTTGCCCCTACTACTAGCCCTGGCCCTAGCCATCTCCCTTTATAACTTCATCCAAATCTAGTGAATCCTTAGCATGCAGCCACATTGAACTATTTTCAGTTTACTCTTTAACATTAAGTTATTGCTTAAAACAATAAGTTTACTTGTATATTCTATGTAGAAAGTTACAGTGCATGTTCTTTGAGGAGGAGATATGCTGGCTGATAGTTCAAGCTACTGGGAATCAAAAGCCCTGATTAGGAGTTCTGCAAGTATTAATCAGATACTGAATACCTGAGGGAGTGGGAGGCTTCAGTTCCATGGCAACGGGTAGACGTGACTGCATGGTGGATTAATGACCCATTGCAGACCTACCAACAGAAGGGCCTAAACTTCTGATGTCAAAGAAGAAAATTGACTTTGGCCATTGTGCATTAATTGTGGAGCAAACTTAGCTTATGGAGTCTGAAATAATGATGCCCATGTAGCAAGAAGTTTAGAAAGGCACCATCAAGGACTCAAATCATACTGGCTGTAATGGGAGCTCCACCATTTATTTGTAAAGGCTCTACTATCCATCCTTCAGCTGGGACAGGGTGAGGGGTTCTCCCCCTTACAAATCATTCAAGGGCTGTGTCCCATCAGATAATGTATTAGTTTCCAGTGGCTGCTGTAACAAATTACCACAAACTTGGTAACTTAAAACAACAGGAAGTTATTCCCTCTCAGCTCTGGAGCCCAGAAATATCAGTTTCACTGGATCAAAGTCAAGGTGTCAGCAGTGTTGTATGCTCCCTCTGACAGCTGTAGGGGAGATCCTTTGCCTCTTCCAGCTTCTGGTGGCTGTTAGCATTCTTTAGCTTGTGACTGCATCAATCCAGTCTCTGCCTTTGTCTTCACATTACCTTCTCCTCTGTACGTGATAAAAGGATATATATGATTGCATTTCAGGTCCACCTGGATAATCCAAGATAATCTGTCTGAATCACAAATTATTAATTAATTATACCTTCAAAGACTTTGCCATATAAGGTCACATTTATAGGTTCTAGAGATGAGGACCTGATATCTTTGGGGGAACCACTCTGGTGGCATAAAGGGAGCTCTGGTGGTGTAGTCCCTAAGGCATTTGACTGCTAACCAGAAGGCTGGCGGTTCAAATCCACCAGCCACTCCTCAGAAGGAAG
>NW_006921711.1:3524769-3525839 GCF_000298275.1 Orycteropus afer afer | reverse complement strand
TTTTTGGAAAAAAAAACCAAAAAAAAAAAAAAAAACTCACTGCCATTGAGTCAATTCAACTCATAGTGACCCCTCCTTAGGTTTCCAAGGTGGTATCTCTATGGAAGTAGATTGCCCAATCTTCTTTCTAATGAGTGACTGGTGGGTTTGAACCACCAGCCTTATGGCTGTCAAATGCCTTAGACACCATGCATGTCACCAGAGTAAGAGCCCAAAGGGTCCCAGAAACCCTCACTAACTGATATTTGTTCTACATATAGTGAGTCTTGACCAAACATTCCCAGAACATCTGTGACTCAAGCGGTCTTCACTTCCCTTCATAGAAGCTCTCCATGTGTGAGACATTCTAAGGTTTTATTTTCCTTTTCAATGCAATCTAGGCCAGCAAAAATCTACTGCTGTGCCCACATAAGTACTATGTGCTGGGTAGGGAAGGAAAGTACCCTTTGTGGGGATAGGAAGACATGGGAGACAACACAGATTGGTCCACCAAGAGAGCAGAGGACCTACAAAAGCAATCACTCAGTCTGTGGTACAGGGCTCATGTTAAAAGAAGCCATGCAGACATTGTTTCCTATGAATGTTCAAACAGGATAGAGAAAACATCCTGGGGGATGTCTTCACAGAGGAGTTAACTTCAACCTGGGCATTCCAACAAAGGAAACTGCAGGAGCAAAGGCCCAAGAATGAGAATGAAGGGAGACAACACTACAGGCCCAGGAAAGAGGGAGGAAGTTGTCTGACTAGAGTGGACTGTCCCTATGGGCTAATCCTATAAAGGTAATTTGACTAAGCTGAGGAGTCAGGGATACTATCTATGGTAAGAGAACTTTTTTTTGTGTGGTAGATATCAGGAGTCATTGAAGAGCCTTGATGAGACGGTGCAATGAAAAAATTAAGTGTTTTAGGGAAACAGATCTTAGGATGCTGCACAGGATAAACTAGACATAAAAAAAAAAAAATGGCATGTCATCTTCAGCAAGATTTGTTTGTGACTGCAGCCCTTATGGGAGCTCTGGTAGCATAATGCCTAAGGCACTTGACTGCTAACCAGAAGGCTGGTGGTTCAA
>NW_006921711.1:3522481-3524669 GCF_000298275.1 Orycteropus afer afer | reverse complement strand
TGGGCAATCCTACTTCCGTAGTGATACTGCCTTGGAAACCCAAGGAGGGGTCGCTATGAGTCGGGGCCGACTCGATGGCAAATAACAACAACAACAAAAAGCAGCCCTTATGTCCATTCTGTAAGTATTTCTTAGCTAGCATTAATTCTGGAAGAATAAGCTTGTAGGGATATGGAGAGTTTACCAAACACATTTCATGAATAGAGTCACATTTAGTCCTCACAATAACTTCATGTTGTTGTTACGTGCCATGGAGTCATCTCTGACTCATAGTGACCCTATACACAGCAGAATGAACCACTGCCCAGTCCTGTGCCAGTTTCACAATCCTTCCTATACCTGAGCCCATCGTTGCAGCCACTGTGTCTATCCATCTCATTAGGGGCCTTCCCCTTCTTCATTGACCCTCCACTTTACCAAGCATGATCTCCTTCTCCAGGGAATGGTTCTCTCTGACAACATGACCAAAGTAGGTGAGACGAAGTCTGGCCATTCTTGTTTCCAAGGAGCATTCTGGCTGCACTTCCTCCAGGACACTTAGCAGGACCTCCATGGTACTCTTAGCATTCTTCTCCAACACCACAACTCAAAAGCACCAACTCTTCTTCTGTCTTCCTTATTCATTGTCCAGCTCTCACATGCATAAGAGGTGATTGAAAATACCATGGCTTGAGTTAGGCGCACCTTCGTCTTCAAGGAGACATCTTTGCTCTTCAGCTCTTGAAAGAGGCCTTTTGCAGCAGATTTGCCCAGTGCAATACGTTGTCTGATGCCTTGACTGCTGCTTCCATTGGTGTTGATTATAGAACCAAGTAATATGAAATCCTTGACAACGTCAATCTTTTTTCCATTTATTGTGAAGCTGTTATTGGACCAGTTGTGAGGAATTTTGTTTTCTTTATATGAGTGTAATCCATACTGTAGATTATAGTCTTTAATCTTCATCAGTAAGTGCTTCAAGTCATCCTCACTTTCAGCAAGCAAAGTTGTGTCATCTGCATATCGCAGGTTGTTAACAAGACTTCCTCCAATCCTGATGTCACATTCTTCTTCACATAGTCCAGCTTCTTGGAGTATTTGCTCAGCATACAAGTTGAATAAGTATGGTGAAAGGATACAATCTTGACACACTTCCTTCTTGATTTTGAACCATGCACCATCCCCTTGTTCTGTTCAAATGACAGCCTCTTGATCTATGTACAGGTTCCTCCTGAGTACAATCAAGTGTTCTGGAATTCCCATTCTTCTCAATGTTAGCCATAATTTATTGTGATCCATACAACCAAATGCTTTTGCATAGTCAATAAAACATAAGTAAACATCTTTCTGGTATTCTTTGCTTTCAGCTAAGATCCATCTGACATCAAGAATGATATTCTTTGTTCCACATCCTCTTCTGAACCCAACTTGCATTTCTGGAAGCTCTCTGTCAATATACTGATGCAACCATTTTTGAATTGTCTTCAGCAAAATTTCATTTGCATGTGATATTAATGATATTGTTTGATAATTTCCACATTCTGTTGGATCACCTTTCTTTGGAACAGGATCTCTTTCAATAGGTTGGCCAGGTAGCTATCTTCCAAATTTTCTGGCATAGATGAGTAAGGGCCCCCAGAGCTGCATCTATTTGTTGAAACATCTTAATGGGCATTCCATCAATTCCTGGAGCCTTGTTTTTTGACAATTCCTTCAGTGCATCTTGGACTTCTTCTTTCAATACCATTGTTTCTTGATCATATGCTACCTCCTGAAATAACTGAACATAGACCAATTCTTTTTGGTACAATGATTCTGTGTATTCCTTCCATCTTCTTTTGATGCTTCCTGCATTGTTCAATATTTTTCTGATAGGATCCTTCAATATTGCAATTCAAGCTTGAGTTTGAAATTCTAAGTGAGTTCTTCCCTTTTAGTTTTCTAACTCTAGGTCTTTGCACCCTTCATCATAACAATTTACCTTATCCCATTAGACCTATTATAAATATGGATATTCTTATAGCACATACAAGTACATATGTAGAAATATCATCTGCCACACTTATATATGGCCATGAGAATATTCCCAGCCCCAGGGTTACAGGTGAGGAGAGACAACACAGGGATACCCAGAGTAGCAGGCCGGAAGAGCAGGAGAAAGGGGATAAAAGCCTTGAACCCGGACAGAAGAGCAATCAGCTGAAGGGAT
>NW_006921711.1:3506003-3511659 GCF_000298275.1 Orycteropus afer afer | reverse complement strand
AGCTAGTTAGGGTTTAGTCCACTTTTGTATCCTTCCCTTCAAGGCTCAGGGGTCCAAGATTATCTTCTGTGTCTGTGTTAATTGGTTTCCCTTTTCTTTATTGAAGAGGGTCTGTGCAGTCCTTCTGCCTAGTCCACCATCTTGCCAGAACTCTCCATGTATGATGTTCTTGATGTCATCCCACAATTCATCTGGTTTTTGGTCATTGGTGTTCAATGTGTCAAATCTATTCTTTAGACAGTCTCTAAATTCAGGCAGGATATAATCAAAGGCATATTTTGACTCTCAAGGACTTGTTTTAATTGTCTTCAGCTTCAACTTGAACTTACATATGAGCAATTGATGGTGTGTCCCATGGACAGCTCCTGGCTTTGTTTTAACTAAAGATATTGAGTTTCTCTATTGCCTCTTTCCACAGATAAAGTCAATCTGATTCCTGTGTATTCCATCTGGTGAAGTCTACATGTATAGCTGCCATTTATGTTGTTGAAAAAAGGTATTGTCACAAGAATGTTTCAAGATCTATCCTGAAGTACAATGCTGTCAGTGATAGGATAATATCCATACACCTACAAGAAGGACCAGTTAATATTGCTATTATTCAAATTTACACAGCAACCACTAAAGCCAAAGATGAGGAAATTGAAGATTTTTACCAACTTTTGCAGTTGGTAAAATGTATTGATTATTACTGGTAATCGAAATGCGAAAGTTGGAAACAAAGAAGAAGCATTGGTAGTTGGAAAATATGGCCTTACTGATAGGAATGACACCAGAGATCACATGATAGAATTTTGCAAAACCAACAACTTACTCACTGTAAATACCTTTTTTCAACAACATAAATGGTGACTATACACCTTGACTTTGCCAGATGGAATACACAGAAATCAGATTAAATCAGATTATTATATCTGTGGAAAGAGGGGATAGAGAAGCTTAATATCATCAGTCAAGACAAAGCCAGGAGCTGACTGTGGAACAGACCATCAATTGTTCTTATGCAAGTTCAAGTTGAAGTGAAAGAAAATTAAAACAAATCCACAAGAGCCAAAATACAAACTTTATTATATCCCACCTGAATTTAGAGACCATGTGAAGAACAGATTTGATGCAATGAACACCAGTGACTGAAGATCAGATGAGTTGTGGGATGACATCAAGAACATCATACATGAAGAAAGCAAAAGGTCATTAAAAGACAGGAAAGGAAGAAAAGACCAAAATGGATGTCAGAAGGAACTCTGAAACTTGCTCTTGAATGGAGAGTAGCTAAAGAAAATAGAAGATATGCTGAAATGAAAGAACTGAACAGAAGCTTTCAAAGTGTGGCTCAAGACAAAGTATTATAATGAAATATACCAAGACCTGGAGCTAGAAAACTGAAAGGGAAGAACATGCTTGGCATTTATCAAGCTGAAAGAACTGAAGAAAAAACTTCAAGCTTCAAGTTGCAATACTGAAGGATTCTATTGGCAAAATATTACATGATGCAGGAAGCATCAAAAGAAGATGAAAGGAATATACTGAATCACTGTTTCAAAAAGAATTGGTTGGCATCCAGTCATTTCAGGAGGTAGCATATAATCAAGAACCAGTGGTATTGAAGGAAAAGGCTGAGGCTGCACTGAAGGAATTGGCGAAGAACAAGGCTCCAAGAATTGACAGAATATCCACTGAGATGTTTCCACAAACAACTCATGCAGCACTGGAGGCATTTATTTGTTTATGCCAAGAAATCTGGAAGGCAGCTACCTGGCCAACTAACTGGAAAAGATCAATATGTGTGCCCATTCCAAAGAAAGGTGATCCCATAGAATGTGCAAATTATCAAAAAGTGTCATGCATATCTCACACAAGTAAAATCTTGCTAAAGATAATTCAAAAATGGTTGTAGCAATGTGAGCTGCTTTATGGAAAGTGAATTTTCTCTATAAACTTTCACCCAAATCACAATTTAAAAAAAAAAAAAAAAAGGTTGCAGCAGTATATTGACAGGGAAACTTCCAGAAATGGAAACTGGATTCAGAAGAGGATGTGGAAAGAGGGATATCATTGCTGATGTCAGATGGAATTTGGCTGAAAGCGAAAAATACCAGAAAGATGTCTCTCTGTGTTTTATTGACTATGCAAAGGCATTCACCTATGTGGATCATAACAAATTGTGGATAACTTTGAGAAGAATGGGAATTCCAGAACACTTAATTGTTCTCGTGAGGAACCTACTCATAGACCAAGAGGCTGTCATTTGAATGCAACAAGGGGTTACTGCATGGTTTAAATCAGGAAGGATGTACATCAGGGTTGTATCCTTTCACCATACTTATTCAATCTGTATGCTGAGCAAATAATCTAAGAAGATGGACTATATGAGGAAGGACATGGCATCAGGACTGGAGGAAGAACCATTAACAACCTGCAATATGCAGATGACACAATCTTGCTTGCTGAAAGTGAAGATGACTTGATGCCCTTACTGATGAAGATCAAAGACTACGTACAGTGTTCAGTATCAATGACATCTTAACATAAGTAAAATGAAAATTCTCACAACTGGACCAGTAAGTAGCATCATGATAAATGGAGAAAAGATTTTTACTTAGATCCACAGTCAACATCCATGGAAGTAACCCTCTGCTGTCGAGTCAGATCCTACTCATAGAGATCCCTCCTTGGGTTTCCGAGGCAGTATCACTACAGAAATAGGTTGCCCAACCTTCCTTCTGAGGAGCAGCTGGTGGATAGCAGTCAGGAAATCAAACATCATATTGCACTGGGAAAATCTGCAGCAAAAGACCTCTTTGAAGTGTTGAGAAGCAAAGACATCACTTTGAAGACTAAAATGCACCTGACCCAAGCCATGGTATTTTCAATAGCTTCATATGCATGTGAGAGTTGGACAATGAATAAGGAAGGCCAAAGAGTCGATGCCCTTATATTGTGGTGTTGATGAAGAATACTGAAAATCCCATGGACTGCCAGAAGAACAAACAAATCTGTCCTGGAAAAAGTGCAGTTGGAATGCTCCTTGGGGGCGAAAATGGCCAGACTTTGTCTCACCTACTTTGGTCATGTTGTCAGAAAGACCATTCCTTGGAGAAGGATATCATGCTTGGTAAAATGGAGGGTCAACAAAGAAAGGGAAACTCTCAACGAGATGGGTTGACACAGTGACTGCAACTATAGACTCAAGCATTGCAAGGATTGTGAGGATGGTGCAGGCCTGGACAGTGTTTCGTTCTATTGTACATAGGGTCACTCTGAGTCAGAACTGACTCAATGGCACCTAACAACAACACAGGGGATCAAAGATAAAGTTGGAGCCATCTTTAGAAAATAAAATCCGCCTCACGAAGGTAAAAGACTATTCATACTAGTGAATTAATTCATTTATCGATAAATTTTTTTTAGGACTTACCACGCTAGCCTGTGGTAGGTGGACTCAAGGAGCTCACAAGACATCAAGGGATGGTAGTACTGTGAGATAAGTGTGATGATGGGAAGGAAGACAGGACAAGGTGATGTGGGAACTGGACCAAGACCACAGACCCACAAACCTCAGGAAAGTTTTCCAGAGAAAGCAACATCTAATCTGAGTCCTAAAGGATTAGAAGGTTAGGGATGGAGGGAGAGGTTGCAGGGAAAAGGAATAGCATGTATGGAGATATGAGATGAAAATGGGAAATATATTATTCAGCTTTATGATAGTAACAAACATCTCCAAAATCTCAGAAGTTTATGTGCATTATTCCTCACTCATATTAAATGTAGGCAGCTTGTCAGCTATGCCTGTGCTTCAAGTTGGGGCTCTGTTCCATATTTTTTTTCATTCACCTACCTGGGTGTGGTGGTTATGTTTGTGTGTCAACTTGGCTGGGCCTGGTTGAGTGGCTGAGCAGCTGGTGGTAGTTATGCCCCATGATGAGACTGGCAATCAACTCCATGGTGGGATCTACCACAAACAGCTGAGTAGCTGCCTTTGGGATGTGGTTTGCTTCCTGTATATAAGAAGCAGCTTTGAAAATGGTCTCTAGCTTATGGCACGCTTGAACCCTGCATGTAGCCATGTTGTTGTTTAGCAGCCTGCCATGCTATGCCAACCTTGGTACTTACAATGGACTTGAATTAATGGCCTGCTGTGTGGTTTGGTAACATCAAGACTGTGCCATTTTATTTGTCAACCTTGGGCTTGTTAGCCTCAGCAGCCAGTAGCTGCCTGAGTGAAGAGATGTCGCTAGCTTCAGGGGGCTGGGAACAAGAGGCAGAGCTGAAGCCCAAGGTCAAGGGGCTTTCACACAGCCCCTAGAGCCTGGTACTTTGAACTCAGAATTAAAGCCTCCAAATTGTAAGAATAAACTCCTGTTTGTTAAGGCCATCTCATTTGTGGTATATTCCTGTCAGATTGCCACTAGGTAACCAGAACATTGGGATATGAGGGAAAAAGAAGAAAAGAGTCCTGGTGACAACTTGCAAAATCTCTAAAAGCTCTGGCCCATCTACTCACTGGTCAAAGTATGTCACATGGCCAAGTCCAGTGGAACAGTCACTGAGTTGTAAACCAACCTGGATAGCTGGTGCCTTGAGTAAGAAGTGCGCAATATAGAGAGAGGAGCTGCACAAATGTGCAAGTCTGATGACAAAGGACCTTATAAGTCATGCTAAGGAGTTAAATTTTATCCTGAGGTCAACAGGCACCATTAGAGCAACTTAAATAGGAAAGTGCATATCTGTGCTCTAAATTGGTGACTCTGGTTGATTCACAATGGATAGATTGGAAAAGCCACCAACACTGGGAGTTGGGAAGAAGGGGAAGGGAAAGAAGCTAGCATTTGTTTAACACCTCTTGCATACCAGGTACTACGGTGGCCTTTCATATCCCATAGCAGTCTAGAATAGTAGCCCTACAAATTACTCCCCTTGTTCTCTGTCTGGGATCACAGTCCCTACTTACTGGACAATGGGCTGTGGTAGTCCCTCCCATCCTAAATATCACCTAAACATCACTGGAATAAAAATTACCTGACCCATGAACCAGTAAGATTCTCTGAGAGACGCAGAGATTTTAGAGTGTTTCCCGAGTGTCCGGACCAGAGGGACACATTTCAAGCTATGGCAGTCTTAAAAGGAGCAAAAACAACAAACCTGCTCAGAGAGAAGCAGAGAAAGGAGACTATTCCACCACTGAGAAGGTAAGAAAGTGACTTCTAACTATTTTCCAGTTTCTGATTCCACCCATCTTAAGGACAATGGTGTTCACTGCCTTTGAATCTGTGAGCTACCCCTGAATCCTTATAATAAATACATTATTGTGTTTCTTCTCTTAGTCCAAGTGGACTTCTGTGACTTGAGCCTCCAAGTACCTTGACTAAGATTATTTTAATTCTCTGATCACCCAGATTCACCTCTAGTAGAATGGATACCAAGTCACACTTCACCAGCTGTGGGGTTGAGGCTGCTACTATACAGCTTGACTTGGTTACATGGACTCCTACCCTGAATCAGGATCAGGGAAGGCAAGAATTGACAGGGGATGGAAACAACCTAGATGTCCATCAACTGAAGAATGGATAACCAAACTATGGTACATGCACACAATGGAATACTATGCAATGCTAAAGAATAATGTAGAATCTGCAAAACACCACATAACGTGGAT
>NW_006921711.1:3495186-3504553 GCF_000298275.1 Orycteropus afer afer | reverse complement strand
TATATATATATATATAGAGAGAGAGAGAGAGAGAGAGAGAGAGAGAGAGAACAATTGACAGGGACTAAAGGCCATAAACCCAGGGCTTGGTGGCTGAAACTTAAGGAGGTTAGGGATGGCTTTTCCTGGAAGCTAGACCCATCTTCTTCCTGATACCTACAGGGAACTCTCAACCACTAAAAGCTGGAAGCACCTGGGATGCAGAGCTCAGGGAGTGATAAAGGGCTAGGGATGGGAAGGAAAGTTTGGTAGAAAGACTGACCCTAGTGAAATAGGTCAGAACATGATCTGGTGCCAGAGGACTGGGTTCAAGACCCAGCCCTGCCACATCCACTGGACCTTAGACAAGTCACTTATATTTAACCTTTCTTAGCTTCATCTTCTGTTAGCTAGAGCTGTTGATTATATTCACCTCACAGAGCTGTGCTGAGGTAGCATTGAGATAGCACAATGTCTGGCACATAATAGGCATTCAGTAAATACTTGCTATTACTGCTTTTCTATTACAGAGGAACTTACAGCAGTAAGGCATATGGTGTGTAGTATGGGTTTTGGCATCAAGGACTGAAATTCCAGAAGCACCCTATCAGCTGTATAAGGTTGACTAAATTGTCTAACCTCTTTGAGCTCTCCTTATCTGTTCTTGTTGTTAGGTGCCATCAAGTCAGCTACAACTCATAGCAACCTATGTACAACAGAACAAACCATTGCCCAGTTCTCTGCCATCCTCAAAATCATTGCTATGTTTGAACCCATTGTTGCAGCCACTGGTCAATCTATCTCATTGAGGGTCTTCCTCTTTTTTGCTGACCCTCTACTTTACCTTTTTCACAAAAGAGGGGAAGACTTTCAACAAGATAGATTGACATGATGGCTGCAGCGATGGGCTCAGGTATAGTAGGGATCTTGAGGCTGCCACAGGACTGGGCAGTGTTTTGTTCTGTTGTACATAGGGTCGCTATGAGTTGGAGACAACTCGATGGCACATAACAACAACAACAACTACTACTACTACTACTACTACTACTACTACTTTACCAAGTATGGTATCTTTCTCCTGCCAAGTGGTCCCTCCAGATGACATGTCCAAAGTAAGTGAGACAAAGTCTCACCATGGTAGCTTCTAAGAATCATTCTGGCTGTACTTCCTCCAAGGCAGATTTGTTCATTCCTCTGGTTGTCCATTCAATATTCTTCACTGACACCACAATTCAAGTGTGTCCATTCGTCTTTGTATATACTTATTTTATAAAGATTATTGTAATCACCACAGATTAGTAGGGGAGTTCTGATGGCGTAGTTCCTAAGGCATTTAACTGCTAATCAGAAGGCTGATGGTTCAAACCCACCAGCCACTCCTCAGAAGGAAGATTGGGCAATCTAGTTCTGTAGAGATACTGCCTTGGAAACTCAAGGAGGGGTCACTATGAGTGGAATCGACTCGACAGCTGTGAGTTTGGTTTGTTTTTTGGTTTTTATAGATTACTATACTGCCTTGTGCATAGAAAATGCTCCATTAATGGAATATATTTTGATTATAA
Organism: Orycteropus afer afer; assembly: GCF_000298275.1. Classification (NCBI taxonomy): domain Eukaryota; kingdom Metazoa; phylum Chordata; class Mammalia; order Tubulidentata; family Orycteropodidae; genus Orycteropus; species Orycteropus afer. The sequence continues at coordinate 3,503,012 of NW_006921711.1, read as the reverse complement.
CAGATACATCTGCTTCTATTTTGAGGTGTAGGGGGTTGATGAAGGAGTTATGGAGGGAAGTAGGAGTCATTTTATTTATTCTTGGCCACAAACACTTAATCCGCACATTTGTACTTTCAGTATGGCTCCTGCTTTGTGCTCAGATCTGGGAGCAAACATAACAGAAGGAAAAGACTTGATCTCAACCCCATAACCTAAAACCCACTGCCATCGAAGCAATTCCAACTCATAGTGACCCTATGGACAGAACAGAACTGCCCTATAGAGTTTCCAAGACTGTAAATCTTTATGGAAGCAGACTGTCACATCTTTCTTCCACTGCTGGGTTTGAACTGCCAACCTTTTGGTTAGCAGCCCAGCACTTTAACCACTGAGCCACCAGGGCTCCTCCCCTCAACGCCATAGGAACATGTAGTTTTGACTTGTATGCAGCTATCATCTTTTGCTTTCTGAGAAGTCTCCTAATGAGACTAAAATCCTGGGAAAACCATCATATAACACAGAACATCATGGCAGCTGTAGTTCTCCCACTGGTCTCCAAACTGGATCCAGTCTTTTTACGTACCTCATTTCCTTTTCTCAAAATCCTGGGAGCAAGATGCTTGTTATGCCTGCTTTTTTTTTTTTCTCCCCAGACTGGGAAACTTACTCCATAAGATTAAGTAAGTCACCGGCTTTTGGTTGCACTGTTACTAAACAGCAGAAGCAGGATGGAACCTAGGTATTCTGACCCCAAAGCTCATACTCTTTCCAATGCTGCTATGGATAGTGAATGCCATAGACCAAATGGTCTCAAGTGCCAAGGGTTCCTGTCCTTCCAACTGCTCCCAAGAATGCTGATTCACATTTCTGAGCATTTTCCACAGTGCCAACCCCAGCTCTGGACACGTAATAGAGGCTTGATAATACTGTCACCTGAAAACTAAATCTGCCAAACTACTATCTAAATAGGCTATTACATCACAGCCATATAACAGGTAGGACAATAGTGTCAATTATTGAGCACCCACTAAACCACATGCTTTGTAAACTTTATTTCTAATCCTCAAAGCAACTGTATTCAATTCAACAACTAATTGTTGAATGCCTACTGTGTGCCAAGCATTACACTATTAACCCCATTTTACAAATGAATAAAATAAGATTTCAGGATTGAGTGACTCACTAAAGTAGTGGATCTGAGTTAAGGACCTAGGCCAGTCTGATGCCAAAGCCTACCATGCTGGCTACTATATCCACCCTATCTTCCCATGTGCGAGCGTTTACTAACAGTGTGACTATATTACAACGATTGTAGGTGGTTATATCTGGAAGTTTTATCATACCTGTCCCCACAAACCAGAATGCCACAGTACTGCCAGAGGACATGTATTTCAGGCTGCCTTTAACCTGGTCCCTCCACAGCAGCCTCCTGCTCAGGTGGCCCTGAGCTAGCTGCCCTCCCCAGCAGGACTGTATCTTGTTTCTACCTACTTCACTAAAGCATTCTTGCAGCACTGTGCATAAATTAATTAGCACACATTCTTCTATAAGAAACAGCCTCTGGATTTTAGCCTTAATTCACAGAGACAACTAAGGATTGGATTTCCAGGTTAAGAACAATGCTGACTTTTTCCAGGTTCTTTTTCAAATGTAGAACTTTATTGAAACCCCTACATGGCTGCCTCCAATGGCTTGGTGTGAGTACTCTGCCCAGGAGCTACTAAAATCAGGGAGCCAAGAGCAGTCACCAGCCAGAGGGAAGGGTATCATTGATGAGTGGGGCTGATGCATTGTAATTAATGGTAATAAAAATAGATACCAAGAGAAAGAAGTGACATGCTAGGAATTCCTACTCCCAGATAGAGTTTCTCACAGGTAATGGAAAGAGAGAGAGGGGGAAAAAAAAAAAAAAAGCCACTTCTTAACAAGAAACTTAATCTACACATTGCCCACAGAGGATTTTTTTTTTTTTTAATAACCAAGGAAATGAAACTAAAGACTAAATGCAACTAAAACAGCACCAGAAAAATTAAAATAATTCCACTTAGAAAACTTTCTTTCCTGCAACCCATGGGAACCTGGCCGTGTCAGATTACTCAATAAACAAGGTAAACATGGGGTTACTTGTGCTTACTTATTAATCTGTAGTAAACAATTTCACATTTTTTCACCATATCAAAGATTCTGCTTCCAGGTATGGCTGACATCTATCTCTCTATCTCTCCCAACCCCTCTATCTCCAGCACCTTCCTACAACCTTCCTACAGAATCAAAGCCTCTTTTCAAATGTACAGTCCCTGAGAGGGATAGAGTACCCAGTAAGCAAGGTAAGCACAGGCTTACTTATGCTTGTAGTGGATAAATAGTTTCACATGTTCAAACTCATGTGAAATTGTTCACTACAGATTAGTAAATTAGTACAAGTAAGCCAGTGCTTATTAGTTAATCCACCCCTGGAAACTGTCAATGCTATGGGTATTTAGAGCGGGAGTTTTTAAGAGCACAGCATAGATAGTTTCTTGGGTCCTATGCAGACCTCTGGCCCAATACATCTGGTTGAAGAGGGTGTCAAAGGGCCTCTGAAGCTTCCCCTACCCACAATGAGGGAAGGAAGGAAGAAGATTGCGAGAAAAACAATAGGAGAAAAGTGGAGAAATTCTCCTATTTGGCCTGGCCACTTTCCAACTGTTGCTACCGGTCAAAACCCATTGGTCACTCAAGTATCCATTCAGCATATTTTCTGGGTACCTACTATGTGCAAGGCCGAACCAGACGCTCCAGGAGGGGCAAGAAATGGAGAAAAGTGGGTGGCTGTCCCCAAGGATCTCGCGATCAGACCCTGCCTGGCAACTTACTGCATCTCCGGGCTTATGCCAGTGTCTGCTTCTGAGGGAGCGCGATTGACAGAAGCTCCCCACTTGTCGTGCCCTTTCCGACAGGTCACAGAACTGGTTAGGGCATAGGTGTTACCTTCTGCTCTTTATGACTCCTTTGTTGGAAGTATAAGAGAAACAATGTTCATTAACCCATATACCCCAATTCTGGGACCTGCAGCACAGGGGCGCTCGCGTGCAGGCGCAGCAGAAGGCACAACTGGGTCGCACAGCCACTTTATACCCCACCCCCGGCGTGGGGAATTCGGTAGCGGATATCTTTGGTTTCCTGAACCAAAAGTCTCCCCTAGGCGAAGGGGCCCAGTGACATCTCTGAAATCCCCAGGAAGCGTGGCGCGGTAGGAAGGCCTCCAGGACTGAGACGTGACAGCGGCGGGAACCGAAGGCCACGAGCCAGCCGGAGCATCCCAGGCAGAAAGGCAAGCAGGGTTCCGGGCCTGTGAACTCGACCTTTGCGCAGCCTCTGGCTGATTCGTGGATTTTCCCGGCCTCCAAGGGGGTCCCGAGAACCAGCTCTCACTTCTTTCGTTTGAACGAGATTTCCCATGAACCAGCGACCACCAAACCGTTTTCTTGTGCGCACCCTTCAGGCCGCCTCATGAGTCAGAAGGAAGAGGCTTGGAGGCGCAGGGGCGCAGTGGTCTCTGCATTTCGGTGGCCCCAAGGAGCCCTGCTGTTTCCCCACCAGCTGCTCCGGTTCTTGGGACCTGTGACCGCGCCAGCCGCGTGCAGCGCAGACGACGCCCCAGTTCGCGCCGTTTCACTAGTACAGCCTTCGGGGCCCAGCTCCTGGCAAACGTACCCGGTCTCCGGACGTTGCGGAGCCATTTTCTGAAACAGAATTCGAGTGAGCGGAATTCTCGCGCCTTAATCTGTCTCAAACTCAAGGCAAAAAGAAAAAGCCATGGGGGCCTAGTTTGCAAACATCCCGCTACATCCTTCTGGACACGCCGTAACAGACAGGCTGCGAGTGCGACGGGCGCCCGGGCAGCTGACGAGGCGCCTAAAGCCGATGCGCAGGCCGCCTAGCGCGGCTCATCCGCGTGGGGCGAAACGCGCCACGCTAGGCGGCCGCTCCCGGCGGGTGTGCGGCGGGAAGCGACGGCTCTGGGGCTGCCCTGGAACCGCGCCTGACCACCCCGAGGTTTGGAGCTTGCAGCTCCGGGAGGTGGACGGGCACCTCCGAGTGGCAGTGTCCCAGAACTCTGAGCCCCGGATAACGAGCAGTGCGGAGGGCCTGAGGCTGCCTAGTGGGGTTCTGCCGGCTTTTTAGGCTGGAAAAATTAAAATTTTAAAATAAATAAATAAAGGCTTTTGGCTCTGGATTGACACCAGGCCCTCTCCCACTGTCTTCTTTCCCAAAAAGTCGCGAGGTTGGACTGTGTGCCAATCCTGGGCTGGGTGATGAGCACCAATGGGCTGGGAGCCCTCGGGCTCTGTCCTAGGGAACTTCCTGCCCAACTCCAGACACAAAGGCCCCAGACTGCCCCTGACCAAAGGCCATCTGTCAGCGTGAGCTCGTTGAGGCACACCGACCCACGCAGCTGCTGCTTTCCAGAGAGTCAGATCCCAGGTCACTTCAGAATGTCCTAGAGGTGAAAGAAGATGTTTCAAGGAAGGCTGAATTTCCCACAGGTGCACAAAAATATTCTTCTCCCTTGCCATGGAGCTTCTCCTATTCATGGTTGATAGAATAGCAAGTGAAGGCCTTTTGGATGAAAGTCTTAGGATAGAAAAGAGGGCTGAGATTCCAGAGATTGTGGGGAGGGGGACCTGAGGTACCTGACACCTGACTCTTTGACTAGTTGTTGTTGTTGTTGTTATGTGCCGTTGAGTCAAACCCGACTCATAGCGACCCCTCCTTGGGTTTCCGAGGCAGTATCACTACGGAAGTAGGATTGCCCAACCTTCCTTCTGAGGAGTGGTTGGTGGGTTTGAACCGCCAGCCGTCTGGTTAGCAGGCAAGTGTCTTAGCCGCTATGCTACCAGAGCTCCTAGTAGCTGCTCTAAATGCTGGGACTGGAGGATGATATTGTCTTAGGGTCAGGCTGGTGTCTATCAAATACTCAATGCCTCCTCCCAAGTGCTGGGTCTTCTGCAAAGACTGCTGATGAGGGAGGAGGCCAGGCAGGGAGGGCACTATGGAGTGTGGAAAAAAAAAAAAACAGCTCAGCTTGTCGCCTTTCTTGGGCAGGCACCCTAGACCTGCTAGAACCGGTTTCCTATCAATGTAGAGGAAGGAGTAACTAGTGGCATATGTACACATACACACATACATTGGGCAATGGTGCTTGTTGTTTTCTGTGCTTGTTCTGTAATGACTTTTCATATGGCACACATACCTTTTCTGTCTCTATTGCTCTATTGCTGAGTGTTGCCTGGAAGCTCCTGGCAAGGTGTACTCTCAGGCTTAGGACTCTAGGGCTGAAAAGAGGGCAGCACTTGGAAGGGCAGTGAGTCTGAAGCTCCAGAAAAGACCCAGAAAATCTACATTTGCAGAATGTGGGCAAAACCTAGGCCTTGGAGAAATTAAAACTTGCAGCTCCAAGGGTCTGATATTTGTACAAGGGAGGAGGGCATTCACTGAAGGCTGTAGCCCAGGTTGCAAAGATCACCTGCTTTTTCAAGGTTAGGACTCATGCCAACCCAGAACTGACAGGGACTTGAGAGATTACCCAGCCCTCTTTCTAACAGAGTGGTCCAAAATCTCACACCAGAAGTTACTTCCCTATCCCACTCTCCTGTCCCAGATTAAGGTGCTTTCACCACAGCCATGGCCAAACCTAAAACCAGCCTGCCAGCCAGATCCTCTCAACCACATGGCTGGAAAAGAAACCTTGGAAAGAGGAGGTTGCCCTTTTGTTGAGATCAGCAGGATGGGCTCCAAACCTCAGCGCAGCCTGGAATGAATTCCTCCTCATGTTTACAGGGTCCTCTGAGCCTAGCTCTGCAACATTCCCAGTGTCAGCAACCAAAAGTTTCCTGCAGTCACCTAGATTTGCTAGCACTGGCTGGGAACCTGAAGGGAAACAGCCCTGCAGCCTCAGCACCACATCAGGCCCCCAGAAAGGAAGCAATATTGGGGGGGGGTGCTAGGGTTCCATTCTCTGTCCCTGGGACACCCCCCAGGTGACATCCAGAACGCTAGAGCTGGGAAAAACACTTTGGAAATCTTGCTAATAAGGAAAGGAATGAATATGTATCTTCCCCATAAACACCAAGCAAAACCCAGGCTTGAACCCAGGGCTCTCTGGACTCCCATTCTAGTGCTCTCAGTACAAACTCCCAACACAGTTTAAAGGGGTGAGAACGAAGAAATAGGACTTTGACTCTGGTTCCACAGCCCTAGTTTAAGGGCGGAGCCCGAGCTGTGCGCTGGCTCGGGTTTGGCCTCTGCGATTTGCGAGATCTGCGACAGAGAGAGGCCAGGAAAGTGGTACTGAGAACAGCTCTGGATGCGGAGTGTGTTTGCGGTCCCAGCAACTGGGAGCCAAAAGGGGAAACGGAAGTGGAAAGGACAAGTTCGGGAAGCCCGGGGCTTTATTTTGACGAGAAATAGCATTCAACCCCTCAACATCCTACCTCCAGCTCGTCAGAGTGCCCTTCTTCCAGAGAACCAGCACCACGTGCTCCCAACCATGAGCCCCGACAAAGAAGCTAAAAACAGGACCTCTTTTTTAAGCCACTTATTCTGAAGTTCAGCAACAAGGGTCCTAGACTGTAGTGGCCAGGAGCCTCAGCCGAGGTCGCGCCAGGAGGCCGCAAGGCGGAGGTCTGTCTCCACTCTCTTCTCCCGGACCACCCACGGGGACAGCGCCCCGGCAGTCCTAAACCCGCCGACCTCTCCTCCCTATGGGCAGACTGCTTGTATGCGCTGTTCCCGGATTCCGCGTCGCCGCTGCCGGCCGGAATCAACTTCCGTGGAGGCCGAACCCAACTGCCAACTGCCGGGAGATTCTCCGGCCCGCGGGGTTAATTCTGAGTCCCCGCCGGGCGAGGAGCTTCGAGCACTGAGCCTGGGCGGTACTGGCCGCGGGGCAGATGGCCAAACTAGGGGAGGGAGGAAATGCGGAAGATCCCCGGGAAGTAGATTCTGCGGCCACTGCCAAACCTTTCCCATTTCTCTCTCCTCCTCCCTCCTGCCTTCCCCGGGAGGACTGCCTAGGTCCCTAGTTCTTCCGATGGGGGTGGGGCGCTGTCAGCAGGAAAAGCTAAGTCTGAGGGGCGCCCGAGCACAACCAACTGTCCCATCCCACTGGCCATCTCCGCGGTAGAATCTATTCTGGAGGGGCGCAGTGCCCCGGGGTGGGGTGGGATAGACCCAGCGGGACCTGGACACTGCTGCAGCGCCTTCCCTTGTGAAAAGATACGCAAACTTGCTTCGCCCTCGAGGCTCCCTGCACTCTTCTTTTCCTCCCCAGCACTTCCTTAAACAGCCATTCGCCCTTTCTTCTCTCCTCTTCCCTCCCCATCTCAACCTCCCCTTTTCTTCCCTGGGCGTCCCCACTTCCCCACTCCTGTGCCCTCCTCCTCTTCCCTTGCTCTTTGGGCGTCCGCCCCGTCAATCACCACCGCAGCCAGCCTCACGCCCGGCCCCTCTCCACCTCCCAGGCTCTTGGAGTGCCTCCGGCTCCTGTCTCGGGCAGCCCTCCACTTTGCGCGGAGCCGGACGATCTGTCAGCGGAGCTGGCCTCGGGGAGCCGCCTGGCCCGCCGGGGCTCAGGTTACAAGTGACTGACAGCGTCTCCATGGCGAATAATTTGACTCCGACTATTGTCTGGCGCGGGCAGGCCCCGGGTCAAATAACCGAACCAATCAGGGCGCGGGCCGCCGCGCTTCTTGCCCGCTTAGAATAATATTATTAAAAAAGCAGCGAACGAGCTAAACGGGAGGGAGAGTGAGGGAGAAGCGAACCAGGCAGCCGCGGGCCGGCGGGCGGGCGCAGAGCAT
>NW_006921711.1:3479477-3495071 GCF_000298275.1 Orycteropus afer afer | reverse complement strand
GGGACTCACTGAAGTGACTTGGGGCTCTCCCGGAGCCAACGCTGAGCCAGGGGGGCCCGCCCCGCCCGCCTCCTCGGCCAGGACGGCCGAGGGAGGAGGCGCCCATGCGGGACCGCGCAGCTCGGTGAGGGCGCGCGCGGGCGGGCGGGGGCGCAGCCGGCACCATGTCCATGTTGCCCACCTTTGGCTTCACGCAGGAGCAAGTGGCGTGCGTGTGCGAGGTGCTACAGCAGGGCGGCAACATCGAGCGGCTGGGCCGTTTCCTGTGGTCGCTGCCGGCCTGCGAGCACCTCCACAAGAATGAAAGCGTGCTCAAGGCCAAGGCCGTGGTGGCGTTCCACCGCGGCAACTTCCGCGAGCTCTACAAGATCCTGGAGAGTCACCAGTTCTCGCCGCACAACCACGCCAAGCTGCAGCAGCTGTGGCTCAAGGCACACTACATCGAGGCAGAGAAGCTGCGCGGCCGGCCCCTGGGTGCTGTGGGCAAATACCGCGTGCGCCGCAAGTTCCCGCTACCGCGCTCCATCTGGGACGGCGAGGAGACCAGCTACTGCTTCAAGGAAAAGAGTCGCAGCGTTCTGCGCGAGTGGTACGCGCACAACCCCTACCCTTCACCCCGTGAGAAGCGCGAGCTGGCCGAGGCTACCGGCCTCACCACCACGCAGGTCAGCAATTGGTTCAAGAATCGGCGGCAGCGAGACCGGGCGGCAGAGGCCAAGGAAAGGTACGAGTAAGTAGAACTTTGGCGCCTTCTCCACTGGGCCCGAGGGAGGGCGTCTTGGGTCGTCTGCCCAAGCCAGAAGTAGCCTAAATTGGCCTTTTCCTGATGGCACTGGGATTGTGCCGGAGACCGGGCGAGCAGGGATTTGTCCAAAGCGGGCAAGGCAATCGAAAAATTGTCAGCTACTCCCCAGTTGCTGGCGGACAAAAGTGGAGAAGCAACGAGAGCGCAGGACACTGGACCTGGATCCGCTGCAAGGGGGACAGGGCGGGCAGGGCCTGATCGGCCTCAAGGAGTTTGGGTCTAGGACATAGAGGTCTTGCGAATTTCAGACTAGTCTTGCGAATTTACCAGCAGGTCCCCCTCATCCTTACTCAACTCCAGATCAAAGAGAGATTAGGGGTCAGAATTGGTTTTAGAACTTCTTTGATATGACCTGGATGAGGAGAGGCCTAGACAAGAATTTACCTTGCCTAGATATGGAAATTAAGAGAGCGAGTCCTTTATTCCCGCATAGAAAGAATCAAGAGGCAGTACTCTCTAGGGGAGGAAGTGTCAGCCCCGAAAAATAGGGAGAGCAATACATCTCCCTATTTTCTGCCTTGCTGGACTCAGCAGCCCTTCCTTGTCTGGTGAGCCCCTTGACTCCCTTCTCCTCAGGTAGGTCTGTGGGACTCCTACTTTCTGGGATGTGCTAAGAGCACCAAAAGGATGGGAGTTGCATGGCCTCAAGGAAACCAGAACTTCCTGAACTAGCATAAGAGTTGGTCATTAGGCCCTGTTGGATACCTGCCTTGTCCTCAGAACCCCAGATATGGAGGGAGGCATAGGAGAGAAACTGACTGTGGAAACAATTCAGCCCAAGGGTACCAGCAAAACAGAGTACCTGGAAAGATCATGCAGGACGTCTTCTGCTGAGTCTGGATGATAGAGGTCAGAGATGGTGGGTGAACAGTGGGACCAGATATCTCCAGACAGCAAGTGGGGGGAGCCTGTAGGCTGGACGCTGTCTTTGAGCATAAGGATGGGGTATACACAGTGGGAAGGGCCCAGCAACCAGCCATGCAGAAAGTTTACTCAAGGAAAGTAGGAATAAAAGGCCTCTTGGAAAGTCGGTAAAAGAATCAATGCAGGATTTCACATCTCCAATTCTGGGTGGGGTCTGTCAGACAAAGTGGAGGCAGAATGTGAGCTCTTTCTCCTGGGGTCCCCCTCCACCCAGACTGGCATGCATCCAGACTTCTGTAGAACTGAGTTCTTGGGCCAGGATCAGGTGAGGGTTGCAGCACCCCTGAGTTCCTGGTTATGGCAGAAAACTCTAGGCCAGGATTAGCAATTCCCTCCCTTCTCCCTGGGCCTGCTCTCTAAACCTTAGGTTCCTGACCCCCATACTGAAATTTCTGTTGTAGCCACCAGAGAAAGGGACTCCTCCATCCTTGGAGCCTTGTCCATAGGCCCAATAGAAGAGCCCTCCAAGGGTCTTCCAGGCTTCCGGCTTTGAGTAGAGCAAATGAATTCTTAGCTCCAGGAGCCTGCCCTCACAGGGGTTTCCCTTCAGCAATATTAAAAAAGAAAAGAAAAGAAAAAGATCCCCAATCCAAGGCCTTCTTCAGCCTGGAACCAAGGTCCCTCACCCTCCTGGCACTTTCACACAGCAAACCCAGCTTGAGGATCTGAGAGTGATCTGAAAACCCAGGCATTGTCTCTCCCTTTCTGCTACCTGGAGCTCTACTTAAGGTGGGTTCTATTCCCTTGCCCTCTCTGTTCCCGGAGTTGAGTTAGAAAGAAATTTAGGACCAGAGAGAGAAGATATACAGAGAGTGGGGAAAACATTCATGAGATTTAGAGCATGAGAAGTGGAAAGATAGAAGAGGAGGGACAAGAGGGAGAAATCAAGTGGTGAAAGACCTAGCAGAAAGAATGTGAGTCCGAGGCCAGGCGGAAGCCTACGGAGAAAATGGTAGAAAGCAAAACACACCCGCAGGCAGCGCGGGGAGACTGTCTGAGGCTGGCGGCGGGCTCTCGTCCCGGGTGATGCGGCGCTGAGCAGCCTCGATTTCCCCTGACCCGGCTGCTTTGCTCCTGCATTGCAGGGAGAACAGCGAGAACTCCAACTCCAACAGCCACAATCCACTGGCTTCGTCGCTGAACGGCAGCGGCAAGTCGGTGCTAGGCAGCTCGGAGGACGAGAAGACGCCGTCGGGAACGCCAGATCACTCGTCGTCCAGCCCCGCGCTGCTGCTCAGCCCACCTCCGCCACCCGGGCTGCCATCCCTGCACAGCCTAGGCCACCCTCCGGGCCCCAGCGCCGTGCCGGTGCCGGTGCCTGGTGGAGGCGGCGCGGATCCTTTGCAGCACCACCACAGCTTGCAGGACTCGATCCTCAACCCCATGTCGGCCAACCTCGTGGACCTGGGCTCCTAGAGCCCCGCCCGCTTCAACGCGATTGCCCTCGGGACTTGGGTCTGGAAAACTGAGAGGCCACGTCCCCAGGCGCCCGGCGCCGGCGGCCCCACCAGGTACTGAAGCACCCGCATGCTGAGTGGGCAAGCCGCCGGCCTGTGCAGGGCGGCTGGTAATCTGGTTTGGTCCTTGTTCGGGATTTACTTTCAAGAAGTTGGTTTTTGAGATCCTTTGACGGATGGAGGCTAGGTCTTGAACCAGGGAAGAGAATAAATTATACACCATTGTCATTTTCTCACTTTTCCTTCTCTTGTCCTTTCTCTTCTCTCTCTTCTCTCCTAACCCCCTTCCTTTCGCTCCTTCTCTCGCACCCCTTCTTCTTTTTTACCCTCTTTCTCTCTGTTTCGGTCTAGATTTCTGACTTGCCACTTCTATTTCGCTATTTCTCTCTGCTTCTCTCTCCTCTCGGCGCCAATCTCTGCCTTCTGTACCTGGCCCAGAGATCTGTATCCCTCCGTCTTTCTCCCTGTGGCTGGCGGTCTACTTGCTTACCACCACCACCACCACCACTCTTCGCTTTCTCGGGTCGGGGTGGAAGCGGGAAGAGCTGAAGAAAGGCAGAGCCTTTGCACACAAACCGTCCTCGGCACCCCACTTTTGGCTTCGGCAGAGGCCGCAGGTGTCAGCTTTGCGCCAGGTAACTTATGTAAAAGAGAAAAGGCGGCACCGCGGAAGCCCTTGAGCGCCTCCCCGCCACTCGCCCCTCTCTCTCCGCTAGGCTGGGTCTCGCTGCTCACTCCTCTTGTTCCCGGAACTGAAGCCACCGCGCGCCCCGCGCAGCTTGCCCCGGAGCCTCGGACTTGCCATCTCCCTGTTATGCCCTCATGTGAATGTTCTCCGGGAAATCTTTCTGCTTTTATTTTATAATAAAATTAGAAATTATAAATATACAAATGAATATGTGCCACGAGGCCCATGGGCCGGGAGTGCCGCAGTGTCTGATTTCCCTACAGAGACTTGACACCCCAGATGGGCTGTTCCTGGGTTTCAAAGTCCTGGTGAGCTTCCAAAACTGCGAGACACCCTCTCACACACGACGTGGATTAGTCGCAGGATGAAGGGTTTGCAAACTCTGAAACTTTCTCCCCCAAGGCCCTCTGTCCCTTTTTCATTGTCCTTTAAAGCTCCCTGAAGAAGCAATGAGGGGCGGTCTGCTCTTCCTGGGGACACCTCCTCCCACAAGCTACTGCGCGGTGCCCTCTCTCAGCTCTTTCTTCACCTGGGGTGGAAAAGTAGGATGAGAGACTGTGTGCAGGGTGCAGATACGAATGTGTGGGGATTGCTAGGCACGGGATCAAATGAGTAGCAGAAGTTCCCTGACGGATGGACACTTCGGCTCTGGCCGCAGACCCCCGGGATGGCGCGATGCAATGGGCAGATCCACCTGCTCACAGAATGAGGCGCAGAGGCAAGCAGTCCCCATGCACTTGGGTCACGGAGCAAAGGTCTCCAGGCTCGGAAATGTGCACCCAGTGTTCCTATAGATTTGGAATAGAGTTGAACGGGTGGGGTGGGGATTCAGAGGAGACTCAAGGAGGCCCGGGCAAGGGGACGCCTGTACATGACGGTACGAAAGGGCGCCTCACCTCCGCGAATTACGCAGAGGGCACGGAGTGGGTGCGAGGCCCGCGCGCTTTCCCGCGTGGCTAGGTGCCTCTGAGGCTGTAAATCAACCTGCAGCGCTTCCTCCCCTCTGGAACATCCAGCTCCCGCCCCTGATTAAGCGACACGTCTTAGCTGGTCTGGGCAGATCCGAAGCGGGCTGGCATCGGCAAGGAAGTTGAGACTTTTTGGTGTCAGGTCTCGATGGCTGTATGTAATGAACATGTCCCTTCTCTTCGCAAACAGGATGCCGCGGGCTGGGCCTGCGCCCCCCCCCCCATACGCTGGGTTGGAGGGGCTGAAGCACTGGTCTGGTCCCGGGGAAGTTCGGGCTCTGGGACCTCTCGGGCCATTTTAGCATTCACCAAGGACTCGCTTTGATGCAGGCAGCTGGGCGAGAACTGGGCGCGGGAGCCTCCACCTCAGCCTCTCCTACGTGTAGGCCTGGAGGTCCGGGAGATCACCTGAAGGCTGAGACTGCCCGCGCCGTGGCTGGAATCTTATGCCTGGGGTTGTATCAGGGGATGACTGGGTCTTCCCAGAATCTAGTCTGTGCTTGTAGTGCCTGAGCGACCCGACCTCCACCGACAGGCGAAGAGCTGGCTACTGCCTACGTGTCCGGAAAGGCTCATGAGGCGTGTGAAGCCTCCTTGAGTCAGCGGAGCCGGGCGTACATAACCTGGTGATGCCCGGTGCGAAGTCACAGGGCCCCCTTCCTGCGTTTACTTTGCTGGGAGGGTGGGGGGAGAAGCACAGGAGCCTGCATTATCGTTCCTACCGCCTTTACTTTCCAGGCTCACAGTCAAACAGACTCTGTAGCAACTGTCACAAGGAGAGGAACATAGGTGTTCAACATTAATTAGATTCAGGATTGTTGAGAGTCCATTAGGTGCCAGGCATTGTAAATGGCACAAAAACCCTTATCCTGTCATACACGCCAGGCACCCAGGGAAACCCTCAGACTTTGTCACACACATGTTCACAATCACACGCACACAAGCACACACAAACCCTCAACCATTTTGGTAGGACACGTGTTGTCAGGAGAGATAAACACTTTTCCTCTCACCTGGAAATATTTGCAAGATACTTGTCTCAGTGAGCCCCCTTTCATATGTGTGCACTCATAAACACAAACACACATTCTCCCCAGGAACACCCAAATGCACACCCCCACACTGATGCCTCTACCAGTAGCCAGTCTCTGTCTATCTACCTGCTGGGCTAGGGCTCGGCCTTCCAGCGCGGCTTCCTGGAAGGTCTCCATACCAGGCGCTGGGTCCCAGAGAAAGAGAAGGTCGCAGTGCAGGCAGCAGAGGTCAGGGATCGCCCTCGTCGCACCCTCTCTCTCTCTGCACAGGTGAGACCTCTGGAGTTTGACCAGAGCTTTTACCCGCCAGCAGGGGGCGGGATTCCCTGCCAGTGTTTTACTCCGTAAAGCGAACCGGGGTATAATGGTGCTACCTGTTGCAGACTTCCTCTTTTCGCTCCCTTGGAAAGCTAACCCTGAAAATATTTATTTAAATGGGGAAAAGTTACCCAGAAGTTCTGAAAATAAACCCAAGCTGCTACTTGATCACTGCATAAGTCTATACAAGCCAGTCCATCCCACATTCAGCTAGACTCAACAAGCAGCTGCGGTCGCAAGGACAGCACGCCAACTCGACTAGAAAGTAATTTTCGTACAGATGTTGCCTGGTGGGAATGCAGTCACTCCCTGCCGATGTCTACTGAGCAGACCTTCCAATATCTTGTCACCGCCTCGCGGCAGCTGCCGCAGCTACGGGTGTCTCGTCGACCGGAAGGGATAGATGCGACTGCAAGCGCTGAGAGTCTCCCTTTTTTGCTCCCCTGGCCACGTTTGCAACGAGTCGCCGTTCATTTATTACTGACCAGGTCCCGTGCCCACGCGGTCCTGGAGGCTGAAACCGAATGAGAAAGGCAGAATGAGTCCTTGGGGATAACTGGCCGGCCAACTCTGCTTGGGGGAGTACAAACCGAGGGCCAGGGTCTCTATGAGTCAGAATCAACTGAACAGCCATGGATACAGACGGCAGCGGGGGAATAGAGGCTCGCAATGTGTTCCCTCTGTCTCCCTAGTCAGGCTGCGGGGGGCCTGGGACCCCTGAGTCCCTACTGGAGCCGCATCTCTGGGAAGGGGCAGGCCCACCTGGGGAGCAGGTAGTGGGTAAGGGCCAGCACAAGGAAAAGTTAAACAGAGAGAACACAGGGCTATGCAGTCTTTGGTTAAGCCCCAGTCCTTGTAGGAAATCTCATTTTGACCTCCGAGAAAATCAGAGACCAGCCATCTGGGGGCACTGGAATCAGGGCACAGAGCTCCGCGACCCCATCAGTGGCCACCTCCTACGGGACGCCACTGGGGTTCCGGAGGGAAGAGATGGGAATGTGTTTAGTGTTGAGGGGCAGATGGGGAAAGGCCGGGGAGGCGTTGGATTCGTGACTGAAGGCCTTCCTCCTTTTGGTAATCCCCATCCCAGCGCGGCGGCTTTTGGGCTGCCTAGGGAGCAAGGGAACCCGATCAAGGCTGCCTAGCGAGAAGGAGGACCATGCCGTCAGTGCTTGAGGATGTACTGGAATGTGAGAAGGAATGGCTGAGTGTTTGCGTTTAGATGGGGCCAGTGTACGCCTTTGGAGTATGCCTGTCCTTGAGTAGATAGATAGCTGTGAGGGTGAGTCGTGCGCACCCGGGACACTCGGGGGAGCCACGAGAGTCAGGCTACGCCTGAGCGCTCAGGCTCTTAAGCTGTTGAGCCTGTGATTGGAGGAAAAACAATCTCCTGTTCTAGCCGCCGGAACGACTCAGAGAGGGAAGGACGAGATTCCAGTACTCTGCTGGGGGCGGCGGGAAAAGGCAAAAGAAAAGAGGGTCGCGGATCTCCGAGGCTGGGGCCCGGTCTGCAGAGCCCAGCCTGTACCGGAACGGCCTCGGCCTCGCGTCCTGGTGTTGGGACCAAGGCCCCACGCACCGCCTCGCTGGCGTCCTTCTCGAAACTCCGCAGGTTCCTGGGCTGCTGGAACTCGGAAATGGTTGCTCCTGGGTTGCGGGGTGGAGTCGAAGTGGAAAGGGACAGCCTGGGTACACTTTAAGAGCATGGGTTTTCCACTTTGCTTTCCCACAATCTCACCATCAGGCGGATGCCTGCTCTGATCCGTCTTACAATCGAGAGGGTGTAACACCTTGTGGCTGGGTTAGAGGAAGACCCGCCTCGAGAGGCACCCCTAGTCGCCCAAAGCTTCCCTTTCTTGGAGGGACCAACAAACCTTTGATGCCAACACAAGGGCGGACTTACAGGAAGCTCCTTCGATAGGACGCTAGCTCCAGCCAGGGCGAAATCGAGAACTACCAGCGGCCCAGTCTACGGAGAGTCTAGCGCGTCTTCTCTCCCAGAATAGAGTGTTCCTGGCCCTCGGCTAGCTGCCTGCAAGGCAGGAACCTCGGCTCTCCCTGCCCCTAGCTCCTAAGGCCTCCTCAGTCCCTTCCGCACCGCGCTCCGGCCTCAGCTCAAGTCTGCCCCGGCGCCTCCGGCTTTCTAGGGGAGAGTAGCCGGCGCGCTGCCCTGGGTGGAGCAGAGCGCTGGGGCAGGGGGTGCCGGGACCGCGAAACCTTGCAGCCTTACCTGTTCCCTGTGGTCTTTTGAGTTGGCGGTTGGCGGTCCGGCTCAGGGCAGAGGCCTAGGAGCCAGGACACTTGGGACGCGCCACCTGCAACTTTCTCATTCCCGGTAGCCATTCTGGAGCAAGGGACTCCACCTCTGCCGGGCCAGAGCATCTAGGCCACTTCAGCCGACCTGTGGGCTTCCGCGATCTAACAGCTGCATGTCGTCTCGGCTGCGGGTCCTACGAGTCGGACTTCAGCCACCTGAGATCATACAAAGAGTGATGGGGCAAGAAGGCAAAAGCTGCCCGGGGCGGGCCTCCAGAGCCATTCCTGGAGGGCTTTTCCGGGGGGCAGCTAAGCGCTGTCACGAGCTCAAAAGCTCACTGTTGGCAGAATTAGCCGGGTACTGGACCTGGGTCGTGGGGACGCTGCTTCTTCGTCCCCAGAATAACAGGTCATAACTACCATTTCTGGAGCGCTTACTACGTGTCACACACTTCACACACCTGGTATCTATTTAATTGAGAATCTGTTTAATATTCCAATCGGCCATACAAGGAAGCTGTTGTTATCGGTTGACGAAACACACGCCAGATTCAGGAACTTGTTCAGAGGCTCACACACTACAGCTGCAGGACCGGTATTTGAACGTGTTCTCTGCGACGCGAAGCGCACGTTCTTCACGGGATACCCGCTGCGCGCGAGGGCCGCGCGGAGGGCCGAACGGCGCCTGGTCCTGAGGCTCCAGGGCGAGAGACTTCGGCGGGGTGCTGGGCTGCTCTCCGCAGCGCCGGGCCAAAGCACCACGTAGAACGAAGCTGATTCTAGGCAGAGGCGAACCTTTGTCTCAGGGGCCGGTTTAGGTCTCGAGGGAGAGTTTATCTCTGCAACAATCCGGATAACTACTGTTTCCTCACTTGTCCTCTGGTATGTAGACTTGACACACGGTCGAGTACAATCGTCAGTGCCGGTTACTCCAGAGTAAAGATGGAAACTTGGGGCCCCAGGGTCAGCCTGCTGCGGCTTTCCTCGTCGCCCTCCTTCCTGAGACCCCCGCTCCAGGTGTTCGCCACTCTGCTCGGGGAGGTGAGGCTGAGCCCTGAGCACTGAGACATAGTCCTTAGGGGGAGGGGGGCAACCCGCGCTGGCGGGTTGGGGCTAAGGCTCTCTCTCTAGGAGTCAGTCTGCCCCCTGGGGGTGAAGTGTAGTAAGGCGTCATCCGTTAACACCGGATTATCTTTAGGGTGTGGGAAGGCTGATGGGAATAGCCCAGACGCCGCTCTCCGAAGAGCAGAGCAAGCCAGGCCCCCACATTTAGGCCCCGCTGGGTAGCCTCAGCGTCTTCTCCGTCGTCGGAATCGTTGGTGATACAAGGGCTCAGATTCCACACGAGCTAAATGATTCTGTCAGTTTCAGGACAGAGTTATGAAAAACCCTATTGTTCTGGGGCAGAGCGATTGACGACCCTGGAAAGCAGCCTTGAGACACCTGAACTGATGAGGGAGGTCATTTCCAAGGCTAAGGAAATGAGCTAGTAGAGGGAGTGGGGGTAAAGGGGGACTTAGGGAATTCAACCAAGGGAAGTGTGAGTCACTCCTTCTTCGGAGAGAAGCCACAGCCCTGATGAAGGCCTTGAGGCGGGCAGAGACCGTGGAACTAAAAGCGGGGAATCAAAAAGGCCGAGAAGATGTTGCTGAATAGTTTCTAAAAGCAAAATGATAGAAGTAGCTCCTTGCATTTATATGGTACTTTGCAGAGTGCTGGAAACCCAATGGGGGTCGCTATGAGTCAGAATTGACTTTATGGCAATGGGTTTGGTTCTGGTTTGGTTTGCAGAGTGTCAGTGGTTTCACAGACTTCTCAGTATTTAATATTCACAATTATATAGGGTGGGCAGGAAAGTAATTCTTATCCCACTTGACAGTTGAGGAAATGAGACTCAGGGCATTGTTTTGTATAACTTCCCTGAGGTCTAGAACTGATGGAAGCTCTTTCCTCTACACACTGTTCAGGTGACTTGTTCATTGTTGGGGAAAACAGCAGATACTAAACCATCCCAAAGAGCAAAGGTAGTTTGTTTCAGTAGGTTTCAGAAAAGGATGCAGGAAGATGGCAACCGTATTGGAGGTTTGGATGCTGCTATAGAGATAGAAAGGTAATGTACCTCAAAATCAGAGTGGCATGCCTGGGAAATAACTAAAAGAAATGCCTGGAAAAGGCCTCTTCAGGCAAGCCACTTCCACACAAGAGCTGAGAACCAGCGCTTGTTCTCTCATTGGGCTCAGGACCTGTCAGTTAAGGCTCTAGGCAAATGATTTGAGCCAGAGATTTCCTCAGAAGGTGAATGGAAATTTTGTGGGTGGTCCCCAAAGAGAAGAGATTCAAGACTTTCCTTTACTCTAAAAGGCTAGACTCTGAGGTTAGTTTGGAGCCTTAGATGAAGTCAAGATTTGCTTTATCACTTACTAATTAGTCTTTGCAGTTCTGGTGGCCTAGTGCCTAAGGCTAACCAGAAGGCTGGAGATTCAAACCCACCAGCCACTCCTCAGAAAGAAGACTGGGCAATCTACTTCTGTAGAGATACTGACTCAGAAACCCAAGGAGGGGTCGCTATGAGTCGGAACTGACTCAATGGCAGTGAGTTTTTTTTTTGTTTTTTTTTTTAATTAGTCTTTAAAGGAGTAGATTCAGCACCAACTCTGAAGGCAAGTAATATTAAATAGGAATAAGTATGGGGGGGTTGGTTTCTGAAGAAACTCTGCTAATAAAACTGATGCCTACAATTCAACATTTAAAATAAATAAAAATGCAAATTAGATAGGTATAAGGGGTAGGGCAAGATAAGAGTGAAAACAAGTCTTCAGAGAAAGGGTGAAGGAGGTGATAGCCCAGAGTGTCTAGAGTAAGGCACAATCTCTGAAGTTAGGCAGATCATAGGGCAGCACCTAGAGACCACAAAACAGGAAGGTCCAGGAAAGAAACATTTAGATGGATCAGCACAAGGCTGGTCCCTATGTGGCAGAGGTTAGAGATGTCCCAAATGTCCAGCTTTTCCAAACTCTTGTACCACTCTGTCATTTCTAACAGCAACTTCTCCTCCCCCCTCAGTACTGTCTCTCCATTCTTGTTGTTGTTGTTGTTATTTGCCGTCGAGTCGGCCCCGACTCATAGCGACCCCTCCTTGGGTTTCCGAGGCAGTATCCCTACGGAAGTAGGAGTGCCCAACCTTCCTTCCGAGGAGTGGCTGGTGGGTTTGAACTGCCAGCCTTCTGGTGAGCAGTCAAGTGCCTTAGGCACGATGCTACCAGAGCTCCTTCTTAGGGTTCCATATTTTGCTGTATTGTCCCATAGAACTCATGGACTGCTGAGGAAATGGCTTATCTGGTTGTGGATGTTGGCAAGTTCCAAATCCATAGGTCAGGCATTGGTCTGGAGGATTCTTCTCACTCACATGGTTGCAGGGGCTGAGGAACCCCAAATTGGCAAGTTAGAGGCCTGGCTGTTGTCTCACTTATCAAGAACCAGGGGTGAGATGATGATGAACCAGATGCAGGATCCACAGCAAGAAAGCAAACTTTGCCAGTGCATTCACATATACAAGGAAATAAGGGTGTGACTTGAGTTACCCTCTCCATAAAGGCAAGACTCAAGATATAGCCCACCCTAATAATGTGCCTCCTTAACACAACAGACAACTCCCCATAACCATAGGTGTAAGGGCTAGAATTTACAATACATCACAAACTGGCTAGAAGAGGACTATGGTTAAAAGGGCCATATTAAGCAATTCACTGCACTGCAGGCACCAAATCAGAGACCAGGAAAGACTGTATATCCCACTCCACCTGGTGGTGGATCATCTCAGGCTCAAAGTCTACCCAACACAGGCCAGCTTCTGACTCAGATGAAGCTGAACCAAAGATTAGGAAAAGGCTATTATAAATTGCTATAACAAATAAATCCCAAAACATAAGCTTATCTCTCACTCACCTAATAGCTCAACTGGGGATGGGGGATCTGGGTGGTGGGTAGTTTCCCATGGGATGATTCAAGACCTAATCTCCTCTCTCAGGGGCTCCACCTTCACCTAGAGCCCTGGAGTCCTTTGCTTTCAGTTGCTGGTTGGGTAAGAATGGAAGGTTTGGGAGGACCAGGTGTGGATCCATTCTATTGGATAGAACTTAGTCATATAGCCAACCCAACTACAAAGAAAGCTGGGAAATATAACTTACCTGTGTCAACAACAACAACAACAAATCCCAGGACAAGGATATAATGAGCCTATGTGAAGGGTTATCAGTGCCAGACCAGTCAGTCCTTGATGATTTTAAAGCAGAGAAATATCGCCATGGCTAAAGCATTGGGCTCCTAACCAAAAGGTCAGTGGTTGAAACTTACCTGGGAGAAAGATGCGGCAGGCTGCTTCCTTAAAGATTTAAAGCATCGGAAACCCTGAGAGGGTCACCATGAGTCAGAATTACTTGATAGCAATGGGTTTGCTATTATTATTATTCACCTATATTCATCATTGGATTATTGGTTCTTAAGTTTTTCTATAGTGAAAAATACATGTGGAGATACCATTCCTACACTATAGATCACAAGTCACTCCATTTCTCTGGGCCTTGGGCCCCTCATTTGTTGTATGGTCTATTAATTAGGGTAATGTGCAGCTGCAAGTGTCAAAAAAAAAAAAAACAACGGATAGTTGAGGTCAAGGTAGGCAATGTAAGATTGGTGCAAAGTCAGACACTTCTGATTTTGTTGCTTCATTGTGCATGGCCTCAACTTCATGATTCAAGATGGTGGCAGGATGGAGGTAGGATTAAAGAAGGTAAAAGCCAAATGAACACTGACACTTAGGAAAGATGCCTAGAAGTTGCCATACAATATCCCACTGGCCAAAACATAGTCACATGGTAATAGTGCACTGCCAGGAAGTAAATGTACGTTTTGTTCAGGGCAGCCATGTGCAGCTAAAATCTGGCAGTTCTATTGCTGTGAAAAAAGGAAAGAATGGATATTAGGGGACATTGCATCTGAACTCAGAGGTAGTTGGGCTTGGTGGTCTCCAAGGTTCTTTATTGCACACCATGAATTAAATTGTGCCCCTGAAAAATCTGTGTCAACTTGGCTAGGCCATGATTCCCAGTATTGTGTGGTTGTCCTCCATTGTGATCTAATGTAATCAACCTCCATTTTATGTGTTGTAAATTCTAACCCCTATATGACAATAAGGTAGAATTAGCATGGGGTATATCTTGAGTCACAGCCTTACAAGAAAGTGTGACTCAAGTTACATCCTTACTTATGTCACCTTGTAAGTGACGTTCTTACTCAAGTCACACCCTTGCTTGAGTCACACATGTTATCTTACAAAAGATGAAAGGAGAGAGAAGCCAGGATAGAGGGACAGGACCTCACTACCACCAACAAAGAAAAGCCAGGAACAGAGTGTGTCCTTTAGATCTGGGGTCGCTGTGCTGAGAACCACTCAGACCCAGGGGAAAACTCATGCTAAGACACATGCAGATCTCCAAGGAACACCAGGTCCCCAGATGGTGAAAAGAGACAAGGAACTTGTCCTAAAGGTGACAGAGAGAGAAACTCTTCCTCTAGAGCTGGCACCCTAAATTCAGACTTATAGACCCCTAACCTGTGAAAGAATAAATTTCTCTGTTAAAACCATCCATTTGTGGTATTTCTGATAAAGCAGCACTATATAACTAAGACGCTGATGTTGTATGTTTCTATAAAAGCAATAAGAACAACAAAAACAACAGCAAAGTGAAACAAAAAAGAAACTTTTTTTTTTTTAAAAAAAGAGCAATTTCTTGGTGTCCATTCCAAGATGGCGGACTATGCAGAAAGACTGCACAGACCCTCTTCAACAAAGAAAAGGGAAACCAATTAACACAGATGCAGAAGATAATCCTGGACCACTGAGCGTTGAAGGGAAGGATATAGAAGTGGACTAAACCCCAACTAGCAGAAGAATTTGCATGAAAATACCAGAAAAGGAGACATATCGGAGCTGCAGTCTGGCAGAGATCCTGACAGTACAGACAGCTTGGAGATTCCCGAGTGGTGGCAGGACCTAAGAATTAACCTAAAAATCAGCCCTCCTAGCCAGAGACTTCATGGAGGACTGCTCTGGTGGCTGTGGAATAAAAGGGAAAGCAGAGGTGAAGAGGAAGACGGGCTGAGCTGTGGACTTTTGCCTGTCCAAAGGGCACTGCCATTTTGAATGTTTACAAGAGGCTTGACCATCTAGTATATTTAAAGAGACAGTGCTCTATCAGATTCCAGGGGCTTAAGAACAGGTTCTGCTTGCCAGTAACCCCAAGGACACTCCAGACCTGCATGACTCAAAAGGTGCAACATTTCTTGTTACTCTTATAGCCCACACCCACTTGGTGAATGGAGGTGCATCCATTCCCCACTCCCACCCAACTTCTGGGCCGACAGGAACTCCATCCCAGTCTGTGTGCTCAGGCGGAGCCTGGGTATCCTGCCCCATCCTCCACCGATTTTTTATTTTTATTTTTTTTCTTTTTCTCTTTCTTTGTTTTGTGTTTAGTTTGCTTGTATTTGTCTGTTTTAAAACAACTATTATTATTAATACTTTTGTCCTTTTTACTATTATTCTTTACTCTTCCCCTCCCAGGTCCTAATTTGCAGCTGTTTTTTTTCTTTTCCCTATTCCTGTTTTTTGTTTTTTAATTTAAATTCTGTTTTTTCCCCCTTTTTCTCATGGTTAACCCCATTCCCTGTTTTTCTTTTGGCATTTTTCCCATTTTTTTCTTCATTATTCTCCTTCTCTGCCTTTTTTCTCTTAGTGCCCTATCCCCATATATTGCAGGTTTTCATGCTTTTTTCTTTTCTTCTTTCCGTTTTTGCTTTTTTTTTTTTTTGGTTACTGTTGCTGTGTGATTACATGGTATATTTTTTGTCCATGTGCTTTTAGTTTTTTGATGGTTATTCAATTGTAATTTTTGTCTAACTGAGTGGGAGACAGTCCCCATAAGACACAACTACACCCACACCTCCTGCAACTTCTCTTACTGAGCGAGAGCCACTACCTCCTTCTCCACCAATGGGCCAATGATAAAAAAACACCAAGAAGAGCCTGAATCACCCTTGGCTGCTCTTCACAAAAAGTTAACAGAGATCTAAATACAACAACATC
>NW_006921711.1:3458016-3472977 GCF_000298275.1 Orycteropus afer afer | reverse complement strand
ATGCACAGAGAGATAGCTCAGGGGGCAGGAGTGCATGGAGGGATGGACACAGGGAAGAGGTAACTATCAGGAGGAAGTATGAGGGGAGATGTTGCATTGTGGTAAATTGTGCTCAATGTCATGAGACAAAGTGTATGTGAACTGCTGTATGGAAAGTGACTTTGCTCTGTAAATTTTCACCCAAATCACAATAAAAAAAAAAAAAGAGCCATTTCTTAACAAATACCCATGGGTAATTCATTTGTAAAGCTAATAATCATATCCATAATGATGTTGTTGTTGTTGTTGTTAGGTGCCATCAATTCCAACTCATAGTGACCCTATGCACAGCAGAACAAAGCACTGCCCGGTCCTGTGCCAGTCTCACGATCCTTGCTATACCTGAGCCCATCGTTGCAGTCACTGTGTCAAACCATCTCATTAAGGGCCTTCCCCTTTTTCATTGACCCTCCACTTTACCAAGCATGATATCCTTCTCCAGGGCATGGTTCCTTCTGACAACATGACCAAAGTAAGACAAAGTCTGGCCATTCTCATTTCCAAGGAGAATTCTGGCTGCACTTCTTCCAAGACAGAGTTGTTAGTTCTTGTAGCGGACTATGATACTCTTAGCATCCTTCTCCAACACCACAATGCAAAAGTATCAACTCTTCTTTGGTCTTCCTTATTCATTGTCCAGTTCTCACATGCATAAGAGGCGACTGCAAATACCATGGCTTGGGTTGGGCACACCTTAGTCTGCACTGAGACATCTTTGCTCTTCAGCACTTGAAAGAGGTATTTTGCAGCGGATTTGCCCAATGCAAAATGTTGTCTAATGTCTTGACTGCTGCTTCCATTGGTGTTGATTGTAGAACCAAATAATATGAAGTCCTTTACAATTTCAATCTTTTCTCCATCCATCATGAAGGTGTTTAATGGACCAATTGTGAGGATTTTTGTTTTTTATGTTGAGGTATAATCCATACTGCAAACTGTAATCTTTAATCTTCATCAGTAAGTGCTTCAAGTCATCTTGACTTTCACCAAGCAAAGTTGTGTCATCTGTATATCACAGATTGTTAATGAGTTGTTTTGGTTATCTAGTGCCACTCTGGCAGGAATATACCACAAATGGAATTGCTTGGATAAACAGGAGTTTATTCTCTTATTGTTCTGGAGGCTTTAAGTCCGAGTTCAAAGTGCCAGACTCTAGGGGCTGGGTGAAAGCCCCTCAACCTTGGGCTTCAGCTCTGCCTCCTGCTCCCAGCCCACTGAAGCTGGAGTTTTTTTTTTTTCACTCAGACAGTTGCTGGCTGCTGAGGCTGACAAACCCAAGGTTGACAAGTAAAAAGGCACAGCCCCAATGTTACCAAACAATATGAGAGGCCACTAATTCAAGTCCAGATGAAGTCCAAAAATCAGCAGGGCACAGCAAGCTACTGAATGAAGACAAGGCTACATACAGGGTTAAAGTGTGCCATAAGCTCGAGACCTTCCTCAAAGTTGCTTCTTATATCCTGGAAGCGACTCACATCCCTAAAGCAGCTACTCAGCTGCTCCAGTAGATTCCATCATGGAGTTAATTACCAATCTCACCATGGGGAATAACTACATCCAGCTGTCCAGCACCTCAACCAGGCCTAGCCAAGTTGCCATACAACCTTAACTACCACAAAAGTCTTTCTCCAATCCTGATGCCAAGTTCTTCTTCATATAATCCAGCTTCTCAGAATATTTGCTCAGCATACAAACTGAATAACTAAGGTGAAAGGATACAACGCAGACACACACCCTTCTTGATTTCAAATCATGTGGCATCTCCTTGTTCTGTTCAGATGACAGCCTCCTGATTTATGTACAGGTTCCTCATGAGTACAATTAAGTGTTCTGGAATTCCCATTCTTCTCAATGTTATGCATAATTTGTTATGATCCGCACAGTCAAATGCTTTTGCATAGTCAATAAAACATAAGTAAACATCTTTCTGGTATTCTTTGCTTTCAGCTAAGATCCATCTGACATCAGCAATGATATCCCTCCTTCCACGTCCTCTTTTTAATCCAGCTTGCATTTCTGGAAGCTCTCTGTCAATATACTGCTGCAACCATTTTTGAATTATCTTCAGTAAGATTTTACTTGCCTGTGATATTAATGATATTGTTCGATAATTTCCACATTCTGAGGGATCACCTTTCTTTGGAATGGGTTCAAATAAGGATCTCTTCCAGTCAGTTGGCCAGGTAGCTGTTTTCCAAATCTCTTGGCATAGTTGAGTGAGTGCTTCCAGTTGGGCATCCATTTGTTGAAACATCTCAGTGGGTATTCTGTCAATTCCTAGAGTCTTGTTCTTTGCCAATTCCTTCAGTGCAGCTTCGACTTCTTCTTTCAATACCATTGGCTCTTGATCATATGCCACCTCCTGAAATGTATGAGCATCAACCAACTCTTTTTGGTATAGTGACTCTGTGTATTCCTTCTATCTTCTTTTGATGTTTCCTGCATCATTCAATAGATTGTCCATAGAATCTCTCAATATTGCCACTAGAGGCTTACCTTTTTTCTTCAGTTCTTTCAGCTTGAGAAATGTTGAGTGTGTTCTTCCCTTTTGGCTTTCCAACTCCATGTCTTTACACATTTCATTTTAATAATTGACTTTGTCTTCTCGAGCTGCTCTTTGAAATCTTCTGTCAGCTCTTTTGTCTTGTCATTTCTTCCATTTGCTGTAACTACTCTTCACTCAAGGGCAAGTTTCAGAGTCTCGTCTGACATCTATTTTGGTCTTTTCATCCTTTCCTGTCTTTTTAATGACCTCTTGCTTTCTTCATGGATGACACACTTGATGTCATTCCACAATTCCTCTGGTTTTCAGTTACTGGTGTTCAGTGCATCAAATCTACTCTTTACATGTTCTCTAAATTCAGGAGGGATGTTATCAAAGTCATATTTTGGCTTTTGTGGACTTGTTTTAATTGTCTTCAATTTCAACTTGAACGTGAATATGAGCAGTTGATAGTCTGTTCCACAGTCAGCTCCTGGCCTAATTTTGGCTGAAGATATTGAACTTCTCCATTGATTCTTGCCACAGAGGCAGTCAATCTGATTTCTGTGTTTTCCATCTGGTGACGTCCACATGTATAGTCATCGCTTATACTGTTGAAAAAGGTATTTCCAATGAATAAGTTGTTGGTCTTGCAAAATTTTATCATGCAATTTCCAATGTTATTTTTATTACCAAGGCCATATTTTCCAACTACTGGTAACTCTTCTTGGTTTCCAACTTTTGAATTCCAGTCCCCAGTGGTAATCAACACATCTTGATTGCATGTTCAGTCCATTTCAGACTGCAGAAGTTGGTAGAAATCTTCAATTTCTTCATCTTGTTTTTTGTGCTTGGCACATAGATTTGAATAATAGTCATATTAACTGGTCTTCCTTGTAGGCATATGGATATTATCCTATCACTGGCAGCATTGTACTTCAGGACAGATCTTGATACATTCTTTGTGATAATGAATTCCATACCGTTCCTCTTCAATTTGTCATTCCTGGCATAGTAGATCATATGGTTATCTGATTCAAAATGGCCAAAACCAGTCCATTTTAGCTCACTAACATCTAGGATATTGATCTTTATGCATTCTATTTCATTTTTGACAACTTCCAATTTTCCTAGATTCATACTTCATACATTCTGTGTTCTGATTATTAATGGATGTTTCCATCTGTTTCTACTCATTTTGAGTCTTGCCACATCAGCCAGTGGAGGTCCCAAAAGCTTTACTCTATCCATATTGTTAAGGTCATCTCTACTCTGAGGAGTCAGCTTTTCCCCAAATTTTGAGTGACTTCTGACCTGATGGCCTCATCTTCCAGCACTATAGAGGACAATGTTTCAGGGCTATTCATAAAGTTTTCCAGTAATATATCACACACTATTCATAAGGTTTTCACTGGCCAATTGTTTGAGAAGTGGATGGCCTCTTCCTTCTTCCGAGTCTGTCTTAGCCCAGAAGCCCCCTTGAAACCTGTCTACCATGATAACCCTGCTGGCATTGTGCAACACCTGTGGCTTACCCTCCAGCCTCACAACAACATGTAAGCCACCACAGGATGACAAACTGACAGACAAGTTCATCTCCCTTTGTTGTTCCTAACAGCTCTGTGCCCTCCTACCTCTGGCCCTAGCCTTAAAATGGAGCTGCCCCCAAGCAAAAGCAGCCTCAAACCCAGCATCAGTAATGATATCAGCCCCAATATATTTAATGTAGTTCTAGAATTCTCCTCATATGCATGTGAAAGCTGGACAATGAATAAGGAAGATCAAAGAAGAGTTGATGCTTTTATGTTGTGGTGTTGGTGAAGAATATTGAAAGTACCATGGGCTGCCAGAAGAACTAACATATCTGTTCTGGAGGAAGTGCACCTAGAATCCTCCTTGGAAGCAAGAATGGCTAGACTTCGTCATGTCAGAAGCGACCATTCAAAGGATATCATGCTTGATAAAGTGGAAAATCAGCGAAAAATGGGAAGGGCCTCAACAAGATGAATTGACACAATGGCTGCAACAATGGGCTCAGGTATAGCGAGGATTATGAGACTGGTGCAGGATCTGGCAGTGTTTCATTCTGTTGTTCATAGGGTTGCTATGAATCGGAGCTGACTCAACGGCACCTAACGACAACAACAGATTTACTTATAGTGGGACCATGTGATAGTAAAAGTTGTGTGTCAACTTGACTGGGACAGGATTCTCAGTGGTTTAGCAGTGATGATGTAGTCATCCCTTATGATAAGATCTAATATAATGTAAACATCTCTGTGATGAAATCTGCTGTGAGCAGCCAATCAGTTAAAAGGGAGTTTCCTCAGGGGTGTGGCCTGCTTCCAAACTATATGGATGTCCTTGCAAAGGTCTCTGGCTTTTTGCTCCATATGGATCCTACATCTGGCTCATCATTATCTGGTCTCCAGTTCCTGAACTTGAACAAATGGTTTGCTGAATTACCTGCGGATCCTAGGATTGTTGCCTTTACAGCCTATGAGCCTGCCATCTTTCCTGTTGAGCTTGGATTCATCAGCCTCCAAAGCCAGCAATCTACTGTATTACCATCTGTTCTGGTAACCTAGTGTTGCTCTGACAGGAATATACCACAAATGGGGTGGCCTTAATAAACAGGAGTTTATTTTCTTACGGTTCAGGAGGCTAGAAGTCCAAATTCTAAGTGCCAGGCTCTAGGGACTGGGTGAAAGCCCCTTGACCTTGGGCTTCAGCTCTGTCTCTTGCTCGCAGCCCACTGAAGCTAGAGGCATCTCTTCACTCAGGCAACTACTGGTTGCTGAGGCTAACAAGCCCAAGGCTGACAAATAAAGTGGCACAGTCCTGATGTTACCAAACCACGTGGCAGGACATTAATTCAAATCCATTGTAAGTCCCAAGGTAGATAGAGCATGGCAGGCTGCTGAACAATGACCTGGCTATATGCAGGGTCCAAGCATGCCATAAGCTAGAGACTATACCCAAGGCTTCTCCTTATATACAGGAAGCTGACTACATCCCTAAAGCAGCTGCTACTCAGCTGCTTATAGATCCCATCATGGAACTGATTTCCAGTCTCATCATGGAGAATATTACATCCAGCTGCCCAAACACTCAACCAGGCCCAAAGTTGACACACAAACTTAACCACCACACCAGTGATCTTGGATTTAGGAACCCCTGAAGCTACGTGTGTCAGGAGAATCCTGCAGCTTTATGTCTGACCCACAGATGTGGGACTTGACAGCCTCTACAACTGCATGAGCTATTATCTTGAGATAAATTTCTCTCCTCTCTCTCTCTCTCTCTCTCTCTCTCTCTCTATATATATATATATATATATTTCTGTGTGTGTGTGTGTGTGTGTTCTTCACTGGTTTTGCTTCTCTAAACAACTCAGCTTAAAACAGACCAACAGACCATTACTAGTTATTTTCCATGCATTCATATGGAGATATTTTCTGGGAGCATGGATAAACGATGGGGGGGGGCACAGATCTGCAACTGCTTTCACTGCTAACAGAACACAGAGTTGCAGAAATATTTTTTACCCCACTGTGGAGCCATGAGAAAACGACTCCATTTTTTCACTTATTTACTTATGTATTTGCTCACTTATTCATTCACTCATTTTTCTTTCCAGTTATTCACTAAATATTTACTGAACACCTCTACCTGCTCAGTACTGTTATATGTGGCCTTGTGACATGTTCTCTCCAAAGGAATATGAACAGACATGTTGTGGGTGGGCTACTTCCAGGCCTGGCCCATCAATCTCCCACATGTGCTTCCCACGCTCTTTCTCCCTTTCCACAGGCTTAGATTGATAATGAGCAGCTCATCTTGGAGGTCATTCATGAAGATGGTGGAACAATCATTAGTCTGTTGTTGTTTGTTGTTAGCTGCCATCAAGTTGGTTCTGACTCATAGTGACCCTATGTACAACAGAATGAAACACTGCCCAATCCTGCGCCATCCATACAATCCTTGCTATACCTGAGCCCATTGTTGCAGCCTCTGTGTCAATCTATCTTGTTGAGGGCCTTCCCCTTTTTTGCTGAAAAACCACTTTACTAAGCATGATATCATTCTCCAAGGAATGGTCCTTTCTGACAACATGACCAAAGTAGGTGTGAGACAAAATCCAGCCATTCTCATTTCCGAGGAGCATTCTGGCTGTACTTCTCCCAAGACAGATTTGGTCATTCTTCTGGCAATCCATGGTACTTTCAGTATTCTTTGCCAATGCCAGAACTCAAAAGCATCAACCCTTCTTTGGTCTTCCTTATTCATAGTCCATCTTTCACATGCATATGAGGTGACTGAAAATACCAAGGCTTGAGTTAGGCACACTTTAGTCTCAAAGTGACGCCTTTGCTCTTCAGCATTTTAAAGAGGTCTTCTGCTGCAGATTTGCCCAGTGCAATACAACGTCTGATTTCTTGACTGCTGCTTCCTTGAGTGTTGATTGTGGATCCAAGTAATATGAAATCTTTGACAACATCAATCTTTTCTCTGTTTATCATGATGCTGCTTATTGGTCCAGTTGTGAGGATTTTCTTGTTTTGTTTTTTTTTGTTGTTGTTGTTGTTGTTTTATGTTGCAATGTAATCCATACTGCAGACTGTAGTCTTTAATCTCATCAGTAAGTGCTTCAAGTCATCTTCACATTCAGCAAGCAAGTTGTGTTATCTCATATCACAGGTTGTTAATAAGTCTTCCTCCAATCCTGATGTCACATTCTTCTTCATATAGTCCAGCTTCTCAGATTATATGCTCAGCATATAGATTGAATAAGTATGGTGAAAGGATGCAACCCTGACACACACCTTTCCTGATTTTAACCATGCTGTATCCCCTTGTTCTATTTGAATGACAGCCTCCTGGTCTATGTACAGGTTCCTCATGAGTACAATTAAGTGTTCTGGAATTCCTATTCTTCTTAATATTATCTGTAATTTGTTAAGATCCACACAGTTCAATGCTTTTGCATAGTCAATAAGACAAAAGTAAACATCTTTCTGGTATTATTTGCTCTCAGTTAAGAGCTATCTGACATCAGCAATGATATCCCTTATTCCGTGTCCTCTTCTGAATCCAGCTTAAATTTCTGGCAGTTCCTTGTCAATATACTACTGCAACCGTTTTTATCTTCAGCAAAATTTTACTTGCATGTAATATTAATGATAACAAAACCAAACCAAACTCACTGCTGTCAAGTCAGACCCAATCCATAGTGACCCCTCCTTGGGTTTCCAAGGCAGTATCACTATGGAAGTAGATTGCCCAACCTTCCTTCTGAGTAGTGGCTGATGGGTTTGAACTGCTAGCCTTCTGGTTAGCAGTCAAATGCCTTAGTCACTACACCACCAGAACTCCTAATATTAATGATATTGTTTGATAATTTCCACATCCTATTGGATCACCTTTCTTTGGAATGAGTACAAATATGGATTTCTACCAGTCATTTGGCCAGGTAACTGTCTTCCAAATTTCTTGGCATAGATGAATAAGTGCCTCCAGTGCAGCATCTTTTTGTTGAAACATCTCAATAGGTATTCCATCAATTCCTGGAGCCTTGTTTTTCACCAGTTCCTTCAGTGCAGCTTCAACTTCTTCCTTCAGTACCATTGGTTCTTGATCATATGCCACCTCCTGAAATAGATGAACATCGACCAATTCTTATTTGTACAATGACTCTGTGTATTCCATCCATCTTCTTTTTTATGCTTCCTGCATCATTCAATATTTTGTCTATAGAATATGTCAATATTGCAACTCAAGACTTGACTTTTTTTTTCTCCAGTTCTTTCAGTTTGAGAAATACCAAGTGTATTCTTCCCTTTTGCTTTTCTATCTCCAGATCTTTGCACATTTCATTATAAAAATTGACTTTGTCTTCTCAAGCTGCTCTTTGACATCTTCTGTTCAGCTCATTTATCTTGTCATTCTTCCATCTGCTTTAGCTACTCTTTGTTCAAGCATAGAGATTGAATAAGTATGGTGAAAGGATACCACCCTAACACCACTCTTCCTGATTTTAAACCATGCTGTATCCCCTTGTTCTATTTGAACAAAGCCTCCTGGTCTATGTACAGGTCTCTCGTGAGCACAATTAAGCAAGTTTCAGAGTCTCTTCTGACATCCATTTTGGTCTTTTGTTCCTTCCTTATCTTTTTAACAACCTTTTGCTTTCTTTATGTATGATGTTCTTGATGTCATCCCACAAATTTGTCTGGTTTTCTATCACTGGTGCTCAATGCATCGAATCTATTCTTCAAATGGTCTCTAAATTGATGTGGGATATAATCAAGATCATATTTTGGCTCTTGTGGACTTGTTTTAACTGTCTTTAGCTTCAACTTGAACTTGCATATGAGCAATTGATCTGTTCCACAGTCAACTCTTGAGCTTGTTTTGGCTGAAGACATTGAGCTTCTTCATCTTCATCACCTTCTCAACAGATGTAGTTGATCAGATTCCTGAGTATTCCATCTGGTGAGGTCCATGTGTACAGACACTGTTTATGTTGTTGAAAGAAGATATTTGCAATGAATAAGTTGTTGGTCTTGCAAAATTCTATCTTACCCATTAGTCTGGGTCTGTAAAATGACAGCATGGAATAGAACACCACACCCTCTCCCCCATCTCAACCTGGAAGACCTGCTCTCAATTAAATATGAGAAAAATAAACTTTTTGTGTGTTTGAGCCATGTTTTGGGATCTATCTGTTATAGTAATTTAATCTTGCTAACTTAGTTCTGCAGCATCACCCACAGAACCATTGACATGTTAGGCACCATTGACATTGTTTTCTGTGCCCCTGGAACACAATGGCCTAATTAATAAACTAGGTAAATGTAATGTACATCCTAGTCAGAGAATTCCTAACACAGGCAAATAATTGTATATGTGTCCTCATTTTTGAAGTAAAAGGTCATCCTCTCCAGGGCTAATATGTTGTGATTCCCTGGGACAGACTTCAGCAGGCAGCAGAGCACTCCTGAACAGGAGACTCTTCTGGAATGAACTCTTCTAGTGAGAATGCTCTCTCTCTGGAAGTCAGGGAAGGTGGCAGTGTGTTCAAGACCTCTAAGAATTATTTTCTTCATGATGTGCGGAAATAGGGGGAGAGAAGAAAGAGGGAGGAGTAGGAAGACATCAAAAGAGGCCAGCACTTTAAAATAACGAAGAAGAAGAAGATGCTGATCTACCCAAAAAAAAAAAAAAAAAACCAACTTGCACACATCTCCCCAGAATTATCCCACAGGAAGTCAGGAGGTGTAGATAATAGTATTACCTCTATCCCTGCCTTTCATTATGCCCCTGAGCAAGTCAACAAGACTCTCTAAACTCAGTTCCCCTGACAATAAAGAAAGAGAGGATAATTAACTTCTTATTCCTTATCAGTGACAAAGGAAAGCTGATTAGTGTGGAAAACAACATGGAATCCTTGGAAAAAAGACCTTGAGAATGATTTTATGCATAAGAGCATTGAAAGCACTTGACTGCTAACCAGAAGGCTGGCGGTTCAAACCCACCAGCCACTCCTCAGAAGGAAGGTTGGGCAATCCTACTTCCGTAGTGATACTGCCTCAGAAACCCAAGGAGGGGTCGCTATGAGTCGGGTTTGACTCGACGGCACATAACAACAACAACAACAACAAGCACTGCTCTTTTAGAAGGCAAATGAGTTTTGACCATACTCATTCTATTCCACTAGACTCTAGGTTGAAGGACAAGTATTTTGAGCCTACTGTCATTGAACTGCAGCACTAGGATTTTAAAGTCAGTTTTGGGGAAAAAAAATGTCAGTGAAAATGGTACAGTAAGGAACTCCAAAAAATCTGCCTCTCCATAAAAGCAAAGAAAAAAAACTAGCAGAAGAAAAAGTCATGGTAAACTTTTTCAGAATTAACTAAAAGCTTGCAGCAACCCAGAGAAAGTTTATTCAAGAAAATTAGTAGTAAGTCTTGGTCAAAACAGTAAGCTTTTTGAAATGTTAACCCTTTTGTGATCTGTGGGGCATATAGTGCCCAGTTACATTTTCTGCCTCTGGAGTTTAATGGAAAGGTGCTATCCCACTTTTAATGTGTGTTTCCCTCTGATAGGGCCTGTATAACTACATGACTCTGAAGAAAAGGCCTCATCCTACCAACCCCTGCACAAAAGACCTTTCAGGGCATATGTGTTCCACTAATTGTATCAAAATCCATATTACCTCCAAAAAAAACCTTTTTTTCATTTCATTCAAAATGCTTCTATAATTGAAAACACATGATTTCAACAAAAAATTCAGGACATAAAATAATTCAGTTTTGAAAGAGTTAACTTACCCTACTTTTCCACTCTGTAACTCAGCAGTTACCTTGAAAAGAACAGCCTGCATTTCTGAAATCAGTGCAGGAGAAAGAATAATAGATCTCATTTGCAAATTGTCCTTAGTTCATCTGTCTGATGGCTCCCTGGAAGACCTGCTCAAATGTTTGTCTTTATCTCCTTGCCTGACTGGAACTCACATGGCACTAAAGCCACTACCTGGGGCGGGGGTGGGGGGGGGGGGGGGTGGGCATTAGTAAAAAACATTTGTAGGCAAAGATTTTTGTCTGACTGAGGCAATGGATAACTGTTGGGAAAGCATAGACTAACCAAAAAGATTGGGAGGAAAGGTTAAGGAATGAGTTTCTTTGGGAAATAAAGGCCATTAAAAGCTCTCATGTATTGCTGGAAATCCAGAAGGCTATGTGTATGCCTAGGGCTGTATGCATGCTCAGGAAAAGTCTGAGAAGGTCCTAAGCTTTAGCTGAACTTGAGGCTCTGCACAGGCAGGAAGTGAAGAGTAAAGCAGAGTTGTAAACTTCTTGGCCAACCATTAAAGGAATGCTCTTGCACACACAGTCAGTTCCAACTCAGTGGACCTATGTACAACAGAAAGAAATATGGGCTGGTCCTCCACCATCATCACAACTATTGCTATGTTTGAGCCCATTGTTGCAGCCACTGTGTCAATCCATTTCATTGAAGGTCTTCCTATCTTTTAATGACCATCTACTTTACCAAGCATAATACCCTTCTCCAAGGACTGGTCCCTCCTGAAAATATGTCCAAAATTACATGAGGCAAAGTTTCACCATCCTTGCTTCTAAGGAACATTCTGGCTATACTTCTTCCAGGATAAATTTGTTCATCCTTCTGGAAGTCCATGGTATATTCAATATTCTTCACCAACACCATAATTTAAAAGCATCAATTCTTCAATCCACCCAAGATAAATTTTCAATCACCTCATATGCATGACAATACAGATGTGACTAAACTAGGCCAGAAAAGTCACTAAACAATCAAGCAGCAACTGCAATGAGCAGAAACAACAAACCTGGGGAAGGGTGCAAAATCTGATTTCCAGAGTTGCCACTTTAAAATATGCAAAATGTCTAGTTTTTAAAAAATATGAGGCATACAAAGAAACAAAAAAGTATGGCTCATGCACAAGAAAAATGCAGTCAATTCAAACTTTCCCTACTGAAGTCCAGATACTGGACTTACAAGAGAAAAATTTAAAATCAGCTATTTTAAATATGTTTCAAAGAGCTAAAGGAAACAATGTCTAAAAAATTAAAAGAAAGCATGAGAACAATGTAGAACCAAGTAGATAATATCAGTGAAGAAAGAGAAACCATTAAAAGAAACTAAGTAGAAACTCTAGAGTTGAAAATTAAGTAACTGAGATGAAAAATTCAGTAGAGGTGTTCAACAGCAACTTTGAGCTGGCAGAAGAAAGAATCAGGAAACTTGAAGATGATAGGTCATTTAAAGTTTCTCCAATCTGAGGAATAGAAAGAAAAAAGAGAAGATAAATAAGCAGAGCCTATAAGACCTGTGGGACACTCACAAGTGTACCAACTTGGATACATATATAAAGAGAGTCCCAGAAGAAGACAAAAAGAAAGGAGGAAAAATATATTTGATGAAATAATGGTCAAAAACTTCCAATATTTGATTAAAAACATTATACATCCAAGAATCTCAACAAATTCCAAGTAGGATAACCTCAAAGAGATCCACACCAAGATACATTATAATCACATTACTAAAAGCCAAAGATGAAGAAAATTTTTAAATAACCAAAAGAGAAACAACTCAATGGATCCTCTATAAGATAAACAGCTGATTTCTCATCAGAAGAATAGAGGCCACAAGGAAGTGGGATGACATATTCAAAGTATTGAAAGGGGAAAAAACTGCCAACTGAAAGTTTACATCTGGCAAAATTGTTCTTCAGAAATGGAGGAGAAAAAAAAAGCAAAGCTACGGAAAGAGTAAAAATATCAATGCTTGTCAGGGGCCCAGGGTGAGAAAGTGGAGGGATGAATAGGTGGACCATAGGACATTTTTAGGATACTAACACTATTCTATATAATATTGTGATTGTGGGTATGTGATATTATTCATTTATCAAAATCCATAGAACTGTACAAAACAAAGAGTGAAACCTAATATAAACTAGTTTATAAAAATGTATCAATATTGCTTCATTAACTGAAGCAAATATAGCACATTAAAGTGAGATGTTAACAATAGAAGAAATTCAGTGTGTGTGGTAGAGAGAGAGCATATGGGAATTTTTGTACTTTCTGCTTAACTTTACTGTAAACCTAACATTGATGTAAAAAATAAAGTACATTAATAAAAAAGTAAAAATAAAAATGAAGGCAAAATTTAAAAATTCTCAGATAGTGTGAGTTTTGTTTTATGACAATGTGGTAGTTAAGGTTGTGTGTCAACTTGGCTGGGCCTGGTTTTGTGGCTGGGTGGAGTTATTCTCCACTATAAGACTGGCAATCAACTCCATGATGGGTTCTACCCCTAGCAGCTGAGTAGCTGCTTTACGGATGTATGTGGTCTGCTTCCCATATGAAGCAGCTTTGGGAATGGTCTCTAGCTAGCTTGTGGTATGCTTGAACACTGTATGTAGCTGAGTTGTTGTTCAGCAGCCTGCTATGCTCTGCTGATCTTGGGACTTTCACTGGACTTGAATCAATTATCTGCCGTGTGGTTTGGTAACATCAGGACTGTGCCATTTTATTTGTCAGCCTTGGGCTTGTTAGCCTCAGCAGCCAGTAGCTGCCTGAGTGAAGAGATGCCTCTAGCTTCAGTGGGCTGGGAGCAAGAGGCAGAGCTTAAGCCCAAGGTCGAGGGCCTTTCACCCAGCCCCTAGAGCCTAGAACTTTGAACTAGGACTTAAAGCCTCCAAAATTGTAAGAGAATAAACTCCTGTTTGTTCAAGCTATGCCATTTGTGGTATATTCCTGTCGGAGCAGCACTAGGTAACCAAAATAGACAGTACCCTAAAGAACTATCCAAATGGCCTTTGTTTTGGAGTGAATACTGTTTTTGCAAAACTATGACTCCTACCAGAGTGTGAAGACACCAGGGGATTCAGTTTGGCCATTACCTTGAGGTGTCAATCAGCACTAAATACTCTTCACTCCCGCAATTAGAGACACCATTACTTTTGAAAAACTCAGAGTTATACTCAAAGGGACTAGCATCCAACACCTTTCCCAAATGTCTTAAAATGTCATATAGGGCTCTAAAAACTGCATAATCCATTTTCTCACTTTTCAGTTGAGGAAGTGAAGGTCCAGAGAGGTAAGGTGATTTGCTCAAATTCACATAGTGTCCTAGTGGTCTTGGTATGACTTCCTTGGCTTTGTAGTCTCTTCTTTCATCCACATTCTATAATCTTTATTTTTTTTTATCAAGTTCAAAGCTGTATGAGAAGGGACATGCCAAATAATTTACATCTCAGTAATTCAATAATCCAAATCATTAAATCAATTTGGAGTTGCTTTCAAAAAAAACAAACAAACAAAAAAAAAACAACCAGCTGTGAAATATTCAAAGGAAGGAAAAAGAAAGAAAAAGATGGAGTGGAGAGAGGATGGAGGCAGAGGCATTAAAAAGAAAATGAAAATAAATAAATAAAATAGGAGGAGAGAAGAGGAAGAAAGGGAGAGGTAGTAGAAAATGGAAAATAAAAGATAAATTGGGAGGAATAAAAGAAAAGATAGAAAGGAGGGCACAGGAGGAGAAGGAGTGGGATGCAGTGGAGACCAGGAACCCTTGAATTCATTTCTAAGCAACTCTAAGTTCCCCTACATTGGGACTGCCACATTCCCAGACCTTATGGAAGTTATAAAGGAATGCCGCTTTCTTTTGCATCATAAATACAGAGGTGACACTTTAGGTAGTTTTGACCTAGAGATCTAGTCCTGGACCACAGAACCTGACTCTATCCTTTCATAGCTTGCTGATTAAGACTCTTCTGTTGGGGTTCCAGTAAGATGGAGGACTAGGCAGAAAGACTGCACAGACCCTCTTCAACAAAGAAAAGGGAAACCAATTAACACAGACACAGAAGATAATCCTGGACCCCTGAG
>NW_006921711.1:3351155-3453816 GCF_000298275.1 Orycteropus afer afer | reverse complement strand
TTATGGGGAGGAAATGGGAGGAGAGATGTTGTATTGTGGTAAATTGTGGTCAATGTCATGAGACAAAGTGTATGTGAACTGCTGTATGGAAAGTGTATTTGCTCTGTAAATTTTCACCCAAATCACAATTTAACTAAGACATCAGATCTTCTGCCCTCAAGAACTCATAATCTCTAACAGAGGAAGTGTGTATTAATAAAACAACTCTAATACAGGGGGTTAAATTGAATAAAACTGCAGAGGTGCCATCATTTAAAAAAAAAAAAGAAAAGACTCTTCTGTTGGTTCCAAGTTCTGGCTTAACACTGGCCCACCTGGGGCAATAAATCCTACTACTTTTGTTCTCATAGCACAGCTACCTACAACTTTTCTAGAACTTCAAGAAGAGTTTTACTCAAACTCCTTCCATCATTCCCTGTTCTCTTCATCCTCTAATCTAATCTAGATCCCCACAGATGCCTCAGGTTACCACCTTGTTTCAGTTGCTCATTTGGATTTCTTCCCTCCCCTCTTAACAGAACTCAGAAGTAAGGTATTCTGTGGGGACGTTTGCACCAGACACCAGACACCATTCATTGTCCCCTTCTCTCTTCCTAACAACACTCAATTTCCCTTTGGGGACCCACCTCTACCTCCTTGCATAACAGCCATGTGATTTAGGTGGGACTGACCCAATCCTCAGCTTTAAAGGGAGGTCCTGATTGTCTTAATACAATCAACATAATCTCACCCCTCTTGCCACAGTTATTGGTTAAAGAATGACCTACATTCTTTAACCCAGGCCTACATGTCAACATGGCATTCTGAACATGATGATGATTGGTTATGTTTCTTTAACCATAGACATACATAGGACACATTCCTATGTTCAATAAAGAAAGAGAAGATTGCTTTCTCTCTCCATTTGGACTGAGTAATAGAGTTATGATCTGAAACTGCTGTTGCCATTTTGCCACTGTGAGGGAAGATAGCCTGAGAGTGAGCTCAACATATGGAGGAGGGAAAAAAGTTGAGAATTACAGAGAAAGTGAGTCAGGGCCCTGACTCAACCACATCTGGAGGTTGCTATATCTTTGGATATTTTATTTATTTGAACTAATGAATTTCCCAATTATTGGCTTTTCTGTTACTTGGAATCAAAAGCATCCTAACAGATATTACACTACACCAGCTCAACCCCGTGGGACCCTTCCAACCTTTCTTCCACTCTTCCTTTCTCCAAGGGAAGGGGCTCATTTAACTCAGGCAGAACCTCTGCTGACTTCCACACAAACACCAATGAAAAATGGAATTTCAGGACAGAAAAGAGCATTTGAATTCTTAGTTTCAAACCTAGCACCCTCCTGGTCAATATTTCCATAGCCTTCTCATTATTTATAAATATTCTATCAACTTCTGGAATGTGCTGTTGTCAGATACCTATCATACCTATCAGAAATACCTAGCATAAAACATGCAGTCTTACTAAGGGAAAGTGGGGCATTGCTTCCCAGAGAGGACTTGGGAATGGTACTTAATCCTCTCAATAATTGAGTGAAGAGGGGCCATTATTTCCAAGGTAGGAAACTAGAAGAGGGTCTTTGATGAGATAGAGAAAAGTGACAGAGACTCAGTTATCATAGTATACATGGGAACAATTCTCTAAGAAGCAGTCAGTATTAGCAACAGATGGGTGTGTTTGTTTTGTTGCTGTGCCCTCTGAGGGTGAACTGGGAAGGGCTGTCTTCCTTCATCTCCTACACTGGGGTGATGACTGACAGCTGGAGCCAGAGGCTAAAAGGAAGAAGACTTAAGACTTTGGCGGGAAGGGCAGAGGTAAAAAGATGGAGGAATCCATGGTACAAGGGAGGCAAGAGAATAAAGAATCAGAAAGCAGGACCCTCCTGATGATCCTCTAAGGTCAACTTTAGGCAGACTGATTAGACAATCCAAGAAGAAAAATGAAAGAATTGATTTTCATACTTCTTTGTATTTTGTGTGCATGCTTGATAAGCTGTAAGCCCCATTTCTTTTCAGGTAATGAACTGTATCTTTGCACCTTGCCATAAACCACTATTGTTGTTCTTGTTAGGTGCCATCAAATCAGTTTCAACTCCTGGTGACCCTGTGTACAAAAGAACAAAACACTGTCTGGTCCTGCATCATCCTCACTGTCATTGTTATTTCTGAGCCCATGATTGCAGCCTCTATGTCAATCCATCTTGTTAAAGGTCTTCCTTTTTTCACTGACCTTCTATGCTACCAAGTATGATATCTGTCTTGCTTCTCTAGTGCTGCTATAACAGAAATACCACAAGTGGATGGCTTCAATGAACAGAAATTTATTCTCTTACAATTTATGAGGCTAGAAGTCTGAGTTCAGAGTGCCAGCTCCAGGGAAAGACTTTCTCTCTGTGTGTCTTTTGTTCCTAGGAGGATCCTAGAGCAAGGGCCCTAGGTCCAAATGACATGGCTCTGCTCCTGACTCCTCTTTCTTGACAGTAGTAGGTCCCCCCACTTCTCTGCTCCCTTCTGTCTTCTTTTATATCTTGTAAGATAAAAGGTGTTATAGGATCCTCCTCAGGTAAGCTCCCCTTACATTGGATCAGGGCTGTTTTGGGACAAAAGGTGTTGCAACTCACTTTTAATCTTAATCCTTTTACACTTGATCAGTTTATCACATCAGATCACAGCATGGGGTATCATTACATATCTGTCATATTACATCATTACATAACTTCTAAACCACTGAGAACCATGGCCCAGCCAAGTTGACACAAATTTTGAAGGACACAATTCAATCCATCACAATGTTCTTTTCTAGGCACTGATCCCTCCTGATAACATGCCCAATGTATACAAGATGAAGTCTCAAAATCCTCACTTCTGTTCTGGTTACCTAATGCCACTCTGACATAAATGGGATGGCTTGAACAAACAAGAGGTTTTTCTCTTACGGTTTTGGAGATTAGAAGTCCGAGTTCAAAGTGCCAGGCTCTAGAAGCTGAGTGAAAGCCCCTCAACCTTGGGCATGAGCTCTGCCTCTGGCTCCTAGCCCACTGAAGCTGGAGGCATCTCTTCACTTAGGCAGCTGCTGACTGCTGAGGCTGACAAACTCAGGGTCAACAAGTGAAAAGGCACAGTCTCAATATTACCAACCACACAGCAGGCCATTAATTCAAGTCCAAGATAGGCAGGGCAACATGGCAGGCTGCTGAACAACAACTTGACTACATGCAGAGTCCAAGTATGCCAAAAAGCTAGAGACCATTCCCAAAGCTGCTTCTTACATACAGGAAGCAGACCACATCCCTAAAGCAGCTACTCAGCTGCTCATGGCAGATCCCACCATGGAGCTGATGGCCAGTCTCATAATGGGGAATAACTACCACCAGCTGCCTAGCCACTCAAAACCAGACCCAGCCAAGCTGACATATAACCTTAACTATCACACTTGTAAGGAACATTCTGGCTATACTTTTTCCAAGACAGATTCATTCATTCTTCTGGCAGCCCATGGTACATTTAATATTCTTTGCCAATACTATAATTCAAAGGCATCACTTCTTCTTCAGTCCTCCTTATTCATTGTCCAGCTTTCACATGTATATGGAGCAATTGAAAACACCATGGCTTGGGTCAGGGCACTTTAAATAGACCTGTTGCAGAAGATTGCCCAACACAATACATCATTTGATTTCTTGACTGCTGCTTCCATAGGTGTTGATTGTAGATCCAAGTAAAATGAAATCCTTGACAACTTCTATCTTTTTTCCTGTTTATTATCGTGTTGCTTATTGCCCTCCTTTATTCAATTTCTACATCTTTTTTCACAATACAATGAAACGCAACACACTCCCCTCAAGTTGGATCCAACTCATAGCAACCCCTCCTTGGGTTTCTGAGGCAGTATCACTATGGAAGTAGACTGCCCAATCTTCCTTCTGAGGAGTGGCTGGTGGGTTTAAACCACTACCTCCTGGTAAGCAGTCAAATGCCTTAGGCACTATGCCACCAGAGCTCCCTTTTTCACAATAGAATCTGTAAAATGTAACTGAGCATGGGGCTGCCCAGAATAAAGACTATATTTTCCAGTTTCCCTTGCCATTTTCTGTATCATCTAACTAAATTTTCACTAAGGAATATAATAGAAAGTGGTGTATGCAGCTCCCTGGAAGTGTTTTTATAGAAAAAAGATGCACCCTTTCTTATCCTTTCTTCCCTTCTGCTGACAGGAATACAAATGTGATGGCTGGAGCTTGCACAGCCATATTGGATTGTGAAACAGCATGCTACAGTTGGTGGAACAGCCAGACAAAAGGAATCTGAGTCTCATATGACCTTGGAGTAGCCATTCTAGCCCTAGACTTCCTACTCCAGACTTCATCTATGTAAAAGAGAAATAAATCCTTGCCATATTTAAGTTACTAATCCCTTAGATTTCATGGTACTTGCAATTCTATCAAATTCTAGCTTTAAAACTACATTTTCAAATACAAAGTGCCTAATCTTCCTTCCTGGAACCCTATGGTCCTTTTATATGTGTAATTTGCTTCTATTCTCTCAACTTTTTTTTTTCTGGGATGTTGGGTTAAGGATGACTGTTTCTATTTCACAAATGTACTGAAAAATTACATGACTTGGTTAAACATATAGACTAAGGCAATGAATTGGGCTTAGCTGAGAAGTCATAAGTCCTAGTTCTCCCATGCATGTTGTCCCCACCAGAGGGTATATGAGAAGGTAAATTGCATCATAATCCAGGCACCAGAATGGAAGTTCAAAGCCACTCAGGCTCCTGGATGAATATGTCTGAATTCAGGAGGTTTCCAGAGGTGTTGTCACTTTTTGTTCAAGCTTTTCTCAGGATGGCACTCTCGGGAGGAATACAGAAGCAAAAGAAGAGAAAAAGAAATACACACTTGTTCATGCATAACTATGGAAGATGATGAGCTATTGAAACAGCGAGAGCTGACTTTATCCCCTTCCTAGACTTTATGATCCGCACCCAAACTATTTTGACCTCCATTTTATAAATGGCCTGGGGAATCATGAAATCTCTAGATTTGCAGATGACACTGTGCTCTGGGAGTGAAGGAGCAAGAGGATGAGAGCAAATTCAGGAAGATCTCATAAAACCACAGGTGCACTGAAAGCAAGTAAATAACAGATGGGAGATGGATAATAATCTAAATTTGTGGATTGGGGAGCTGAAAGTTAAGGCACAAGAGTCATTGTTAACTATTCTCCAAAGACATGAACTAATGAGCTGATGAAGAAGTTCAAGGAGATTCACTTGCACAACATTAATCAAGAGCCTATGATGTGCCAGGCATCATACCGGTACCAGTTTGCAAATATGTGTGAGTTGTGAATTCTCCCCTCACAGAGTAGATGGTCTAATTCCAAGTGTCACCAGGATGGGTATTGGAAATACTCTCCTTCCCTGTTTCCCAGGCACCATATGTGTAGTTGGTCACTGTGCTCAGAGCAAGCTACAACAGAGCTGGAGAAGTTCCAGAGAAGAGGGGGAGCAAGAGGGCAAGTGTCAGAGGAAATTATGTCACTCTGACCCCAAATCTGTCACCTCCTCTGTGAAGCCTTGCCTAATTGTCTCCCCTAGGTACAACTGACCTACTTTCCTTGAGTGTCTCATAGTACTTTGTAAGCAGTTTATCATGACAC
Organism: Orycteropus afer afer; assembly: GCF_000298275.1. Lineage (NCBI taxonomy): Eukaryota > Metazoa > Chordata > Mammalia > Tubulidentata > Orycteropodidae > Orycteropus > Orycteropus afer. The sequence continues at coordinate 3,448,152 of NW_006921711.1, read as the reverse complement.
TTTATCCCACCATATATATATATATATATATATATGTATTTCAAGAATACATGAAAGCAAAGTCTTCACTTATTTTTGTATCTTTAGTCCATAGTGTAGTACTTACTTGTAGTACATGCTGAATAAGTGTTTGCTAAATTAATGGAATGAGAGAGAGATGTCTATGATATATACTCCAATGGTCCCTGAACACTTTTGTTCATATAGTGTATCAGAAGAAAATGTCTGAGCATGCAATATGGGTATTTTAAGTAGTTTCTATGGCATTTGACTGCTAACCAGAGGTTAGCGGTTCAAACCCACCAGCCACACTGGAAGGAAGACTAGACAATCTACTTCCATAAACATATACCACCTTGGGAGCTCTGGTAGCATAGTGCCTAAGGCACTTGACTGCTAACCAGAAGGCTGACGGTTCAAACCCACCAGCCACTCCTCGGAAGGAATGTTGGGCAATCCTACTTCCGTAGTGATACTGCCTCAGAAACCCAAGGAGGGGTCGCTATGAGTCGGGGCCGACTTGACGGCAAATAACAACAACAACAACATACCACCTTGGAAACCCAATGAGGGTCACTATGAGTCAGAATTGACTGGATGGCAGTGAGTTTTTGTTGTGGCTGTGTAAGTATACTCTATTATGTATGTGATAACATATACACAAAATAAAACTGAATGAGGTATAAAATTAGGTATGTTTTTATAGTATCTTAGTTTTTAACAGCACATCAATAACAATATTAATATTTCAAATAGCCTTCGTAATTTTGATTTTTCTTTTTTGTCTGACTTTATCTGACCTGATTGAGCTATCATTGCTTTACTCATGATATGGCAGGTGAAGTGTTCCAGTCAGGAACTGAGGGAGTGCCAGCTCCTCCATTCTTGCATTGTTCTGTTTTCTTAATTGTGATTTTTCAATCTAAAGACTACTTTCAAAAATCTTTTTAAGCTTCTTATCCATGGGGGAATGGATAATTTCATTATGACAATCCCTGAACCCACAAACTCAAACACTTCTGTAACACAAGCAACTCAAATGATTGAGTAGGGGTCCTATGGGCAGTCCTGTTAGGGAAAAGCCACTTTTCCCTCAGAGTATCTTGGGAACAGCAGGTGATATATTTCCATCTGAAATATAGCATGGATGTAGGTGCCAGCATCAATCCACATATAAAATATTAGTAAAGCTTCATTTTAAATATTATAGATAAAATTAAAATATGAATGAAAGTTCTGCCACTTTCTTGTCTAACCCCAAAGGATCATTTTATGGATTAGGTAGTAGATCTTAGGCATTTAGAAAGGGTGCCTTGAATCTTGAGAAAAAGAGTTTTTCAGTAGTGAAAGGGAATTAGAATTAGTAAATATAGAGCCAGAGGCAGATACAGGAAGGTTCAATTTCAATTCAGTAAGGTGTGACAGTTTCAAAACATGCAAGCATTATAATAATAATAATAATAAACATGATGGCAAATTTTGACACTTCTCCCTTCAAGGGGTAGGATTTATCTGTGCTCCCTTGTAGATTTGCTGGGCCTGACTGGTGTTGTTGTTAGGTGCCAACTAGTTGATTTGTGATTTCAAAGGCTACTCCTGGGGCTCTGAGCTGCCATGTAAGGAGCCCAACCACCCTGAGATCTCCATGCCAAAGAAGTCACATGTAGGCACTCTGATTGTCAGGCCCAGCCCAGCCTGCCTTCCAGCCATCCTTGCCAACGTGCCCTGCCAAGGACCTTCCAGACTAGCTTATCTACCAAGTAAATGCCACCACATGACTCTGACAATGCCACATGGAACAGAAGAATTGGTCAGACAGGTTTTCTCCAAATTCCTGACCCACAAATTCATAAGATATGATAACATGGCTGTTGTTTTAAATCACCCTATTTTGGGATGGTTTATTATGCAGCAGAGAATAACCAGACAAGAAGGAAAATTTCTCAGAGTCAGAGATCTTAACATCGGTGCAGACTGCCTTGGAAGGAGGTGACTGTGGCCACTGTATACAGTGTTCAACAAGAGGCTAGACATCTACTTGCCAAGGGTGATGGGAAGGCAACTAAGCAGTCATGAAAGGGTGCTGAATTTGAAGTCAAATGACAGGAGTAGATTCAACCAACTAACAGCTATGAAACTCTGGGCAAATCTCTTCAGCCATGTGGCTCACTGGGCTGTTACCAGTTGCAGTTGAGTCGGCTCCACCTCATGGTGTCCCATGGATGTCAGAGTGGAACTGTGCTCCATAAAGTTTTCAATGACTGATTTTTCAGAAGTAGATCACCAGGCCTTTCTTTGGAACTGCCAGTCTTGTGGTTAGCAGCCAAGTGTGTTAACCATTTATACTACCCAGGGAGTCTAGTAGCATTAAAAGAGATCATGAACACCGCCTCTAAACTCAAAAGGAGCCCTGGTGGCACAATGGTTAAGCACTTGACTGTTAACCGCAAGGTTGGTGGTTTGAATTCACCAGCAGCTCTGCAAGAGAAAGATGTGAAAGGCTGCTTCTGTAAAGATTGACACCCCAAAAAAGAAACCCAATGCCATCGAGTCAATTCTGACTCATCGCAACCCTGTATGACAAAGTAGAACTGGCCCCATAGGATTTCCAAGGCTGTACATCTTTACAGAAGCAGATTGCCTTATTTTTCTTTCAAGGAGTGGCTGATGGCTACCCAGAGGGAGCGAGTAGTTGGACCTGTGGACTCGGGACCACAGTCACAGGGACACCAAGCTTAATTAGCATAACACACTACACAAACAGTTCCACATCCTAATTTGCCGAGTAGTGACTGGGATCTGAAAAGCTTGCAAGCGGCCCTCTAGATGCAACAATGGGTCTCTCCTCGTCCAGAGTGAAGAAGGATGAAGAAAACCAAAGATTCATGGAAACAATTAGTTCAAGCGACTGGTACACCATGCGATCCTCAGCCTATATAACTATGAGACCAGAAGAACTAGATGGAGCCTGGCTACCACTGTCAACCCCTCGGAGGGAGATCTCTGCAGGAGATCTGGGATGGAGTGGGAGAACAATGTGGAACAAAACTCAAAATCATTAAAAAAAAACAAAAAAGGACCAGGTTTGCTGGTCTGACAGAGCCTGATGGAACCACTGAGACTATGGCCCCTAGCTGCCCTTCAGGTCTGGAATTAAACCCACTCCTGTGGCTTCCAGGCAAACAAAAGACAGGCATATGAGCTGAACATGTACCTGAAGTTGATACACTCCTTGGAGAGAACAATCATGGGAGAATAGAAGGGCTGTGTTTCCACAGGGAGACAGCTCAGGGGACAGGAGTGCATGGAGGGAAGGACACAGGGAAGAGGTAACTGTGGGAGGAAACTGTTGCATTGTGGTAAATTGTAGTCAATGTCATGAGATAAGTATATGTGAGCTACTGTATGGAAAGTGAATTTGCTCTGCAAACTTTCACCCAAATCACAATTAAAAAAAAAAAAAAAGGAAGTGGCTGGTGAGTTCAAACTGCCAAACTTTTGGTTAGCAGCTGAGTACTTTAAGCACTACACCACCAGAGCTCCTTCTGCAAAAATTACAGTCTTGGAAACTCTGTGAGGCAGTTCTACTCTGTCTTATAACTCAAAAACTCAATGCCTTCGAGTTGGACCTGACTCATAGAGCAACTCCTCCTTGGGTTTCCAAGGCCATATCACTACAGAAATAGATTGCCCAGTCTTCCTTCCGAGGAGTGGCTAGTGGGTTTGAACTGCCAGTCTTCTGGTTAGCAGTCAAATGCCTGTCCTATATGGAAGCTATAAGTCAGAATCAACTCAGTGGCAAAGGGTTTTGTAAACTCAAAAGGATTCCCCTTCCATCAGGTTGTCACAGTGCAGGAGGGATTTCTGCATGGGGTGGTCAGTTGAATTAGGTGGCATCCAAGCATCTTTTAACTCTTGAGACTCTATTTTAAAAGATTCAGTCTTACTTCATGCAGTAAGGCATAAACGTGTGAAAACAGATATGCGCCCCAACTTATTGGTCTGGATTTTGTCTTGCTAAAGACTGCTCAGCATTTAATGCAGAACAGCATCCTCCTTGTCACTTTCCCTAGCTTCTGAGAGATGAGAGTGTCAGCTAGGCAAACAATCTCATTATGAGATTGGAAACCTCAGTCAGTTTCAGAAGATCTAGATCTGGATGGTAGGTCTTGAAGAGGAGGCTGAGTGTGTTTGGGGGTCATCCCCAGAACTTTAGGGTGATAAAGAGCAAAATTATGAGTTGCCCAAATTTTTCCTAGGAAAATCCCAAAGCACGACCAATAAGTATTTCTGACAAGTTTGCAAGGGATTGTTTGTGCTGCTCAGTTAAGGATACAGTCCAATTGAGGCTATTGGGAGGAGAGTGGAATGGAGGTCCCAGGAGATCTCAAAGCCCTGGACACTGAAGAGGGGACTCCTAGGTTTAATAGCCAACTTGCATCCTTAGTTTGCTAAGGCTCAGACCCCTTCCCAGGCGATGGAAATGCTGAAGGTAAAGTTATGGTGCCACCTGCTGGAAGAATGTAGGACAGGATTCTCTCCACTTTAAAACATGGTCTCCATTTAGGTTTCTGTTCTACTCTAAAACCCAGCCATAAAGCTCAACCTTCCAGATACCCAAGACCTGCAAGATAGCCACCACCCAGCTAGGTGAGAAGCCACTGTCCTGCTTAGCAATATGCCTGCAGCTTTTCAAAGCCTGCACTTTGAGGTCTGAGAATTGGAATATGATAAGCGTAGTAGACTGTCCCAAAAGAGATTGTTACAGGATGAAAATGCTCCAGGTCCCTTACAAAGGTAGGACCAGAGGAAAGATGGGGTCCCTGGAGGTTATTCTGTCTCTAGAGAGGCTGCCTTCCTTGACAGCTTGCCATGATGAGGCTCCTCTTTCATGAGCCTTCAGGGACGAAGGCTGTTGCACTGCTGGGAAGAGGCAGGGGTCAAGAGACATGGTACCTCTTTGCTGGGACTCTAGCAAACTGAGATCCAAAAGCCTTCCCTACACTAACGGGTTTTCAAGCATTCAACTGTATGTGAACTGGGCCTGAAGGCGCCCTAATGACCCCACAATGGCAGGCCAAAAAAGCCCACTGTCATGGAGTGGATTCCAACTCATAGTGACCTTTAGGGTTTCCAAGGCTGTAAATCTTTACAGAAGTAAATTGTCTCATCTTCCTCCCACAGAGCAGCTCGTGCATTTGAACCTGCAACCTTTTGGTTAGCAAATGCCTTAACCACTGTGCCACCAGAGCTCCTTATAATGGCAGGGAGATGTCTTAAAAATGGCTCCCTCTTTTAGGGATCACTAGAAAGCTATTAAGGTTATCTAATTATTCCCTAGTGCTAATAAAAGTGCTAATAAGCCAGGAAAGTTTTCTTACTTTTATGGAGATAATTAGGAGGCTAATTATTTTTTATGTACATAATGAAGTGAAACCTTAACCACTGTCCCTGCAGCTGTATTTTATTCTGCACTTGTGACAGAAGTGGTTTTGTAGCACATCATTACCTGATATCGCCAACCTGGGGTTTTTCACTCATCATTGTTCTACCTCAGAGTTAGCCTGAGGGAAGCAGAGAGAAAAGATAGCACCAGAGCATTCTCCAGGACTTTTGGAGTAAGGGTTCATCTTGATCATGTGTTCTACCTCAGAAGTTATGTCCTACCCACCTCTTAGGCAGTGGTTCTCAAACTTGAGCATATATCCAAATCCTCTGGAGGGATTGTTAAAACACAGATTGCTGGGCTCCAGCCCCAGAGTGCCTGATTCAGTAAATCTGGGGTGGGGAGTCTGAGAATTTCCAATTTTAACAGGTTCCTTAACAAGTTGCCATTGAGTTAACTCTGACTCCTGGTGACCCCATATTTCTCAGAGTAGAAATGTGCTCCATAGGGTTTCCCATGGCTGATTTTTTGGAAGTAAGTCACCAAGTCTTTCTCCCATGTGCCTATGGGTGGACTAGAACCTTCATCTTTTTAAAGTAGCTGATGGCACCGCCCAGGGGCCTGGGTGATACTAATATTACTGGTCCTAGGACCACACTTTGAGAAACACTGCTCTAAAACAAAGGTGTTAACTTGGTGTCCACAGACACCCCCCCCACACACACATAGACAGACACACAAGAGATGAATAGATAGAATTCAAAGGGGTGTGTGAACTTAACTGGAAAAAACTTACATCTTCATATTCTAATGAAATTTAGTTTGTCTTTACTTATTAATAGTAGGCAACAAGCCACAGTAGTATTAGCAGTGGTAACATATTTTTCAATCTCACTAGAGTTGTAGCAGGTATTATGAAATCAGAGCTTCAAAAATCCAGTGGTTATACATGCTTCTAGCAGGTATTACTATTTAATCCATGAATGAGGAAATACATATGTTAATATATCACTACTTTTTATGAACTATCTTGATAACTATATTTCAAAGTAATTGGATTCCTCTCAATTCCTATGTATTTCCTATCATGTAATTGAAAATGTTATTCTGAGAAGGGAACTGTGGCCTTCATCAGGCTGTTCAGGGAAGAAGAGAGGTAGAATCCATGGCATTAAAAAAAAGATTGAGAACCCTACTATAAGGGTGTGAGATTAATCTTCAAGAATTTGGAGTTTCCTTCAAAGGAAAATTTGAAAGAAATGTTGATTGGTGGCCTAGAAACCGTGATGGAGGGGAGTAGGACCAACAAAATGGCCAGATTATTAGCATTATAGTAATGAATGGCACTGGAAAAGTCAACTTGTTGTCCCTGTGTGTTGACTCCAGGGTTAGGTCAGGCCTCTTAAAATACTACCAGCTCAGTTTGGAGGGAGCAGTGGCAATAGCGTAGCTAAAGCTAATATTTAATGTATTACTAACTTCCATGAAGATTGAGTGATACACTATGTTTGGGAGATATGAAGGTGGTCATAATTTTATAAAGCACAGTAATGTGGGACCATCCACTCACTAGTGGGAAGATAAACCTGGTCTCTTGACTTCAACTGCAAAGGACCCTTTCAAGTGCTAAAGAGCAAAGATGTCTCCTTGAGGACTAAGGTGCATCTGACACAAGCTGTGGTATTTTCAATCGCCTCATATGCTATGAGTCGGGTCCGACTTGATGGCACATAACAACAACAACAACATATGCATGTGAGAGCTGGACAATGAAAAAGGAAGACCAAAGAAGAATTGATGCTTTTGAGTTGTGGTGCTGGCAAGGAATGCTGAAAGTACCATGGACTGCTAAAAGAATTAACCAATCTGTCCTGGAGAAAGTGCAGCCAGAATGCTCCTTGGAAGTGAGAATGGCCAGACTTCGTCTCACCTAATTTGGTCATGTTGTAAGAAGTCACCATTCCCTGGAGAAGGATGTCATGCTTGGTAACGTGGAGGGTCAATGAAAGAGGGGAAGGCCCTCAATGAGATGGATTGACATAGTAGCAGCAGTGATGGGCTCAAGTATAGCAAGGATCGTGGAGCTGGCGCAGGCCAGACCGTGTTTCGTTCTGCTGTGAATAGGGTCTCTATGAGTCAGAGACGACTCAACGGCACCTAACAACAACAACAACAACTTAGCTTTAATCCTTCACTTCCCAGTCAGTTGAAAGAATGGGCCTGTGTGTGTGTGTGTGTGTGTGTGTTATGGATATGAGTTGAGAGCTATGCCATGTCATGAGGCCCTTCTTTATCCCTTCTCTAGATAAATGGGTCTTGTTAATGTGGTGCCCAGAACAAAACCCAAAGTTTTTTATGTGGTGTAGAGGAAAGAACTTGGGCTGTGGAGTCAGATAGACTTGCTATTATGAGTTTGGACAACTCATTCACATCCCTGAACCTCAGTTTCTCCGTCTGTAAAAGGAGTATAATGTCTACCTTGCATGGTGGTTGGCACCCTCTGGGTGCTTGAATAAATGCCAGTTGTCATCACTAGTATACCTACCCTTGCCCCAGTGGCCCCATAGTAGCACCGTCCCTCTGCTCCCCTACCAATCCTTGTCATTTCAGCCTGGCCACACTTCTCTTTCCTCTTCCATCTCGCCCCAACCTTGCGCACTCCTAAATCTTCTTCTCTATGATTAACTAGTTCTGTGCAGCAGCGAACAGCTCCTCCAGTGTGTCCAACAAGGAGAGGGCCTGACTATGTCTCCACTGAATGTCTTGAGGCCTAGGGCTGCTATTGATGGTTGCCTGAACAGAAGGATCAGTCCCTGGTAAAAAGAGAGAGAGGCCTTCACATAGCAAATCTTCCCTGGGACAATTCAAATCTTACCAGCATATTTCTGCTAAGACAGAAACTGCCTGGGACTTCCTTTCATTTTTTTTTTTTTTTTTCCTTCCCTTCTCCTGTGTGTGTTGAGACAAGTCTCTCAAACCTGTGGCTTTGAATGCAGCCCCCAGACCTCTGCATCACCTCCCCTCAATCCACCCACCCATTTTGGATGGTGCCAGAAAAACACACTGAAGCTTTGTTTAAGAACTGGGAGGAACTGGCAGTGTCAACACTTGAATGTCTTGCATTCAGATACGTTAATCCTTTTATTTGCTCTGTGTCCTTAGGCAAGTCACCTAACATTTCTGGGCCTGGGATCAACACATAGAGTAGAGCGATAAAAAAAAAAAAAAAAAAAAAAAAAAACCACTCACTGCCATGGAGTCAATTCCAACTCATAGCAACTCCCTTTGAGTTTCCAAGGTGGTAAATCTTTACAGTAGATTGCCTGGTCTTCCTTCTGTGGAGTGGCTGGTGGATTTGAACCACCAACTTCTGGTTAGAAGTCAAATGCCTTAGGCATTATGCCATCAGAGCTCCTTAGAAGGGAGGGATAGCTGCTTGTTAATGCTCTAGAAAGAGTGACGGAGGATTCATTCTAAACACCCCAAAGAGGGGTCATTAAAGTTCAGATAAAATGATTGCTAGCTCAAGGTCCACAGTGCTTCTCAGCATCATCTTCCCCATCTGTCTCTCCGTACTTGACTTCTGCCTTCCAAAGAAACAGAAGACATGATCTTTAGACCATCAAGTTCAGGAACGACAGAAATTACAGCATGCTGTGATATGTACCTCCTGGTCTGGACTTGTGTAAGAACACAGGTACAGATGAGCTGGTAATGGTTTCCTCCTGGAGGGGGCAGGCTGGGCTCAGGGGCGGAAAGCACTGGGGTGAATATGGTGGACAGAGGGAGAAGGAGAGTATCAGGGTGACTCCACATATTCTAATCATACTGGGGATGCAGGAGAAGCAGGCTTCCCACAAAGTATGAGGAAAAATAATCAGCAAGGATGTTAGAAACAGGGAAAGGTAGAAAGCAGCAACACAAGGGTACCTGTACCCTGGGCCTCCTGGGACATGTGCACAGAGGCCAGGGCAAAACAGTAACTATGATCATTTCAATAATATGACAATAACTACAACAATGATTTGCATTTACTGAACACCAACTAAGTGTCAGGAACTTGTTAAGTGTTTTGCTTGTTTATTTAACCCTCAAAACAAACCTGCAAGGTAGGAATTATTGCCCTTATTTTATATAATAAAAAATGGAAACTAAGGGAAGAATACCAAGCCCATAATCATACACAATTCTGTACCCAAATCCAACTGTGCTGCCCTGGTAAGCCAGCCCCTAGCCCATGGGAGGGAGCAAGCATCCTTTAACTCCAGGTTGGCCACAGGACCAAGAACCACCACCCCTTTGCTGGTCTCCTCCCAGCTGGCTCCAAGCTTCAGCAGCTCTGATGGTGAGAAACTGCCTATCTATAAGAAATAATCAAGAGCAACAGGGAGAATCAGTCTGTGATGGCTACAGGCCCATGCCCACCTCACTGGCCAAGGGTGTGTGAGCTCCCAGCAAGCAGGGAAAACAAGCAGCCAGAGAGTGTGAGGGGGCATTCAGCAGTCTCCACCCTCTTGTTACTTGACTGCAGAATGACATGTCTTTGCCCAGGACCTTGACTCATTTCTGAGGGAGGAGGAATTGGAGGGATGGGAGGTAGAGAGCTTTGGCATTCCCCCTCCTTCTGCTCTTTCTCCTGTTAACCTGATGGGCTCAATAGCCAAGCCCAAGATGCTATCATCTCCCTTCACCCCCAGGAAGCAGTGTAGAGTGGGTGTGGGTGAGGGGAGACCTCATCATGCTTTACCTCTGAATTTCCCTGGGCTTCACTGGCTCCAGAGCAGGTCAGAAGGGCAAACCCCAGGCAAACTGGAAACAGCTGAGAGCCAGGCAGCAACCTGGACAGCTGGATTCCTGAGGGGCCAGGCTGGGAGCTGTGTGCCCACGGGGCCTGAGAAAGAGGATGGACCAGGCCTAGGGCTGCTTAGAGCACACCAGCTAGGGTCTCACTCACAGCTTCTAAAACACTGTGATTTCCTGTTACCTTCTCCCCACCCCCCAACCCCCCAATCTCAGAAAGCTCCTTAGGCAGCTCACCCTCTCCCTTCCTCTTCATCTCTCAGTTTTGGGGGATAGAGGACCTGCTGCTGCTCAAAAATAAGTCTGCAGTGGCTCTTACTTACCCCAATTTTTTGCTGGGAATTCTACAATCTGAGTTACTTAACATCTCTCAGCCTTGGTTTCCTTATCTGTAAAGTGAGATTAAGATAATAAATGTGAAAAGCCTAGCACAGAACCAGGCTCAACAATAGTTGGGAATCAACACAGTTGGTCTTGCCCTTCCTCCCTCATACCCTCTCAGCTCTCAGCTCTGGGCCAGCTCTCAGGGACTAGAACTGGAGCTGGCCAAAGTGGTCCCAGGCAAATACAGGTCCCTGTGGCTGCTGTTGGGCTGAGATCCTCTGGTGGAGTCCGGGCATGAGAACTCCTGGGTCAAAGAGGGTTCTAGATTGAAGAGTTGTAGAATGAAGAATTTCAAAAGCCAGGATATTCACCCTGGAAAGGAGAATGCCTCCAGGCAATGGGGTAGTGACCTTTAGTATTTAAAGGGCTGTTCCACTTGTAGAAAAGGAAGTTGACTCACTCTGAGGAGCCCCAAGGGGGTAGATAACTGACCCCTTGAGGAGTTGACTTGAGGAGGAAGAGCAGTTTAGAAGAATACAAGTTTGGGCTCATGGGGATGGAGATGAGTTCTCTATCTTGCACCTCCTTCCCATCAAGCAAAGGCTGAGTGAAGAAAGGAGACTTTGGGTTTGGAAGAGGGAATGGAGTAAATGACCTTATACCTCTCCTAGTTTATAAGTCTGTCAGAATAGATTGCTATTAAAAGGCATGATTTGTGAAGGACTTTGCACCCCAATTCTCTCTTCTGCCCACTGCTAATGCCTGGGACTCCTCCATTACAGATTCCTTGCTTTGTGTTAAGGCACTGTCCCTTGAAAAATGCCAGACTCCTTGGTTAGTGTCATGCAGACTCATCAGAGTCTTTGTGAACATTCTAATGGAGGGAGGCAGAGAGGACAAAGATGTGGGCTACCTTGGGGGGAAGTCACCCAAAGGGAAGGTAGAAAAGAAGGAAAGGAGCAAGTTTTGTGTATCCCTGGGGTGAGGGATCCAGTTCAAGCTTAGGACACAGGTTCTAGAGATAGTCAGGTCCAAGAGAAAGGAATCAAGCCTTGGCACAGGAGGCTTCCAGCCTCAACTACACTCCCCCAGGAGCCCTGGGAGGATTTGCACTTCAGTGGACCACTTCCAAGAACACAGGTGCATTCTTCCAGATCAAGTCTGAAAAGCCTGGTGTACTGGTCTCTGAGAGATTGCATTTAAATGCTTAAGCCTCCACTCTACCTCCCCAGGAGAAACTAAGGTAACTGCCAACATCTTCACAACAAATATGGACATATGCTAGGTCAATAGCATAAAAAAACAAAATGGCAATGACAACAGCAATGACCACAATTTATTGAACCTCAGCATTATCTCCAAGAATCATTAACTACTTTGAAGAGTAGATATAGGCCTCATTTTCCAAATGGCAGAACCCAGGTCATTCAGTATATAAAGCTCACATAGTGTTCCCATGTAGTCTCCCTAAGGACCATCACTAGTAGTACCAGCTTTCACATCACCCAACCATAGTGCCCACAGCTACCTGGACATGGAAGCAGCAGCCTCCACTCTTCATCCATCTATTTATAAGATATATAAGTGGGTGCCTACAGGTATCTATTATTGAGCCAGGGTAGATATAAAGAGGACTAAGATCCAAGTTCTTGCCATGGGTACCCATCTACTTTCCTCCATTGGCTGGGGAAGGGTGTGGTTGGGCCTAGGCCTTGTGGTGATGGGAAGGAGGTACAAGTAGGAATCAAGGGAAGCAGTCCCAAGACAAGCACTTGCTGAGGACATTCAACAGAAATGAGAGGGTCCAAAGTGCCAGGGACTATGAGGAAATATCCGGCAGCCCTGCCCAGTCAGAGCTGAGCAAGCAGACAGGAGGTGAGATGGAGGTAAGGTCAGGGAGAGGCAAAGAGCTATATAACCCAGGCTGGAGAGACAGCTGAATGGAGAATTGGAATTGACAGCTGCCTGAGGGGGAAGTGCAGGGAGAAGTAGGAAGAGGAGGGGGAGCTGGGAGCTTACTGAGGGCAACAGTCCAGAAAGTAGCTTATGAGAGAGGAGATTCAGCCTGAAGGGAAGTTCTGTGGACAGGGGCAGCTCCAGAATTCCTCTGAGGAGAGACTCAAAGTAAACACTTTTTTGTACATAGAAGGTTTATTTGGTGCCACCACTGCCCCCTGGAAGGAATGGCAGACATGGGTGGACTCTAAAGGGTACATCGTGCCCAAGGAGAAAACAGCAGGAGACTTCTTCTGAGTCAATACAAGGAAGAACTTTCTAGAAAAGCCAGGGCTGGATTGGGCTATGTTGGGAGATGGTAAATTGGTATTCCAAGGTAAGCTATCCAGTGCAACTTCTGAGTTCCCTGTACACTGGGCTGTTTGGTTAGGAGAGTGGGCAGCAGTCCCCAGAAGACGAGGTATTGTCTGAAGGAGTGGCTGCAGGTCTTTCAGAGGAAGCCACTAATCCTCACAGGGAGCATATATGGCCCAGGGCACTAGATAATCCCAAACTGCCATTCTGGGGTTTCCTTTCATCCTGGTGCCTTTTGTGGGGGAAGGACAGCAGAGCTGTTCCCAGATGCTCCCTGGCAACAGTGCCAGGTGGGGCAGACAGTCTGGCTCCCTGTGCCTTTACTATAAATGCTGGACTGGGTAGGAGGCAGGCAGGAAGATGGGTGCAGAAAGAGAAGAGTCACCATGCCATCTCAAAAGATGGCTTCAGGATCTAAGAGCTGGTGGCCCTGGGCTGGACCATGGCTGGGCAGCAAGTAGTGGGGTGCAGACCATGATACAGACAGGACAAATCCTGGGCATATTAGATGAGCCATTTTTGTCTCAGCACCCTCCATCCTTAAGGCTGATGGCATGGACTCTCCAGGGAGCTGCATTGCTAGGAGGTTCTGGAGAGGACAATATGTAGCCCAAAGGCTGGTATGTACTCCATGGTGGGATTGCAGGTGGGATTTGCAGGGTAGGCAAGGGGATATTTTTGGCCAGAGAGGAATTTTCTGAAATATTTCACTCCACACACCCTTCTGCTTGTCCCACCTGGGAGCTCATTTGGCCTACAGCACAACAGCAGAACTGCCAAGAAGCACTTCCAAGGGTAGGAAAGTCCCAAATTCAGTTGTGCATCAGAGTTACCTCCAAGGCTTGTTAGAGGCATAGATTCTCACTTGTCAAGATCCCTTGACTCATTTTAGTAAAATGAGACCAAGATCCCTTGGTCATTTTTAGTAAAGGCATAAGATTTCATAGTAAATGGATAGACTCAAGAGCAAACGTTTGGAAGGAAAGTCATTGTCCCTGTTGGACTTTTTGCTCTTTAGGGTTAAGGATGAGGTGGCAGTAAGAGGGCCTGGGCCCACCTGGACTCATGAGTATCTCACATTGAACATTTACTGGGCACTATGCTAGCTATATGAGGAGTCCTGTTAGAGCAGTGGTTAAGTGCTTGGCTACTACCTAAAAGGTTGGTGGTTCAAACCCACCAGTTGTTCCACGGGAGAAGGATGTGACAATTTCTGTTGCAAAAAGTTGCTAAGAATTGGAATCAACAAGAATGGTTTTATTAGTCTGTTTTTGTTTGTGAGGTTTTTTTTTTTTTTTTTTTTGGTTTGGTGCTAGCTACTAAGGACATATGGATGGGAGAGATATAGCTTCATGGAAAAGCTTGTAAACTATATGATCATTTGTCTACTTGTCTGAGTCCTAAAAATGGCCCCATGAGCCACCACTCTTCAGCCCAGCTTAAATCACACACCAGCCAAACTTCAGGGGCTGCCTCAATGACTCTCCAGAACCCCTTCCTCATTCCCCCATCAGAACATTTGCCCTGCCTTATCTCAGTTGCTTTGCAATGTCTGTACCAGACTGGGCAGCTAATGAGTGTTTAGAGAACTCAGCAAGGGTTATTTTCTCCTGATGACAGGCAGAGATAAGAGGGATACCCATGTGAGCTGTCACCTCAGAGGACATGCAGGTCTGTCTCCAGTTGCTTCTCTGTGGATAGGCTTCCCAGAAGACACAATTAGCAGGCCAGAGGTGAAGGTCAAAGGCAGTCTGGGGAGTTATTTTGAGAGCCCAAGATGGGGCACAACCCCAAGCATGAATAAGATTGTGCTCTGACTGCAGGTCTCCCAGTAATGAGGGGTGGTGAGAAACAGAAAGATCCCCCATTCTTGAACCTGGGGGCCCTTTTCTCATGAGGCCTGGGAGCTGACTGAAAAGGTGGAATTGTTTTAATCTGGTGGTTGCTAAACAAGGATACTCCTCCCTTTAGACTTAGATTAATAGTTGATCCTTATTGATGATCTGATTAACAAAGAGCTCATTTCTTTGTATGGCCTTCCTTCTTTTCCCAGTGCTCACAGAATACTAAAGCAACCGGACCAAACCACTTGCTACTGAGCCAATTCCAATTTACGACAACCCAGTGTGTTTCAGAGTAGAACTGTGCTCCATATGGTTCCATGGCTGTAATCTTCAGAAGCAAATCACCAGGCCTTTCTTCTGAGGTGTCTTGGAGTGGATTCAAATGGTCAACCCATTGGTTAGTAACCAAACATGTAACTGCTTGCACCACTTAGGGACTCCTTGCAGAATACTACTCATGCAATAATCCAAATATCATTGCTGGGTTCTTCATATACACCAAGCTCTGTGAAACTGCAATTGCATTACTTTATGTTCATCACAGTAGCCCTCTTTCTTGATACTCTTCTTTGCCTTTTAGGACAGCCCTCTCTTGGTTTTCCCCCTATTTTCCCGATCACTCCTTCTCAGCCTCTTTTGCTGAGAAGACTCTCTGAATAGCCTCACACCGACTGTAGAAAAGCATTCTTTGTGCCTGTCTGCTGTGTGCATAGCCCATGACAGAGAGATTCCAGATTGGAAGGGAGACCAGAGTCCAACCAGCAACCCTGTCTGCAAAAATGACAGTAAATAGGAACTGGAGTTTGGGGAGAGGCTTGGTCGGGCTCTTTTGACTTCTCAGAATAGAGAATCACATCTCCTCTCCTTGATCTATGAAAGTTCAAATGACCAAGGCTCGAGCCTTGTTCTTTTCCTCTATCTACACTCTCTCTCTTACTGAGGTCACCCAGCCCCGTGGCCTTAAATGCCATCTATATATAACATGCCAACAACTCCTACCCAGCCCAGACTTCTCTCTCAAACTCCTACTCATATATCCAACTGCCCACTCAACATTTTTACCTGGATGTCTTATAGATGCTCAGACTCAACATGTCCAAACTGAATTCTTTATTCCCACACTCTCAGCCCCAAAAATTGTCTACCCTCAGCCTTCCTAGTTTCTGAATGGTAGTTCCAGCCTTCCAGCTGCTCAAAACCCATTCAGGGCTCCCATTTCCCTGAGTACAATGGCCTGCACCCTCCCTCTTCATCACTTCTGTGGCCATCACTGCAAATGCTCTCCCTCCCCAAGTCATACTGCCTCCTTGTGGTCCCCCAAACACACCAGACAGGGCTTCAGGCTTCTTCTTGGAATGTTTTTCTTCTAGATGTTTACTTGGATGACCTCCTTCAAGTTTGCTCAAATCTCATGTTCTCACAGAGGTCTATGTTAACTACCCTATTTCAGGCCACAAAATGCCCTCACACCAATCCTTCTGGTATCCTTATCTCACCCTACTTTCAATTTTTCCTATTGCCCTTAATCATTCTAACACACTATGTATTTTACTTATCACTCTTTTTATTGTCCATATCCCCCAACATGAGGACAAAGTTGTTGTTGTTGTTTTTCTATTGTTTTTGCTGATTTGTATAGCCTAAGTTCCTATAATAGGGACTGGCATACAATAGGTGCTCAATAAATACTATTGAATTGATTGATATAAGGCAAGTGTCCTTCAGGCCAGTTTGAAGAGCTTCATTGCCCCCACAGCAAACATTCTAAAATGTTCCTGCGTCCAAATTAAACTTTTTTATTAATTCCTTGTCTTCACCAGCCACTCCTCGGAAGGAAGATTGGGCAATCTACTTCTGTAGTGATACTGCCTCAGAAACCCAAGGAGGGTTTGCTAAGAGTTTGATCCAATTTGACAGCAGTGAGTTTGATTTTTGTTTGTTTGTTTGTTTGTTTATATCAACCATGTGAGCTCTGGTGGTATAGTGTCTAAGGCATTTGACTACTAACCAGAAGGTTGGAGGTTCAAACCCACCAGCCACTCCTTAGAAGGAAGTTTGGGCAATCTACATCTGTAGTGACACCACCTCAGAAACTCAAGGAGGGGTTGCTATGAGTCAGATTTGCCTTGATGGCAGTGAATGTGTGTGTGTGTGTATGTGTGTGTATGAAGCATATTTTGAAGAATCTTGAAAGGGTGAGACTCCAGCTTGCAACTTGATTTCAAATATTTTATACATATTAAATCAATCACATTTGAATATATTGATAAAATATCATTAATTGTGATTTTTCCGGTTTTCTTTTCATACTTTAGAGCCACAGTGTATTTTCAAGATCTGAAACATTGTCACAGATCCTGTGACTCTAGTGCCTACAGATGACATCATCTGATGATATTAATGGTGGAGCTGGGGACTGAACACCAATCAACCCCACCTGCTAAGAGGGCAGCCAAACAAGCTTGATTCTGAAGAAGACTTCAATCCTGAAGCACCTTCTGGCTTCTGAACAACTCACTCTCCAGTCTCCGCGAGGCCTGGTGGGGCAGCTTTTCTCAGGTCCTCAGGGGGCCCATCCTCAGGACTGAGATGTTTGTTGTGTTCATTTCTGCATGCATCTGTATTATGGACCATAGTCTGTACTGAAGTAACCATGTGACTCTCTATTCTGAGAAGTCAAAAGAGCCCCACCAAGCCTCTCTCCAAACTCCGGTTCCTATTTACTGTCATTTCTGCAGATAGGTTGCTGGTTGGACTCTGGTCTCCCTTCCAACCTGCAATTCCTCTGTCACAGGCTATGCACCAGCAGACAGGCACAAGGAATGCTCTTCTACAGTCAGTGTGGGGCTCTGCAGAGAGTCACTGTTTAAAGAATCTATGCATTTGTTCAGTCTCTTATATTGTAAATAGCTTGGTATCATAATAGCATTAACCTGTCTATGAAATAAGGAGTATGAAATAAGGAGATGGCTTTTCCCCCTCACCATGTTTTTCCACTCCCCATCAGTGCTGTCTGCACTCATGCTGTGCCCCAGGAATGCCAGCACATCAGCAGGTCCACATCTGGGCTCTGTATGTCGGTCTGTTTTGGTTTGGGCACTGAGCTTGCACTTGTAATTTCTGCACTCACTCTGCAGCTCTCTTCACTCTCTGAGGAGCCTTCTGTTTTCTGACCCCTGGTGAAGAAGTGGCCATTCATTCTACATTTCCAGATTCACCAATCTGTGGGTCAACTACATCTCAGAAACCTTGTGGGCACAAGTTTTCTGCACAATGATGCCCCCTCCTGGCCTCCAAGAAGTTCTGTCTTGCTCTCTGATTCCCTAACCTCCCACCTCCAGCCTAGTCCTTGACAATGGATCTGCATGCAATATGTGGTGCAAAAGGAGCATGAGATTTGTAAGTGTAAAAGTTCAGGTCCCAGTTCCACATGTGCCATTTAATATCTCAGTGGGATTGAGCATGTCAGTTGGCATGTCATTTAATTTCTCTAATCCTCAGTTTTTTATTGGTCAGATGGGGTTAACAATATTTATTTATATCTTGGAGCCTCTGTGAGAAATCATGCATGGAAAGTACCTTGGACAGCGCCCAGTGCAGCCTAGACACTCACTCAACTTTGGCTTTCATCTTAATTCATCCTATCTTCCAACTGTCTCATAGATGTTGGCCACAGCCAACTAGCCATCTCCTTATGCCTTCTATCTTTCACCATCCCTTTTTTAGAGTTCTGCCTAGTTCTTTAGAGGGACAATGTGTGTAGGGATGGCAAGGGGTGGACCCCTCCTAGACCAGAGTTTACTGTGACTTTGTCTGAACTTCCTTCACACATGTTCCAAAGTGCCTCTTATGCCTTCCCTTTCCCCAATTCAACCTTCTATAGTCAAAAGGGGACAGAGAGAGGCTGGATCTTTCCATACATTTTGATATTGATCCTGAGTCTGACAGAGACAGTGAGGTTAAAATGTGCTTCACCTTCATAGAAGCACATTACATTTTTCAATCTACTTAATAGATCAGCACATTTACACCAATCCAGCAGCCTCACAGATCCCTGCCGGGCCAGGCACTCCCCACCAGCCTTACCCTGGCACAGATGCTTGCAAAGAGCTTTCTTCTCCAGGCGTGTCAGCAATGGCCTTGATCTCTGACTCACTGGTAAGTCAGATTTATTTTCAGAGATGATTAATTTGTGGTGCCTTTTAGCACTTGTGTATTGGGTTCAAACATTACTACATGTTTTCCCTTCCTTTGTCTCCTGTTCTGACTTCAAAGGCTGAGGACAAAGAACTCATCTCTGAAGACACTGAATGCCGGTCCTTCTCCAGCTGGGTTGAGATGTGGGTGGCCTTATTTGCAAGCAGAGGAAAAAATTAAATCAGTGGGTTCTCTGGCTTTTCCAGCCCATCATCTGTGATAGGCATGGGTTCTACTCTGCTGCTGCACTTGCAGAAAGGGTTCCCAGGATATACATTTTTGGCCTGGCTTTGAGGATGGGGACCAGGGTGAAGAAAAACTTAAGTTATTCCATAGTTGTTGCCAGGAAAAAAAAAAAAAAACATATATACCCTAAACCCCAAGGCTTGAGACCAGCCTACATTACCCTCCTTGGTGGGGCAATTCTGGGACTGCTGACTCTTGCCCACCTCTCCCAACATGCCCGTCTCCCCCCCCCCCATTTCTCTGTAGACAAATCAAAGTATAATGAGCATCACAAGCAACTTCAAGGAGAGAACAAGTTGAAGAACAAGACAGTCTGGGGGGAAATGGAAGAACAGTTTGGCTTTGGGGCTTGGAACAAAAGGGTTGAGGATTCCATATTCCTTAAATCCTGTGAAGTTCAGGCATCTTGGTGGGTCCAGCTGGTGGACATACCACAAAGGCTTTCTTGGGATCCACTGAATCATCTTAGATGACTGTTTTCAGAGCCCATGACAGCCACTCCTGCTTTCCATGCCCTGTAAACTTCTCATACTGTTTGAGGCAATCAGATGCCAATATTTCTCAGAGTTTCTTCTTGCCAATGAATTGTTTTATCCCAGGAGAAATGAACATATAACAGAAATGCTTATTTGTTTATTTTTACAGTGATTTGTTTGTTTATATTTATACAGTGGTTTATTTGTTTTATTTGTTTATATTTACATAGTGGTTATACGTCTGGTCTGTGTGTTCCTTTTCGTGACTAACCATCCATCCTTGGGTACCCATGTGACTGTCACAGCTGACTGTCAGCTTCCTGCAGGAAGGTCTATGTGCAGTCAATGACCCAGGCCAGTGCAGGGGGATGGAGATGTTGGTCCTCTGACACCAATGGGGACAAATCACTTTTTGGTTCTGTTTTGACTCTGCTTTTCTCTATCAACTGATGGGTGAGGCACATTCAATAAGAGGGGAATCTCTCAAATCCTTTGAAGTGTCACCACCCTGCTCTGTCTATAAACCTAGTTAATGCCAAGCTCCTCAGACTTTGCCCATAAGTTATGGACACTGGGAACCAAGTGAGAAAAGAGGGCAAGGAGAAACTGAGGCAGAGGCCAGGCCAGTGGGTATCGTTGCTTCTGAGCAGCTGGGGAGGAAGTATTCCATTTCCTGAGCTGTACTCATGCCATTTTGATTTGAACAGATGGAAATGTAGTTCAATGTTTCAACATCATTTGCCTTTCTCTTGCTAAAATATTGATAAGTGCGGCCCAGGCTGATGCCCCCATGGTTCCAAGCAGTAACTAGAGCGTGATGTGTACTGAAGTGAGACAAGGCAAAGCCTTTAACGAGCGTTTAAAATTCCTGGGATAATGTTCAACATTGCCTTAGCTCATTCGGCTCCTGAAGACATCCCCCCTAGGGCTGCCTCCTTATCGTCAGGAGGAGTGAGCACGGACCCAGACCCCCTGCTGGTGGCAATTAGTTCCGCAGCTGCTCGTCTTGAGGACAGGAGAAACAATGCAGGAAGTGCCTGCATCTGCCCAGGCAGGAGAGACCCCACTGAGCCAGGCAGGGAGGCAGACACAGGCAGGAGAGGGGAGGGACTTGGGGTGCTGGCTCTGCCTGCCCACCCATGGGGCCTGCTATTCAGTTCTCAGGCACCAAAAGAGGGAGTAGGAGGCAGGGCTCTCAAGAAAGGCAAGTGAGGAAAGGGCCAGAAATGGGACACAAAGAGAAAAGGAACAAGAGAAATGTAGAGACTTGGGAAAACATAGAGAGCAGGAAGGGAAAAGAAAAGAGGAGGGAGCCAGGAGCACCAAATCCCTGGGAAGGGCTGGCCAACACCTTAATAGGAAAATTCGGTTATGCCTCTAGAAAATAGAAATGGACCCTCCAAGAAAGGTTTCAGCCAGTGGCACCCAAATCTTAGGATACCCCCTGTACATTCCAGCCAGAACAGAGGCCCCCAGACCTAGGGCTAAAAGGAAACCTGTAATGAGGACCTGGGATGGCACTCCCAAGGTTCGTTGACCAGGATCTCCCAGGACCTCAAGTGGTCTAATTGCAGAGATCCCTGCCTCATGAAAATTTCTCACATACTTTAAGCTTTTGGGTTTTGGAGTCATGATTTTTGAAAACTCTTTGTAGATCTTAAGGAACTGTTCAGAAGAATGCTTTCCCAATCAATCAGCTCACAGAGAGAGAGTGTCTGCACCCACGTGGGAGGAAGCATGGTTGTATCACCTGGAAAGAATTCTGGGCTGGTGGTTGTATGGGGATCAAATGAACACAACTCCAAGTCACCTGCTGGAAACTTATGTAAATGATTGTTGTAGACTGAATAATATTTGCAACTAAGGAGACACAATAGGAAACCTATAATGAGTTGCAAAGCAGGGTCTGACAAACTTTCATTAATTATGCTCTACCTCTGCCTGCCACAAAACAAAACTCAATGAAGTAATATAAATATAACGATCATATTTTCTGCAACAAAAAATGGGCCATGTGGTCTGGCACACAGCTGAACATTTATGGGAACAAACAGGATGGAATATAAAATTGAAGAGGACTTCCCAAAAGACACCCAGACATTATGAATATAGGGTAGGTTGGGCAATCTACTTCAATAGTGATGCCATGGAGACCCAAGGAGGGGTCCCTATGAGTTGGGTCTGACTCGATAGCACGTAACAACAACAACAGGGTAGCACCTAAAAAGCTCTGGTGGTATAGTGGGTAAGGCATTTGGCTGCTAACCAGAAGGCTGGCAGTTCAAACCCACCAGCTGCTCCATAGGAGGAAGATGAGGCAATCTATTTCTGTAAAGATTTCTAGCCTTGAAAACCCAGTGGGAGTTGCTGTGAGTTGAAATCAACTCAATGGCAGAAGGTTTGGTTTTGTTTGAGTGTAACACATGGGGTATCCATGAGTCAGAATTGAATGGATGGCTACAGGTCTTTTTATTTTTGGTTTTTTTTTTTTTTTTTTGGTGGGGGGGGTAGACTGATGGGCTCCAAAGGCACATGTAGGGCAGCTCTGTTGGACCAATCTTAATAGAGGAGGAATTGTCTAGAATCAAGAAATGCTGCAGGCTCTGAGGAGTTGGCAGCAGCTCCCATCTTATTCTCAT
The DNA here is from genome assembly GCF_000298275.1 of Orycteropus afer afer. Taxonomy (NCBI): domain Eukaryota; kingdom Metazoa; phylum Chordata; class Mammalia; order Tubulidentata; family Orycteropodidae; genus Orycteropus; species Orycteropus afer. The sequence continues at coordinate 3,425,930 of NW_006921711.1, read as the reverse complement.
CCATAACTCAGTCCACTTCATCGGGAAATACCTTGCCTGATGGCATAACAATACTTCTATTCACACACATCTTTAGCTCCAGGGACTTTTCCTTACCTTTGATGTTCCAGCTGCTGGCCCCTGTCCAGCCACCCTCCAGCCCCAAACCCCCACTAAAAAAGCATGCCCATCACCCAAACCAATTTCCCATGGGCTGTTCCTGAGACCCCAAAATAAACCCAAAACCCAAAAATAAAAAGACCTGTAGCCATCCATTCAATTCTGACTCATGGATACCCCATGTGTTACACTCAAACAAAACCAAACCTTCTGCCATGGGACCTGGACAATGAATAAGGAAGACCAAAGAAGTGTTGATGCTTTTGAGTTGTGGTGCTGGCAGAGAATGCTGAAAGTACCATGGACTTCTAAAAGAACTAACAGATCTGTCCTAGAGGAAGTGCAGGCAGAATGCTCCTTGGAAGCAAAAATGTCCAGACTTCCTCTCACCTATTTTGGTCATGTTGTAAGAAGGGACCATTCCCTGGAGAAGGATGTCATGCTTGGTAGGGTGGAGGGTCGACGAAAGAGGGGGAGGCCTTCAACGAGATGGATTGATATGGTGGCTGCGATGATGGGCTCAAGTATAGCAGGGATTGTGGGGCTGGCGAGGGATCGGGCAGTGTTTCATTCTGCTGTGCATGGGGTCGCTTTTGAGAGGCGGAAACGACTCGACGGCACTTAACAACAACAACAACAACATTCCTGAGACCAGTGAGCACAGTCACTCTGGGCTGAGACCCAGGAAGTGGTCCTTCTGTGAGGGGACAAGGAGCAATGGGCTCCATCTGTGATTGTTCTCCCAGTTCTCTTACTGGGTCTGTCCATTGAATGATGGAGCATCAGATTTCAATGGCCGGAGATGGAGGTGGGAGGAGGAGCTATGGGCATGGCCCTGAGGTTGACCAGCTCCTCCACGAGTCTACCTGCAGGAGCCAAGGAGCCACAACTTTAGGGAGTCAGCCTGGACACTGCAGGCATAGGAGGAAGCCAGCATATATGAGAAGACAGAAGAATTACAGCCAAGTGCAAGGGCCAGACTGTAAGAATAGTTACTATTTCTAAATATTGTGAAATGCTTTCAACTCAGCATTAAATCTGATCTTCACAACTAGTGGCTAATATTATTACCACCGATTTATAGTGTATAAAAGTGAGAGCCCAGATTGGTGAAATAGAAGAGCAAGGTAAAAGGTCTGATTTTTTTTGTTCTCCCACACAACGTCACTTGGAGGAATTGCAAAATCAGGACACCCTTGTGCACACCAATCACCTAAAGTTCCTGTTAAAATGCATACGGGGTAGCACCTGAGACTGCATCTCTAGCAAATCCCCAGAAGATGCTCATGCTGCTGGGACACCAATTTGATTATTAAGGTCCTAGGACAGGGTTAAGGGAGCTCTGGTAGCATAGTGGCTAAAGCACTTGACTGCTAACCAGAAGTCTGGCGGTTCAAACCCACCAGCCACTCCTCGGAAGGAAGGTTGGGCAATCCTACTTCCGTAGTGATACTGCCTCGGAAACCCAAGGAGGGGTCGCTTTGAGTCGGGGCCGACTCGATGGCACATAACAACAACAACAACAGGACAGGGTTAAGGAGCTCTGGTGGCATAGTGGATAAGGCATTTGATTACTAACCAGAAGGTTGGTGTTTCAAACCCACCAGCCACCCCATGGAAGGAAGACTGGGCAATCTATTTCTGTAAAAATTTACCACCTCAGAAACCCAAAAGGAGTCACTATGAGTCAGAATCGACTTGACAGCAGTGAGTTTGGGTTTTTTTGGTGAGGGCAGAGTTAAGATGTTAAGGTGCTCTATCAGTTCCAGATATTTTTCAGTATTACATCACCACCAAGACTATGCTCCTGTCTGTCTCTCCCACCACACTCACTCACACAAGACTTCTTTTAGCCATTCTCCCATGTGTGTCCCACCTTCTCCTCCTTGGCCTGCCTGTGTGGTAGTTTCTCCTTGCAAGCCCTCTGCTTGCTTCTTTCCTCTGACCCCAAAGAATCTTCCTATTGGCTGCAGGGATCCTGCCCTGCTCAGGCAGTCCTCATTTCTACCCATTTTAGGAGCTCTCTATGGAGACCCTAAGGAGCTCTGGTGGCATAGTGCCTAAAGCATTTGACTGTTAACCAGATTCAAACCCACCAGCCACTCCATGGAAGAAAACTGGGCAATCTACTTTTGTAAACATTTACTGCCTCAGAAACCCAATGGGGGTTTCTATGAGTCGGAATCGACTTGATGGCAGTGAGTTTGGTTATAGTTTTATGGAGATCCTGGGTAGTGGAAGGGAGCTCTTGTGGTGTAGTATCTAAGGCACTGGCTGCTAACCAGAAGGTTGGCAGTTTAAACCCACCAGCCACTCCTCAGAAGGAAGATTGGACAATCTACTTCCATGGCGATCTTGTTGTTGCTATTGTTAGGTGCTGTCAAGTTGTCTCCAACTCATAGTGACCCTATGCACAGCAGAATGAAACACTACCTGGTCTTGTGCCATCTCCATGATCCTTGCTATACCTGAACCCATCTCCGCTGCCACTGTGTCAATCCATCTCTTTGAAGGCCTTCCCCTCTTTTGTCGACCCTCCACCTTACCAAGAATGACATCCTTCTCCAGGGAATGGTCCCTTCTGACAACATGATCAAAGTATATGAGATGAAGTCTGGGCATTCTCGCCTCCAAGGAGCATTCTGGCTGCGCTTCCTCCAGGGCAGACCTGTTAGTTCTTTTAGCAGCCCATGGTACTTTCAGCATTCTTTGCCAACACCACAACTCAAAAGCATCAACTCATCTTCAGTCTTCCTTATTCATTGTCTAGCTCTCACATGCATATGAGGCAATTGAAAATACCATGGCTTGTGTCAGGCACACCTTAGTTCTCAAGGAGACATCTTTGCTCTTTAGCACTTGAAAGAGGTCCTTTGCAGCCGATTTGCCCAGTGCTGTATGTTTTCTGATGTCCTGACTACTGCTTCCACTGGCGTCAATTGTAGAACCAAGCAATGTGAAGTAGTGATACCGCCCCGGAAACCCAAGGAGGGGTCACTGTGAGTTGGATCGGACTCAACAGCAGTGAGTTTTAGAGGTGGTGGGAACCATAAAGGTACTTGGCTGTTAACCAATACAATGGAGATTTGAGTCTACTCAGAGGTACCTCAGAAGAAAGACCTGGTGATCTCCTTTCTAAACAATCGGCTATTGAAAATCCTATGGAACACAGTTCTATGCTAACACACATGGGATCATTTGAGTCAGAGCTGACTCGAAGGCAACTGGTTGGGTCCAGGTTCAGTGTGTCCTAACTGGGTCACCTATTGATTTCTGTAAGTATGTTTCCTGGTGGGCTGGCTCTAAGCTGGTGCTTATCACTCACTCATGTACTCATTAATTCAGTAGGTAGGTGCTAGGCTTTGTGTTAGGTGCTGTGGCAATTCAAAGATGCATCAATATAGCCCTGCTCCCAGGCTGGTGTGTGAAATAAGCCTGGCACCCAAATAAGCTAGGCAGAGCATGCTCTTAGGCTGTCTGGTGACCAGGGTATCTCAGTGAAGGTGATGTGTTAGCCTGGCACTTTCTGTACTGCTCTGTAATTTCCCCCCACTGAGCTGAGTTCCCCCCACTGAGCAGGCCAGCCCTGACACGGTACCCAAGCACTCATCCCAGCTCAGGTTACCAGCCCCACCCTGTCTCTAAACTGTTCCCCAGTGACTCAGGGGCCCAGACGTTCCAGGGAGTGCACTTCCAGACTCCTATCACTGCAAGGATTTAGTGTTGTAAGACTTTAAATAAACAATGAAAAAAACATAGCTGAAGTTCTCACGAAGGGGTAGGGGGCATGTTTTGCTACGGAAAGACAAGTGGAACAGCCACAGAAAGGAGGTGAGCCCTGTTGGGGAGAGAGCACCCTTACATGGAGAGATGAGGAAATGTATCATGCTGACTACTAGTCTCTGATGGAGTCTCCGGGAAAGGTGCTCCCCAGGGTTGTCCTCGAGCCAGGTTTTTTTTCCAGAGTTTCTACCAGAGCTCCTACCAGAGCTCAGGGCCCCCGGCCCCTTCCCTACAATGGACCCCTTACCCACTATCAAGCCCACAGTCTCACTTCCTTCCTGAGAGAAGGAAGAGGGAAAAGCCTGTGGTGGAAGCACTACCCTATTGCAAGGAGACTTCAGGTGACAGACAGGAATAGCAATCAATATTACAAGCCTCTCAGCCTCTCAATTTCCTCAACTGCAAAAACAGGATAAAAACACTCATCTTCCAGGATGCTGAGGGGATGAAAAGCAATAAGATGGTGGAAAGAACCTAGGACACCACCTGACACCTGGGAAATATTCAATAAATGGCCATTTTCTTTCTCCCTCTCGGGCTATGTCTCCCAGGTAAAGGTTTAAAAACATTTGGCACTTACCTGAGGCTCTATTGTGGAGATGGACTTCTCCCCTAGGGATCCAGGAGTGAGATTAGGGAACACCTGGCTGTCCTCAGCCTGACCTGGAGAGGTGGAGCCAAGTGCTCCTCTGGGTCTGGAGAAAAGGTGTGAACTGTATGCTGGCATCAAGGGAAGAGTCCCAGGCATGGGAGAGAACAGCCATCAGAAGGAAACCTGGCTCCAGTCAGCAGCTTCGCCAAAGATCTAATCTCTGGTGAATGACAGACTTTCTTGACAGGGATCCTTTTTGGTTTTTCAACTTTGAAACTTCTTGAACCAGGCCCTGCCCCCAGTCTAGTCTGGGAAGGAAACCTGGCACCTAACCCACTGTAAGGCCAGGCAGGATATGCCCATAGGCTTTCTAGTGACTCAGCAGTCAAAGGAAGATAGGAGCAGGAGTAGATAGCAGGGATGGGAAAATCCACAGGGAAGGAATAGAGCATGCAGCTCCTGCCTGCTCTCCAGCACTGAAGTTCTCATAACAGGGTGTTTGACGGGGCAAAGAAGGAGGCACCTGAAATATGCAACAGACAAGTACACCCAGCCCAAGTGACTTTTCCTATAACTAAAATCCAGTCACTGGCAGGCTTGGGTGGCCCAGTGCATGTGACTCAGCAGGTCTTCCCCTTTTTCTCAACTCTCCCTGGGAAGTCATCTTAAGAAGGATGGACCCCAAAGGGCCTAGACAAAGAATTAGAAGAAGACGGACCCAAACTTGTGTTCATTTTAGGCCTTCACTCTAATGCTGACCTCTCTGCCCCTGCCAACTTTGTTTTCATCCACAGATACATGGATAAACAAAATGTGCTATCTCCACATTTGGAATATTACAAACCCACTGATATCAAGTCAATGCTGACTTAGAAACCTTTTGGACAGAGTAGAACTGCCCCATAGGGTTTCTAAGGCTGTAAATCTTTACAGAAGCAGACTGCCCCTATTTTTCTCCTGCAGAGCAGCTAGTGGGTTTGAACTGCCAAGCTTTTGGTTAGCAGCCAAATGCCTTAGCCACTCCACCATCAGAGCTCCTCTTTGGAATATTATTCATCCATAAAAAGGAATGAAGTACTAATACATGCTACAACGTGGATGAAGCTTGAAAACTTTACACTAATTGAAAGAAGTCATATATTGTACGATTCCATTCATATGAAATAGCTCTCATAGGGGCATCCATAGAGACAGGAAGTAGATTAAATGGTTGATTAGGGCTGGGGGACTTGGGGAGAGATGGGGAGTAACTGCTTAATGGGTACAGATTTCTTTTTGGCATGATGAAAATATTCTGGAACTAAATAGTGGTGGTGGCTGACAGCATTGTAAATGTACTAAATTCCACTGAATTTTACACTTTAAAATGGTAAGCTTTATGTTATATGTACTTTACCAAAAAAAAAAAAAAAAAAAACTTTTCAAGTCATAAGTGTTCCCTCTTTCACTTCTATCCTTCTAATACCTTCCTTGTTTAGAAGAAAGAGTTCCTTTTTTGCTTTTTGGTGTTTGGGGAGGTAGTATCCACCAACTAAAGCTCACTAAGGATAGAACCCAGAAGGCCTATACTAAAAATAATAAGAAGAAAGATCCAAATGTGTGTCCATTCTAGGCCTTCATCCTAGCAGAGACCTCTCTGCCCCAGCACTGTTTTCCAGCACTGAGCCTCCCAGTTGATACCCCAGGCAGGGAGCAGAGACACAGCCTCTGGCTTTTGGCTTCCAATCATAAAAGAACAGGCAGGATGGAGTCCTTGCTTATGGGGTTCAAGGACTATTTGGCAGCTCCTGTACAAGACATAGCCACAGGGCATTGCAGCCAACCAGGTCTGAACATCACCCAGCCCAGCTCCTCCATGCTGACCAGGGGAGCAGCTGTGTACTGCAGATGGGCACAAATAGCCACAGGAAGCCTGGATAACCTCGCATGGATCTCCTTCCTCCTTGGAGATAAACCTGGAACTCATGAGATGCCAGTCACCATGAAATGTCCAGCATAAAGCTGTACTGGGCTTGGATGTGTGGGGAAGAAAGAAGGGTGTTTGGAGATAGGAAACTGGGCAAATCCTCTACCTGATATGATGGCAGGAAGACACCAGAAAGATAAATTTTCCCAGATGGTTCTGAGGCTCCTTCTCTTACCTGGAATGCCAGGGGCTGGATTTATCTGCTTTCTCCAGCTTGTATAGAAATCAAGACCCTAGCCCCTCCCTGGAGCCCTCTAGGATGTCCCCAGCATTGCTGAGCTGGCTCTGTGACCCTTTCCCACAGTCGACTTCACCTACCCTTGCTGTGGACTTTACCCTCTGTGGTTCACCAATTTATAGTATTTAAATTCCAACTCTCCTTAACTTCTCTCACTGTGAGCCTCTTTAGCCTCACACAGTACAGGCAAAGTCCAATACAAGTACACAATCCTTTTCCCAAGAACCTTGGGGGTAAGATGTCTTTTTGAGATTTCTGAAAGATACGTAAATGGTGCCTGTGTCACCTATTACATAGTACTCCCCTGCTGGGTCTGAGGCAGTAAGTGAAGTCAAACACCTTCATAGTTTTATAATGCAACAGCTGGTATCCGTGCCAAATGGGATAAATAAAGACTATAAATCGCTGCACATCAGTTTGGGGTAGATTTTTCTGCCAAATGATTTTGGCAGCAAACATAGCAAACAAAAACCCTTTCAGTTTTCAGAGCTTTTTAAATTTTGGATTTGCAGATAAAAGAATAAGGATCAGTATTTACACTGCTTAAGAGAGAACCGAGCAAGTAAAACTATAGTTGAGAAAAGGAAAAGAGCCTGTGATGGCTTCCTGCACCTCCTCCCTGCCACCACTAACCTCCTCTTGAAGAGTATCTGTCATTGGAGCCTGGCTTCCCTTGGGCACCACTGTAGATTCCATAGGGGTATGGGTCACCTAACTAGCTGTGTACTTAAGACCAGGGACTTAGCATTCTGCGTCTCAGTTTAAATGGGGAGATAAATTATTCCAAAGGTTCCTTTTACTTCTAACATTTTATAATCCTACTCACTTCACTAGCCAAAGCTGCCTACACTGCTCAGAGGGAGGCAATGTCTTCAAAATCTGATGAAGGATATCCCAAGAAAATGCTGGTCCCTCTCAGCACCCAAAGCCCTTTCATACATCTCCTTGGCCATGCTCTTCCCAGTTTCTGGATTACCCTTCCCCCCTTACCAGTCTGGAAAATTCCATATTTATTGGTTAAGATCTGCTTCCAATACTCTCCTCTGGGCTTCCTGTCTGTCTACACTTCCATATACCCACGGCCATTTAAATGATAATTTACGTGTTTGCATTTCAAAAAAATGTAGCTTCCACTACACTTTGAGCACGGGGCAGATCTGTGTTAGTCATTTCACTGTCTCCAATGTGTAACAGTGGGAAGGCACACGGCAGACACTCCGCAATCTGTTGTAAAGAAGATGCGTAGGTGCCAGGTCCCGGTGGCTTCCCTCTAGACAGACTACCATTGTGGAAGCAGAGACCCACGCGCCATCTGTATGAGACCCAGAGGCATCTGCAAATGAAGAAGTTAATAGTGCAGGAGAAATGAAGCATTAGCATGAAACACAACACGTATTGTAAGTCCAAGTGGGCAGGGCAGCTACAGAGTCAAATCATAAAGCAAGAGAAAGGAACAAGAAAGGGGAATCTAAATCGCACAGGCCAAGGTGGGGGGGGGGCGGTCTACAGATGCAGAACTGTGGAGTTTGGTAAAAGATAGACCATGCAGAGCCTTTGAGGAAGAAGAAGGTTATCTTGGGGAAAGAGGTGCTGGGAAAAAAAAAAAGAAAAAAAAAGCAGGAAAGGACAGGACTGCAGCGTAAAGACCCTGATGCAACAGCATGGGTTAAAGACAGGGCACGTATGGCTGGGGCGCTGCGCGCTGTTGCCGCCAGGTGGCAACAAAAACCCGCCAATGGCCTCAGACCTCGCGCTACTTTCCGCCTCCGCCCACTTTTTGCTTTTTATGTAGGTGTTCACGGAGAGAGCAGAGGAGCATCTGACAGGGTCTAGGGTTCAACCTCCGGGTCAGGCTCTTGGGGTCCCGAGAGGAGGCAGCGACATCTTTCCTGGTCTCCACTTCACAAAAGTTTCTAAAGTGGTGCCTGAAAATTTTAGGTACTAGATATCCTGACCTGTTTCCCTTCTCTGCTCTGTCCTCTTCCCTCCCACTGAAAGGAACTGCGTCTATTCTCTTGCCTCACTGCTTGCTCCGCTTCCGAGGTCACACTCTGGACTGGAAATAGAGCCATGGCTTGCCTTCATCCTTCTCCACAAACCTTCCGTTCCCACTCACAGCTCACCATCGGACCTGACAGCGAGTCTGAAAACTTTGGCTTCCCTGCCCTGCTCCTTGGGATCCCTGGGTGGCGCAAATGGTTAAGTGCTCTAGCCGCTCCACAATTAGCAGAAGGTTTGGTGGGTCCAACCCACCCAGAAGCACCATGGAAGAAAGGTCCAGCTTCGGAAAAGTCACAGCCTTGAATACCCCCTGCAGCAGTTCCACTCTGCACACATAGGGCCGTCATGAGTCGTCATGGAGGCAACGCCACAATCCTGCTCCCTGACATCTGTCGCACACACCCAGGCACACGTACGAGTGTGGAATCACACCAAGGCCACGCATGCTGACACCAGCTCACACAGACAAACACTCTCCGTGCTCGCGAGGACAAGATGTTAGAGGCTACGAGGTCCAACGAAAAAAACCTGGGACCAGAGAGACCCAAGTTTAACTTCGACTTACTCCGTTTCTCTTGGTCTCCAAACCCTCACTTGTCCAATAAGGAGCTCGTGGCTCTGAAGCTGACGCCTCCTCCATGCTGAAGCACTACTGCAACCTGGAAAGACCTCAATGTCCGGCGCTGGGCTGTCCTGACACTTGGAGCCCAGTGGCGAGGAGAACGCAGGGAAATGGTTTCCAGGAGGCTGCTGCCCGCAGGCGTTGCGCAGATCCCTGAGCCCTCTTGTCGCCGTCGCTCAGCCCAGCGCCCTTCGGAGGGAATGTTGCTGCGCAAGCAGAACTAAAGCAGACAAAGGTGGGCTTGGCAGGAGACTCGCCGCACTGGACTCTCTCAGCTCAGGAACCAACCACCGGTTTTAGAATAGGGGGCACCGAATGTCGAATCACCCAATAATTAGGGTCCAACTGGACTGCCATCCAGTAGATTCCAACTCATAGAAACTCTTTTAGGACAGAGTAGAACTGCCCTCTAGGGTTTCCAAGACTAAATCTTTACAGAAGCAGACTGCCAAATTTTCCTCTTGCGGAGTGGCCAGTGGGTTTGAACTCACCTTTTGGTTAACAGCGGAATACTTTAATCATTATGCCGCCAGAGCGCCAATAAGCAAGGTAAGCACGGGCTTCTTTGTGCTTACTTACTAATCTGTAGTGAGCCATTGCACATATTTCACCACATTGAATATTCTGCTTCCAAGTATGGCTGGTATCTGTCTCTCTCCCAGCCCCACAGCACCTTCCTACAGAATCAAAGCCTCTTTTCAAATTTACAACCCCTGACAAGGATGGAGTGCCCCTGAAGCAAGGTAAGCATGGGCTTACTTATGTTTCCTTACTAATCTGGAGTGAACAGTTTCACAACATTTAAACTGTTCACTACAGATAGGTAATCCACCCCTGGGGAAAGGAATCTGATCCCTCCTGAGGTCCACCCACAGTCTCCTGCTAGAGTGTGTCAGCCCTAGGATCGGTTGAAGAGCATGATGCTTCTAGAGGAACCAGAGTCAGAGGGTGGGATCTGGAGCCAAGTCACAACAGACACTGAAATCACATCACCAGGGAGCCCATGGGTCTCATTCCTCCTTGGAAATGCCTCTTCATTTCTCCCACTTTAACAGCCCCTAACAGGCCTTCCTGTCTACAGCCTCACTTCCTCCAAAGTCCTTGAGCAGAGCTCTGGATATGACCATTCAAACTCTTCATCAAACCTCATTTGGCTCCCAAGGCCCATGGGATCAAGGCCATACAACTTGCCCGACCTTGTAACTGACCCTTGCTCCCCCCTCTCTCAGACTCAATGCCCAGCTTCCTCTCAGGTGCCAGGCACACTACACAGCTCCCTAAGGAAACGCAGCACCTCCTCCATGACTGTGCTGCCACCACTCTGGCTTGGAAGCTCCTCTGCTCAATCCAATTCACCTTTTGGGTCAAAAGCTCTGTCTTTAGAAAAGCTTTTCCTGTCCACACCCTCAGCCCAGAAATGTCATTAATCTGAAGTTGCCACTCCCCACAGCATTCTTTGTGGGCTGTTTGTTTTTTAAGTGATGAACTCGATGGACTGTGAGCAACTTGAGGGCAGGGGGCAGTGAGTAAACTGTGTTTGTCCCTCCCCGCTCAGTTCTTAGAGAGTTCAGTTGATATTTTTGGACCAAGTTGGACGGCTCATATTCACAAGCACACATCCTTCTTGACAATGTCCCCTCAGGCACATCTGCAGGTGGCCATGTCACGGAAATAAGGTATTTCTTTTGCATCTCACAGCAGTCTCACTGCATATGCTACGACATTCACATGTGTATTCACACTCACACTCACACTCACATGCACACACTCGAGTCCCATCTCGCTGGGAAGCGCTGGTGGTTCCGGCAGAGCCCTGTCCGATCTGCAAGAGGAGCGCGCTGAAATCCCTGCTAATCCTCTGGGCTTCTAGGAACGCCCGCGCGCAGCTCCCGGCCAGGCACGTCTCCAGTCGGGTCCCAGCAGGCGGCGCGTAGGAGACGCGCTCTTGGACCAGCTACTTCTCCGCAAAGTCCAAGTGAGAGAAGGCGCGTCCAGGAGGCAGAGCGTGGAGCCCGACGCTCCCCGCCCGACTCCACTCCCTTCTCTCGCTTTCGCCTCCTCATGCGCGCTCAGCAAGGGTCTCAGGAAAATATTGATCCGGCTGCCGGTAGCGCACCTGCGAGGGGGGCGAGGGAGATTGGAGGAGGCACTGGGTGCGCAGGTACGGCCAGGTGAAGGTAGAGGCTGGCTGTGTGACAGTGGCCAAGTCATGACCTCGCTGAGCTTCAGTTTCCCGATCCTGTGTAATCAGGGCCGCTTCCAGCTCAGCTACGTCTTAAGGAGGACTGATAGCCGTGGCCTGGATTCCATTCCGTAGGGCCACATGTGTACATGTGGCGTTATCTGTACGTCACACCCTTGTCCCAGTCTGGCCTGGCCTAGTATACGCCAGTGCGACCGGGGAGAGGTGGGGGCGGGCAGGAGGCGGCTGCGCCCCTCTGGGATTGCAGAGCCAAAAGCGGGCATGCGGGTAATTAGCAGAGAGTACCTTCATTAAGGAGCCCTGCTAAGAATTTCTGTTTAATAATGGTCGCAAATTAGTTATGATGGTAAATACTCATCTCAAAATCCAACAAACTACAGCCATTGTCGTCCTGGAAGGACTCCAGGTCGTTCCCTGACGCAGGCCAGTCCATTGCCTGGGGCGACCCAGCGTTGCCCGGATCCAGTAGTGCGGGAGGAAAGGTGGCGCCGCGGGAGAACCAGAGCTTCAGGCTAGGAGAGGCAGGGGCTTCGGCCACAGCGCCTCCCAGCGGCCTGAAAGAAGAAAGTCAGAGTCCAACCAAAGAAGGCGTGACAGAGACTCGGCGAGAAAAGTATGCTGTGGAGTCCAGGAAGCAGCTTGGGGACCTAGGGGTGCACACACCCACAGAGCTGCGTCTACATCCTCCCAATCCCTGCTCCTGGGCCCCCACATTGATCCTCAGAGGACAGCCTAGTTCCCCCTAGTCTTTGGGTCTTCCTTCTGCCCCTCAGACTTTCCACTGAGTCTCCAGACTGCACACACCCTTCTGCCTTCCACTCAGAGACTCCAGGGGTCTGTGAAGACCCTAGGAAACTCAGTCCAAGTCCCACTTTTGGAAGTGGAGAACAGCCAGTGCTTGCCTGGCCTGTAGCTACTTCAGCTCCACAGCCGTGTCCATCTACCCACAGAGAGGCCTGCTCCCTGAGCTGCCTGAAATGAGTAGTCTGGTGGCCAGCCTGTGGGCACAGGAGGAGATGTGACCTTCTGGGTACTTTCCTTTCTTTTTTAAAAATGTTTTTAATATAATAAAAACTTCCTCAACACCATCACGTTGATCACTCACATTTGGTACACTGCCCTTCCTTTCACCCAAATCAGTACTTGTCTCTATCTATCTAGCAGTGTTCCCTTTCCTTTCCTGCGAGCACATTCTGTGTGACCCTCAGTAGCTGAAGGCTTAGACTCTGGTAGGTTAAGCCCCATCCCCTTTTCTTTTCCACAAAAAGGAGCATGTGTGTAACCAAGTGAAAGTCATGGGCTTATTTGTGAAAAGTGAGGAGATATTGCTAAGGGTGGTGATGTCCCCCAGGCTGTGGGGAATGCACCACTGCACGGGAGGGCTGTTGGGGGGGTGGTGTCATGAGTGGATCCAAATAGGGGGTCTCTGGCCTCTGGGAGTGTGCAGGGTGAGAAGGGAAGCTGCTGCTGACTACAGGGCCCATTGGTTTGTGTGAAGGTGGGGTTTTCTTGGGTGGACCTCTCTGGGCATTGAAGGCTGCTTGGATTCCCACAATGGGAATGGGCACTTCTGGGACCCAGGCTGCCTCTTACACTTCCCAAGTGAGTGTGTGTGGCCACAAATCAGCATGCTCCCCTAGGGGTTTTCTTGGAGATTAAATCATTCCTCTTTTACTCCCCAACCAATTGCTCCCCATTTTCTCTCTAGTCCTTCCTGCCCCTGTCCCCCCCCCCCTTTTTGGTCTCTCCTCCATTTTTCTGTTTCAACTCACCTCTCTTCCTTCTCCTTTTTTCTGTCTTCCCCCATCATAATTTCTCTCCCTCTTATTTACTTTCCCTTCCCTTCTTATGGAGCTCTGGTGGCACAGTGGGTAAAGCATTTGGCTGCTAACCAGAAGGTCAGCAGTTCAAACCCATCAGCTGCTCCTCAGGAGGAAGATGAGGCAATCTACATCCATAAAGATTTAGAGTTTTGGAAACTCAATGGTGGTTGCCATGAGTCAGATTGACTTGATGGCCATGGGTTGGGTATTCCCCATCCCCCCTTCTTACTCACTAAAACAGTACACCCTGGGCAGTTGGAGTGGATTATAAAGTAGAGACTTCTGTTCCCCACCTCACTACTTCCAAAACCAGGCATATTTCTCTGATGGTGTTAGTTCTCTATCTCTCTTCTCTGGGGTCATAGCCTGGTGTGTGTGTGTGTGTGGGGGTGTATGTGTATGGTGTGTGCTGGGAGTGGGGAGTTGAGCAAGTGGGTGACCTCTGAGGGCCTGCAGTCAGGCTATGTGTTTTGGGGACTGAGATGCCTTTGGGTGGCATTTCTGCTATATTTTGGATTGGTACATATGTCTATGTCTGAAGGTGTCTTCTCTGTGTATGTTCTGTGTGTTTGTCATGGTGCACGTGTGATGGGGCTGTGTTTTCTGTGTTTATTGCTCATTTGCTCCCTCTCTTGTGTGTGAACCTTTGGTGAACCCCAGCCAACTGTGCATTAACAGACACTACATATTTATTGGTGCTGATGCTGTTTTGTGCAGAAGTGTGTGTCTATGGTGTGGCTGAGTAGCTGTCAGAGGGTGCAACTCTGAGGTTGGGCATGCCTGTGTGTGCATCTATGTGGGTTTGGAGTGGGTGCATCCTGGAGAATGTGCCTGCAGGGAAGAAGGAGGACGAAGGGTTCTTGTTTGGGTGGCTGAGGACTGGTATAGAGTCTGTGAGGTTACATAGAAAGGCGGGCCCTGTGGCATGGGTGTTGGGAAACTGTTCTGGGGCAGGTAGGTGTGTAAGGGAAAGAGTTGTACTGTGTTTATGATAAAATGGCTTGGGGTGAGGGAGTGTGGATGTGTGCATAACACGTGAGATGGGTAGATTTGTGTGGATGAGTGTGTGTGTGTGTGTGTGTGTGTGTAGTCTGTCAGCCTGGCTGTGCCTGCCCGCTCCCGCCGACCCCCGCCCGGCACTGCAGAGCTCAATCAGCGGCTGCATGAATACACTCGAATGGAAAGTTGTGCTCAGCTGACCGGAGAAATCGGAGCCGGCTAGTGCTGCTCCCCTCCTCCCTGGATCCCTCCCGCCCTCCCCCGCCCGCCCTCGGGCCAGACGGCCGCCTTTGCCGGCTCACTAAGGCAGAGGAGGTTCAGCTCAGCTGGGGCCGGAAAAGGCCCGGGCAGTGGGACGTTGAGGCGGCCTGAGAGCGAGGACCCAGAGGCGCGCGTCGCAGCGGGCCGGTCGTCTCAGCTCGAGCCCTGGGAAGGGTGGAAGGGGGGAGAGGGCGGTGGGAGGGCCCGGGAAAGCCCCCGAGGCAGCAGCCTGCGCTCCAGGTGACAGCCACACAAAGGTCTAGGCAGCGATGAGACGGTCACGGAGGCAGAGGAAGACTGGGAGAGGAAGAGGAGGCTGGGCTGTCCCCAGCTCAAGGAGTCGGAGCTGGCCCAATGTGCCACAGGGCTGGAACTAAGCACTGAGCTCTGGCGATCTGGGTGATGAGCTAGCCCAGAATGTGCCAGGCTGTCCAGTTCTCGTTTCAGAAACTGGGAGCCCCACTGCTCCGCCAAAGCCCACACTAGGGTTCATGTTCCACCGCCACTGCACTCGGGGAGCCTAGGCCAGGGCCCAGCCTTGCCAGAGGGCTCACCGGAACCTGCCCGGTGCCCAAAGCCTCAGGACGCCTGGCTGACCCTCGGGCTCCAACCCAAATCCCAGCCCCTACCCGCCAATTTCACTATTGATCTGCATCTCTGGCCCTCGCCAAGGCGGCTTCCGGGTCATTTCATTTTAATCAGCTGTGCATCTCCCAGCAGACAATTCCCCAGGACTGGAAAAAGAAGGCAGGGTTAGGGGCTGGGTTGGGGTGCAGGGTCTGATCTGGAGGGTAATGGTGGAGAAAAGGAGGATGAGCAGGGAGAGATGAGCTGATCAGAAGGGGTAGATTGGCCCAGCCTCCCTCAGACCGGCAGCTTCTAGGAGCCAGGACTTAGACACAGATTTTTCCGGTTTAACCCTCCATTGTGCCTATTTAGGTTTCCAGTGCAAGTCCTGGATTGTCATTGCTTTTCTTTGAGGGACAAAGAGACAAAAAGAATATTCCCAAATGAGTTATTCCTTAAGCGTCTTACACTCTAGAGTAGGCCCAAGGACACAGAGGCCTATACACATGGGGAAAGCCAGAGAATGCTCACTGGGGCACAAGACAGAAGAGCAGTGTGGAGTGCATACAGGGGAAAGAGTACACATCTTTTGGTATACCAGGAGAAGAAGAGCCAGCTCCCTGGCTGCTGTTGCAGGACTGCAACAGAAGTAACAGAGAGTTAATACTGAGGCCTCCTTATAGGAACTGACCAGGGTACATGAGACTCAGAAAGAGCTCACATGCCCCAGGCTGGAGCCCAATCCCCAGTATTCCCAAGCGGTGGGGCCTGTGCACAGCAGCTGAGATGGCTTTTGTGCAAGCAGATGCTTCAGCTTGCCTTGCCCTCACACTCTGTTGAGGATGTCCCTAGGACTCTGACTGCAGCCCATTGGGATGGCTGCTGAATTTGGCAAAAGTGGGCTTGGCTGTGGCTTTGAGGGACCTAGAAAGAGAATCAGCAGGCAGCAGGTAAAGGCTTCTTTCCCTCCAGTGCAATCTTTAAAGGGGCAGGGGCCAAATTACCCAGAATATCCTCATTGTGTCAAGGCAAAGGGTGGACTGTGGAAGCCAGACACCCCAAACCCACCTCACCCCTCACTGTCCTCAGTTCAAAGAACACCCATGGTGACCTTCCTTCCCTAAAGGGACAGGAAAGCCAGTTAGGGGTGAGCAAACTGGAGATCATATCTGTGGCTGACTAGAACAAGAGGACCTAAACATGTCCAAACCAGAACTGTGACCCACAAGACATTTGTCCACTGCCCAGAGAGACACTGCACAGACAGCATCCTGGGGATGAAGTGGAGTCCCTCTGACATGCATCCCTTGCAGAACTATGTATGTATATACTGCTCAAGCCACACACAAATACCTACACTACAGGCAACACACACAGAAACACGTACCGGGTGCACACCAATGCAGGGAACACGCATTTATACCAAACATCACACACATAGTTCTTTGTATGCAGTCCTTGTCCACCTCATAGAGGTCCAGCATTCAAAATT
Source organism: Orycteropus afer afer (assembly GCF_000298275.1). NCBI lineage: Eukaryota > Metazoa > Chordata > Mammalia > Tubulidentata > Orycteropodidae > Orycteropus > Orycteropus afer. Next base: position 3,409,284 of record NW_006921711.1, on the reverse strand, counting down.
GCACACACACACACATCACCCACAATGAGCACACTTGCCCCTCCTGCAGGGAATCTGTAGGTGAGATTAGAAAGTGCAGAGAGTAGAGTCTTGGTATTTGTACAAAGATGGATAGAAATATAGATGGGAGAGGCTAATAGATAATGGATAGCAGGAGACAGCAACAGGCTGGTGAAGCCTAGCAGGGTCTGGGCCTCCCAAACTGAAGGCTGCTGGAGTCTGACAGCCTGCTTTCTGCAATGGAGAATGACGAGTGGACACTGATTGCTTCAATTCACTTTCTCTGCTGGGTATGTTGAGAGAAAGAAGTGTTATCACTCTACTGGTTTGTCCCCAGACAAAAAGGCACCTGCGCCCTGGTGTCCCCAGCCTAGGCCTTTCCAGGAGTCACTCTCTAATAATAACACCCTTTTCCTTCTACTCACCAATTAGGGTTAGTTGGCTGAGTAGGGGTCCATCCAGACCCTCCACACTCCCTGATGCAGACCCTTCGTTGGGGTTGCAGGCCCATGCTCTCCATCACATACATGGCAGACCACCTAGAACTGAGGGTAGGTGATAGTCTTTCATCCCTCACATGGATTGGTACACCAGAACCCAGACAGCACCTACCCTAAATGCCTACCACCTGGCTCAATACTGCCTGAGAATGGCATCATGTTTTCCTGGGGTGGACACTCATGCAGGCCACAGAAGGACTCGGTAGGTAGTGCAATGGATGTCCTGGTTCTAAGGAAGGATGCAGGGTAGAACCTTTTCCCATCACGCAGACCTGCGCCCTGAGCAAGCAAGGCCCGACTTGTGCGCCCAGGGCACCTCCGTGTCTGGCCGCCTCTCCGCCCAGTTTGCCCGCTTGCCTAAACCCCGTGGCGCTACTGGGTATGGAGACAAAAGGAAAAGGGAAGTCAAAATTAGTTTGGGAACTGGCGCGAAATTCTAGGCACGTTTCTCCCTAATCCTCCTCTTTGGAAATTGGACTTTCAAGTGAAGGCAAGTTTTCTGAAATTACCTCTTGGGTTCCTCTTAAGGCGCAGGCCGCCCTGGCCCAGAGCGGCGGAGGCGCCACCAGCCACACCATCCCGGGAACTGTGCCCCCCCCCCGCACGGGGCGGTAAGGTCTGGGGCCGGCGGGAGCCTGGTTAGCCAGAGATGATGATGGGGGCGGGGAGGCGTGTTTTAAAGCGTAAACTAAGTCTAAAATGTCTTAGGGGTTCAAGATAGGAAGAAATTTTCAGATAGAGAGCCAAACAGCGAACCACCCAGTCACTCTGACACACACACCCTGGTAGTGCGGAAGGCGTCCGTCCGATTTCAGGCCCTAAACTCCGCGACCCACCTCCTCACCCGGCTTCCCCTGCCCTCCCCTCCCGGGCGGCGTCTACCTAAACCTCCCTGCCCCCCTCCCACCTCGGAGGTAAAACCTGGCAGCTCCGCTCGGGAGGTTCGCTGAGGTTAGGCGACGGTGTGTATTTTCCCTTTGAAAAAACAAAGCCACAACAAGCGAAAAAACGCCAAACACAGCCCTGGATACACCAGGGGCCACGGCAGGTTGCAAAGCCGCGAGGGCCGAGCGGCTGGGGCGCTGGGCCTGGCACCTCGCGGGGAGGAAACGGGCCGGCGTACTCTCGGCCTGTTCGCTCAGGAATTGGCTGCTTTGGCTCTTTTCCGCTCCCCACCTCAGCCCGCCTCGGAAAAGCTCAGCCTCGGCCTCAAAACCGGCCTGAGCCCAGGCGGCCCGAGCGGGAAGGGAAGCAGAGGCCAGGCCACCGTGTTCTGGGGCTGGGAACCGAGGGTGGACAAAAACACCAGTCTCTGGGAGTGATAAGAAAATGGAGAATACTGTATTTGCTTTAGAAAGTTTTTACATATAGATAAACACGCAGTTAGGGTAACAGTAAAAGCGCCCTATGGGGGAGTGAGAGATACCTCCAAAGCAGCTAAGAAATACTTGCAATAGCTTTTGCATAAGAATACTACGTTCTCACTCTCCGCTTTGCTAGCGACGGTGTCCCTCTTCCTAACCCGGCCCTTCGCGCCCAGCAGTGACAGCACAGTCACCGCCGGGAACACCGAGCGGGAGGGAAACGCAGGAAAGGAAAGAGACAGGTGAGTGGGGATGGGTGGAAGAAGGGAGAAGAAAGAAAGAAAGAGACAAGGAGAGGAGAAAAAGCAATTATCATATACAGGCAATTTCTACACATATATTACAAACTGGGAAAATGACGGATCATTAAGATATACATAATTCATATAAAATTTTGAAATAAAAATAAAAATCTGTTACAGTCATAACTATTCTTTTTCCACATTTATAACCAGTACCCACACAGGCAGTGACAGAAGTGGAGAGAAAAAGGTGCTTACAAGAAAATGATTGTCTGCTGAACAAAAAACAGAAGATTGCATCTTGTTGGACCAATACTTGGACTTAAAAACAGAGAGAAGAAAGAGAAAGAAAGAGAGGAAGACAGGAAAGAGGAGAGAGAGCAACAAAAGGCAGGAAACATTTGCTATTTCGCTCTCGAAGGAGTTCCTTTTCTTTTTCTTTCTTTCTTTTTTTTTTTTTTTTGTACAAATTCAAAACAGAGATGGTGATGTTGTTTTTCTCTTTTTTGTCTGTTTTGCTTTTGTCGTCTTGTCGTCGTGGTTGTGGTGGTCGGTTTTTGTATAGTCGACTCTTTTAAAATCGTTTTAAACTAGAGAGAATATTTTCCCAGATACAAATAAATCGTCATGCAGGTGGGGTGCCGGGCCCGTGGGAACCGAAAGGAGAAGCCGTGCTTGTCCTAGAAAGTATACAATTGTCACCTCTTTTATGTTTTCTGCCCGAAACATCAGCGTTTGTGACTGTCTGTTGACGTCGTGGTCCTTTGGGGTAGTCGTGGTGGCAGATAGTGGTTTGGGGTTGTTGATGGTTTGCGGTGAATCTGTTATTTTCTCTTGTTTTTCTATATTTTGGGCTGGGGTGGGAGTGTGCGTGTACTAGTGTGTGTTTCTGTGTGCGTGTATGGTTGTGTATCCTGATTTCAATTTGTTCAGGGGATGGAGGAGGAAGAGGAGGAGGGCGAGGAGGAGAAGGAGGGGAATGGGGAGGGGAGGGGGGAGGAGGGCGGCCTTGGCTATCATACATCACATTCCGAGTCGCTGGAGGTTACCGAGAGGATGGAGGTGCCGGTGTCCGCGCGCTCCGTCAGGCTGGACACGCTGGTGGTCGGGCTGGCCGCCGTGGACGGCGACTCGGCCGAGCCGTGCGTGGGGCAGCCGGGCTCGGCCAGCGAGCGCATGCCGCTCGGCCCGATGGCCTGGTGCTGGAGCCTGCAGGAGAGAGAGAGCGGCGCCCGCCCTGATGCAGCAGCCCTGACACCCTACCCAGCCGGGCCTCCACCCCGCGCCCGCGCTGCCCTGAGCCAGACCTGCCGCTGCTGGCGTTCCCCTGGCCTTCCCACCCGCGGTCCTCGCCGCCGCCCCCTATTCGGGTGTGTGAACCGATCCCCGCCTCCAGCAGCCCGACTGCCTTGAGGGCCGAAGACCCTCCTCAGCCCAGGTCTTGGCTCTCTTGGCTCCCCTCCGCAGGGCTTTCTAGAGCTTCTCAAGGTTCCCCAAGGAGAAGTAGAATCCGAGGCAGGCTGCCCAAGGGAGGCCTGGGCGTTCGCAGCCGAGGACGCCTAGCCGAGAGGAGCAAGAGTCGGGAGAGGAACTGAGTGCATCCTCCTCCTTTACCCCTGGGGCTCTTCAGACTGAGTCGGATTCCCTAGGAGTGGACGGATCCCCGCAGTGTTTCCGGCCCCTGTTACCCTACACGCACACCAGAGCTGCGGGTTGCTCACCAGCCGCGTGTCAGGGTAAACCCGCTGGCTTGGCTCTCCGGATTCCTGCGAAGGAGCGCAGGAGCCGGGAAGGAAAACGACAGGAAGTCGGGAGCAGAAAAGTGGAGGACGAGGAGGGTGAGAGAAAGAGGAGAAGGCGAAGGCAAGGAACCCAGAAGGGAAGGCAGAGCAGTCTCTGGCTGCTGCTTTTCCTGACCAGGCCGCGGTTGACTGAACCAAGTGTTTCAGGTCTTCCCGAAAGGAGGCCTGCACCTGACCCTGGGCGCTCCCCCGTCAGGTGAAAAGTGGCCTTCACAGGCAAAGTCAGAGAGTCAAGGGCTCAGGCCTGGGCCAGCAAGACCCAAACACTCTCACTCACTCCCCAATTTACACCCAGCCCTCAGCCTTGGGCAGCTGTCAGTAGCTAGAGCCCAGGACCTGTCTGAGGCCTGCTTTCTGCCTTACCTGGCTGAGCAAGGACATGAGTGTCACAGCTGAGCTTTGGCCCAAGTTCCTTCTTTCTTTCACCTTCTCTCCCCTCTGTTTCCTCCTTCCTTTCTTTCCCTCTAATTCTTTTCTCTTCCTACTTCCGTAGGCCCAGCTCCACTGCTGGTCAAGCCAGTACAACTTTGTGACTTTGTGGCCAACTTGCCAACAGTGGAGCTGATCCTGCCCCTTCCTACCTTAGCGAACCAAGGCTCCAGCAGAAGGAAGAACACCTGCCAACGTACACAGACACTAGGCCTCTCCTCCACCACTCCCAGCCCAGCTCTCCTGCTCCAGGGCTGGCAACATGCAATGCTGCAGGAAGGAGGGGCGCTGCGCCGTGGCTGCGGGCCTTTTCCCTTTGTGACAGGGACATAGTTCAATTTCCTGCCTCTCACATTCGTGGATTTCTCCCGGGTTTTTGCAGTGCTTGGAAATAAGGAGTGGTCACCAGAACCAGATGGCAAGGAGCGCTTTTCTTCCCTCCCTGTCTCCAGACTCTGGAACAGCGGGAGCTAGGGCCGGGGCTGAGGAGGCAGACGCGGGGGGCAGAGTAGAGCTGGAGGCTTCCAGGGACCGGACCGAGGGCTCTGGGTACTCGGGGTTGCACACACATACTTTCACCCAAGGAGAGGCCCCTCTCAGGCAAAGCAATCAATAAGCCCACAGCCCGCCCCTCCTCCGCGCCGGGACAAGCGGAAACTTTCTCCAACTGGCTACTTTGGGTGCTTGGCGGCCATCCCCACCTTCCCGAGCCGGCCTCTATTTCAACCCATCTCTCACCCCTGGGGTCTTGAGGCAGTAGCCAGGACTAGGGGCCCGCCAACTGACCTGTTCTTGGCCGCCGCGGCGCGGTCGCGCTGCCGCCGATTCTTAAACCAGTTGCCTACTTGTGTGGGAGTGAGGCCGGTGGCCTGCGCCAGTTCGCGTTTCTTGCTGGGGTTGGGGTAGGGGTCCTGCAGGTACCACTCCCGCAGCAGGCTCCGAGTCCGCTCCTTGAAGCAATGCGTCTTCTGCTCTCCGTCCCAGATGGTGCGCGGCAGCGGGAACTTCTTGCGCACGCGGTACTTGTCCACCGGGCCAAGCGGGCGGCCGCGCAGCTTCTCCGCCTCCTGGTAGTGCGCCTCGAGCCACATAGCCTGCAGCTTGCCGTGGGACTCCTTGGTGAACTTGTGGTTCTCCAGGATGTGGTAGAGGTCGCGGAAGTTGCCTGTGTGGAAGGCGACCACGGCGCGCGCGCGCAGGATCGACTCGTGCTTGTTGATGGCCTCGCACGCTCCGGGGGCCACAGGCAGAGACCAGAGGAAGCGGCCCAGCCGCTCGATGTCACCCGTCTCCTCCAGCGTCTCGCAGACGCTGGCCACCTGCTCCGGCGAGAAGTTGAGGGTGGGCAGCTGGAACATGGACAACTCTTCCGGGGGGGCCCTGGAGCCGCCGCCGCCGCCGCCGCCGCCTGCTCCGCCAGCACCGCCGCCTCCCGCACCGTTCCCGCCGCCGCCTCCCGCGCCGCCGCCGGCTCCCGCACTGTTACCGCCGCCGCTGCTCGCCAGAAGTAGGGAGCGGTGATGAGAATCGGTGAAGTTTGGCAACAAGAAATGGGAAGGATAGAGGTCTAGAGGGGAGCGGAATACCATGGACTGACCTGAGAGGAGAGGAGAAAATTCAGGGAGAGGAAGAGAGAGGGGAGGAAGAGGAGGAGAGGGGGGATGAGGACCAGGAGGAGGGAGAGGAGAGGGGGGAGGAGGAGAGGGAAAGGAGGGGGAAGCAGGAGGAGGGGGAGGAGGAAGGGCGTAAGGGACACCCACACCCCACACACATCCACACACACACACCCCCGCGCAGCCACATAGAGAGGGAGGAAGGAGAGCGGCCCGGTGCGCGCGCGCAGAGAGAGCCCGAGTCAGAGAGAGGGAGAGGGGGAGAGAGAGCAGAGCGAGAGCCAACCACCGCCGAGTCAAGATTCAGCGATTCCACAGCAATCGCCCTAATGACAACAGCCTCATAATATCTCCCCTAAATCCACAGTGAGTGCAGCATTGAAACATTTTGTTTCGCTTTTCTATTGGTCTGTGGCATGTCGTTGTGGCGTTGCCACGGCAACCGCTGCCAATCACTGTCAGCCCTGCCAATCAATACCGAGAACGTAAGGACGGTTTTACCATTTAGCCAGAGGGTGGGGGGAGTAGATGGGAGGAGGGTGAAAGGGGGGGGAAAAGAATTTTTATTTTTTATCTTTGCAACTCTTAATTTCGCCACTTCCCATCTCTCTCTCTCTCTCTCTCTCTCTCTCCCTCTGCTCTGTCTCTGAACCCCTCTGTTCCCTCTTCCCCAAAGAAGTTGATCCAGAAATCCGAAATGCCATGGGCACAGAGTTGTTGAATGGGATGAGCAGTTAGAGGAGAGATTTTGTTGGGAGGCGATAGGCTTCCCACTCTGCGCGCAGGCCAGTCTGCAAGGAGAGGCAGCCAGCCAGCCTAGCGGGCACGTTTTGCACATGGTGTGCACGTCGGGCTGCCTCTTTCTGCTTATGTGAGCACTAATAGTGGCGTGGAAGAAAGGACAGATGAGATCATGGGGCCCACCGCGCATCGACTCGGGTCCTGGATCCAGGATTCCGCAGGGCATCTGGCACCCAGGATGCTGGAGGCTCTGCCCGCCCTGGGTCAGCACTGTCAGCCACACTCACTCAACTCACACTGCATCTGTTCCAGCTTCTCTTTACTCTCCCCCCAGCCAAGGGGACTCAATCCCACCCATCGGGTAGTATTTAAAAATAGCAACAGTCGAAGTAATTGTATACTTTTCTCTGTCTTAAAATGCAGTCTGGGTCTTTGTTCCTTTACCCTCCTTCAGCAGCCTCTCCTAGGAGCTGAGGGAGCGGAGGAGTCGGGAAGCCTCTGGACCCAGGGGAGCCTGAGATGCCTGCTCCCCCCCAGGAATACTGGGCCTTTCCGCCAGACCTAGATAGAAGGGCACCAAACTTTGAAGGCCACCTCTGAGGAAGCAGGCAAGGCCTGAAAATTGCCTGCTTGCTTGCTTGTTCTTACTGTGTTTTTGTTTTTGTTTTGTTTTCCAAACTCGTTAATTTCACTAGGGAAGGTACCATCCCAAACCTCCAAACACACCCAGGAGAGTGTCTTCCTTCAGGGAACCGCTGGCCCCCAGGCCAGTCCTGGATATTTTATTCTTAGGTATGTTGCTTTTAAGAAGATATAATCAGCATCTTGAGCCGCTCTCGGCTTTGTGAAGCCGCTGTAGCTATGGAAGTGTGATTTACGCAGATTTGTCCGGGTCAAAGACGTCTTTCCCCTGCGCACTGTGTATATTTAGACAGGACTCGGTTTGGTGTTAAAAAGTGTATATTTTGAATGGATCCACACACAGTAGCCAACAATACCCACATTGTAGGCCCGTATACAACGTGTATTGAAACGCAGCGTCCAGACTTCAACTAATCTGCCCTCAATAAAGCTGAAATAATTATCCTAAGCTGCCTTTCCAGAAGAAAAATCATTGAGGAATTCAAAACTTTAAAAAAAAAAAAAAATCTTTTCTGCATTCCGATGCAGATCTAGGGGCAAGGCGCTGGGTCTACAACACTTAGGAGATCTCAATGAGGGAGGCTAGAGAGAGTGAGGGAGAATGTAAATGGGAACTCTAATGTAACTGGGGCTGCCAGTGTCCCAGCCTCTAAACCCCTAGCTCAAGCTCTGCTTAGGCCGTGACTCCCGCAGCGCCCGGCCTTCTGGGCCCAGACGTGCCAGCCAGCCACCCTGGAGGCTCCAGGGCGGTAGGGCGGCTTGGGAGTGGGCGAGGGGCCCTCAGCCAGCCCACCCAGCCGGAGGCAGCCGAAGTTCGCAGGTTATTAACCCGTTGAGGGGGATAGGGAGATACTCCCCAAAGGTAAAGCCCAGCCCCACTGGGGGCCCCTCCCTCCAGATTTCTTCCACCCCGCCAGGAGCCCTTTTCTGTTCAGCTCAGAAGCTCTGGGAGACGGTTCACAGCGGACCCAAAAAGAACCCAAAGGTTGGGACACAATAACAGACACTTCATCCTTTCTTCCCGATCCTTTTCTCTGGTAGGGGACGGATTATAGGCTGAGGAGTGGGAGGAGGAAGGGGCAGGAGGAGGAAGCGGGGGAGGAAGGATTGAAAAAGGGGAGGGGAGTGGGTATTGTGCCGCGTGTGGGGGGAGAATTCCTACGGGTGGGTTTCCGAATATTGTGTTCAACTTTTTGAAAGCAGCTCGTGACCCCGAAACTGCATCCCCCGGAGCCGGGGACCCAGGCGCCGGGCGGGCGGGTGAACCTGGCCAATCCCCTCTCCATCCCCGTAACCCCCGCCTCCGGGTGGGGGCGACCCTGCCTCTCCCCGCCACTGCCCAGAAGGTTGGGCAGGTGCCGCGGGCTGTGCCAAAGGCGCTGAAATCGAAAACCTTAGCCACTCGGTGAGAATTGAGGAAAGTAGGGCTGGGACTCGGCTCGGCGACACCCCTCCCCGCAGTCTTAGTACTGGAGTCTGGCAACCCGCCGCACCCCGCCTGCTCCGGTGCTAGCCACTGCTAGCGAGCGCAAAGCCGGGTGGAGGGAGGTGGCAGGGCGCGCATCTTTGTGCGCCGGAGCCTTCCGGGAGCGGCCGGCTGCAGCCCGGGACTGTCCAGCCTCTCCACACGGAGCGGAGCTCCGCGATGCTGCGCCCGGCCCACCCAGGGGCCCCGCTGCCGCCAGTGCCTCTCAGTACCTGCCCTAAGCACTATGCTTGCCGCCCGGAGCCGGTAAGTTGAGAGTCTCAAGAGCTGAGGAGGGAAAGCAGGGCGGCTTGTCCTGAGGAGCATTGACTGGCTTCTACCCGGGCTGGGAGCGCGGCCTTCGCAAATTTCGGTCTAAAGGTGCAGAAGTTGTGTGTGTGTGTGTGTACGAGAGAGAGAGAGAGAGAGAGAGAGAGAGAGAGAGAGAGAGAGAGAAAAGGAGAGAGAGTGAGAGTGAGTGAGTGAGTTTGGAGGATTGGGGCATTAGAGCTTCCTTTCTCCAAACTCCTTGGCGCTGGGTGTCGGGAGTATAGGAGCAGAGCAGCCTCGGGTTCAAGGGCCTAGACACTGTCTTCCCTGCTGCTGCCGAGGTTTGGGGCATTGCGGACGCTAGCAGGGCGCCTGCAATCCAGACCTTTCAAATCGGGGAGACTGGGGTGGAGAGGTCAGCCTGCTGGGCCTTTGAGTCGTCCCTGCCCATTGGCTGCTCAGACTCGGGGATCTGGTACATTCCGGGTTCACCTGAGGCGAACAAAATTTTCACCATCATCCCAGCTTCAATCCTGGCCCCAGGGACCAGAAGGGCAACATTCAGACCGTGCAGGGAGAAAAGGAGGCATTTGGGATGGAGAGTGCCCTTCCTTACCACGACCTACTGGACATTATTTACAAACGTCACTCCCTACCCTCAGCCCTGGGAAAGTCCCACTTCCACCAAGAGGAGTGCCTGAGAAATTCCTCCCTACCCCCCACCCCTCCAGTCTGCCTGTTTCAGAAGCCAAGGGGTTTGCAGGCCTCGGAGACAGGAGGACCCGGAGGGCCGGCAGCTGTACCCACTGGGCCTGCACCAACCGGGCCCCGCCCAGGAAAGGTTTGCCCTGGGGGACAACGCCTCTTCCGGCTCGCAGGAAGTCCAGACACGGTGGCCGCGGTCTGGGCCTCCCCGCTAGCTGCAAAGTGAGGCGCTTGGTGCCGGCAGGCAGGCGGGGAGGGAGGGCGCAGGGGAGCGCAGCACGCTGGCAAGGAGGCCACGAAGCCCTTAAAGGACCCCGATTATTTTCCTTTGAATGGAAACAACAACTACTACTATTACTCCTTCCCTGCGCCCCTGCCCCCTGCCTTAGCCTCGGGGGACGAGAGCTACCAGCAATTGTCACCAGGGACAGTAAACACAACTCAGTTGCCTCAACTTTCTCCTTGCATAAAAGTTCCCGGCGTGCCGGAAAATTTGAATATTTGATCAACCTCTTTGAGTGACCCTCATTAGCCTGGCGCCCTGCTAAGGCACCGGCATTGCAAAAAAGCTTCTGGGCCCTGCATTTGTACGCCTTGTTAGCGCTGCTTAATGAAGCCGCCCCAAAGGCTCAAAGGCGGCCTCCAGGGCCGGCGGCGCGCACCTCAAGGCACCCCGCTCTGCCTAATGAGCCCTGGCCTTCGCTGAAGGCCCCTCCGCTCCCCCCACATCCTTAAACAAGAGGAGTTTGGTTTTGTCTTGAACCACAGTACCTCCCACTGTTAGGCCCAAGCGGGTGGGCGCAAACCCGACTTAACTGGATGTGGAGACTCAGCCCCAAGAGAGGGGCAGGAGACTTAGAGGATATGAACCATATGGAGCTGCAGGGCGTCAGGTTTTACTGATTCTGGTTCTGTTCAGCCCATGGAGTACACCGTCAAGCTTTCCAGAGAGGGCTAATTAGTTCCCCAGTTCCTTAAAGATGCAACACGACTTTTGTTGAGGTAGCAAAGGCTGGGTGCACAGAGGAGGGTCAGCTTTCCCATCTTTCACTTTCTCTAAGTTTTGTCTGTCTCCACTGCCAAGGAGGCCACACCCTTCCTAGTGGGGATCTTCTCCTGACAGCCAGAGGGCTTGGATTTGAAGAGAAGACAGGCTGAGCTCCCAAATCATCATTGCCCCCATCATCCACAAATTCCAAATGCTGTCAGAAGTTATGACAGTTAGCACTGGAGAGGATAGGGTATATCCATCCCCCCCTCCCTTAGAGCACTAGTTCCTCTCTGGTTTATCTTCAGTCTTGCTTCCAGTGCCAGTGAGGAAGAAAGCATCTAGGCAGGGCCACTGTGTGCACGGGGGGGGGGGGGGGGCACCTGGCTGCTAGGGAGACTGGTACTAATATGGGCCTGGGGTAGAAGATGAAGGAGGAGAGCTATGAAAGGAAGAAGGGTCAAAATCATCTGCCTCCTCTTTTTTTTTTTTTTTTTTTTTGGGGGGGTAGGATAGGTCGCATGGCTAGCCAGCAAATATAAGGAATTCTATTAGGAATCATGCTGCAGACTTTCTTCCCTCTCAGTCCCTCTCTCCTCTGCTGCTCTTTTTCCTGGACATCAGGAGCTCAAGGTCCTCTCTCATTACATCCTTGCCCACCCAGCACTTGGGCTCTTAAGAGTTACCTCTTGGGGGATGAATGCATTGGACTTGGGAAGCAAACTATTCCCAGATCAACACTCAGGGTCTTCTGGAGGTCTCCCCCACAGGCCCACAATCTCTCAGACCAACGATGGCCTGGCCAGGTTGGTGAGAAAGGCCAAGAGCCCATTGCAGAGCCAGCACCCCTGCAAAGGACTGAGAGTTGGCCAGCCTTCACTTTCTAAATCCATCTGGTTCTCTTCTTCCCTTTCTCTCCCCCAGCTCCACAGGCATGCCCCACTCCTTTCACCATCTTAAGACCCAATAAACCCAAACTGGCCATCTGCAGGGATAACCTCTATACTGGGCAAAAGGGTGTTTTGGCCTTGACCCTCGCAAAGGGCAAAGGTAGGGACGTGAATGGGAGGTGTGGGCGCTGTTGGAGAGAAAGGGGCCCTGAGGCAGAGGGTAGAATTCAGCCCTGTGGCCTCGAGGCCAGGCCCACCGATAGCTCTGAAGAGGAAGCGAGGGGAGGGGGCTGGGAGTCCGCGGGCAACGGCCAGGGCTGCAGGGTCCTCGGGCGTCGGCGTGGGGGGCTAGATCCGGAGGAGAGGGGCGGGGAGGAGGGGGTCGGGGGAGCGCGCTGGGCGGAGGGGGGTGCAGCTCTTTAAGAGCCACACGGCTGGCAGGAGAGGCGCGCGGCCCGGTGCTGGTGGCGCACTGACCCCGAAGGGGATTTAGCGGGAAGTGGCCCGGCTTGGGGGCTTTGTCCGGGGGCTCCCAGAGAAGCCGAAGTAAAAGAATAAGGAGCTGCCGCTGCATGAAAGGCCACGCGGAGACCGCGGCGCCCCCGCTCTTGACTTCTGAGCAGAGCTTAGAAAGCCTGCCGCGGCTTAAGCCGAGCTGTTGGGGCTGGGCCCTGAGCGCCTAGTCCGCGGTCTCGGAGCCCCGGGCCTCCGAACCGAGAAGGCGTGGGATGAGGGGGCGCTAGGGTGGCGGGGAAACCTGGCAAAGTAGCTCTTGGCTCTACATTCACCCGGCCCCGGAACAGAACTGCGAGCCTAGCTGGCTGCGTTGGGCATGGCCAGCAATTTTCTTTTTCCAACTTCGGGTTTTGATTTTGTGTTCCACCCCGCGCAGCTCCGGAGCCGGCTGACCCCAGATGGATTCTCAACAGGTGCCGGGGTAAGTCCGTTTAAAGAAATTCTGTCTAGAGCGTCAGCCCCTCTCGGACTCTCTTCCCTTTCTCCTCCCTCTTTCCTCTTGGCAGGCCCAAGTTCCTAGCGCTCCTGTGAAGAGGGATGGCGAGCGAGGGAGTGGGTGAGGCGTCCTCTCTCTGGGGGATCTCCAGCTCCCTGTCCAGCCCTGCAAGGCTGGCGGCGGCCCCCGCGAAGCTATTCCCGGTTTTCCCGGGCTCCGATCAACATAAGCTCCTTGGTCTAGGCCCTGGTGCCCCGAGGTCGAAGTGGCAGAGAAGGAGGGGGGAACGTGGGAGGGGGAGCGCGCCGCGGCGGCTCCCAGGCGAAGCAGGCGGGAAGAAGGGCGGGGGATTCCGTGGCCAGAAGGTCTTTGTGTGGGAGTTTTCGGCGGAAACCAAACTATTCACTCTTTTTTATGAGAGACCCAGAGTCCAGCCTGGTGGAGCCCGCGCCAGCCTTACAATAGCCGACAGGAGAGTTTCTCAGTAGCCAGCGTTTAGGTGGAGGTGGGGTACAAGGGACCAGAGGAGGGGGTTATGAGGGAAGCACAGAAAAGCAAAGGCAAGAAATTCAGGGCGCCCCAGGGAAAAGTCGGAAAATGTCCCCAGAGCGCGCGGGAAACAGGCGCGCGCGCGCTCGCAGGTACACACCCGCGCTCGCTCACTCCCTTACACACACACACACACACTCTCTCTCTCTCTTACACTCGCGCTTACACCCACCCCACACAGGTAGCCCACAGATGCGGTCCCGCAACCAAGGCCAGCTCGATCTTTGGCTGTGCCAGGTCAGCCCGGCGCTCAAGCCGAGCGTGGAGCGGAGACGCCCTCCCACACACACTCCTACCCTCCACGCCTGGTTGCCAAAGAGTCCTAGCGCCCTGGCGACAACGCCCCACAAATGACTAGGGGAGCCAGGAGGGCACCTGGGGCTAGGGCGCCGGGAGGATCTTACCTGCAGAAAAGTAGGGGAAGCCGGGAGCAGGAAGCAGCGGCGGATAAATATTCATTAGGAAGCGTAAGTGCCTCCTTTTAAACCTCGCGGCGCGCCTCTAGCTGCTATCTCTCTTCGCTCCCTCCCTCTGTCCTCTTGTGAGTCTCTCCCTCTCGCGGTCTCCCCCCCCCTTTCCTGCGAAATGCCGGGTGGATCCCGGTCTAGCTAACCTGTTGGGAAGCCTGAGCCGCGGGTAGCGCCTTCACAGCTGTTTGCCTTCGCTCTTGGGGCGCGCGTGCCCCATCCTCCCTTCCTCTTCTCGCCTAGTCCCTCACCCCCTTCTAAATTACTGCATCATTAGCTTTATTTTCCCGGGTGGGGGTTGAGGGAGCAACAGCGCAGCCTGACATACCTCCTCAAAGCAGGGCGAAAAGGACCTCTGTCCGAGGCAGCCCCAAATCCATCTGCACTTCACTCTCCCCCATCCCCACCCACTCTGGTTTCTTCTTCGCTCTACCCATCTTCACCTCCATCCAGCATCAGCTCAACTCCCCCACCATCTCCCCCTCCTCCACCATCGCCAACCTGGATTCCAGGCTAGGCCAACAGTGATATGCCAGGGCCGCAGTTCCAAAGCGCCGAGGTTCAGCCTTCACGCTGCTTTTAGTGCTGGGACAGCTCTCTGAGTCCCTCTTCCTCACATAGATTTTCCTGCCTGACCCTGGTGGGTGACCCGCGCAGCTTGGGCCTTAAGATGAAAACACCCGGACAAGCACCAGAGACTTCACGCTGTGGGTCCTCAGGATCCCTGGACCTTGACCCTTTGGCCTGCCCTGGCAGACTACACGAGGGAGGGGAGAGGTGACCTCATTTTGTGCAAATGCTTAGGACAGACAGACCGGATCTTCGACAGATTGACATTTGTCCTGTACGAACAGACTGAGCTGAAGTTAGTCAAAAGTTCGCATCTTTCTCTCTTACACCCACAAGAAAACAAACACATCTACAGGGCCCTAGGAATGCACAAATCCCGGTATATTCCCTCAGGGAAATACTTGCGGCTGCACGCGACCACGTGCACCTCCCCTATCCCCCGTACGTCCGAGGCCCAAGCTCCTGCAGACCTCAGGGACCGGAAAACGAGCTGGCCGCAACGCGGCTCCAGGCAGAAGGATACACCTCATGAACTCCCCAGGACCGCCCGCGCCACCCTCTTGATTCCCTTCCTTCCAGCCCCAAGAGCCTAGGCCGCTCTAGGGGCCCCGAAGGATGGCGCACCCCCGGGATGCTTGGGGGTGGCCAGGATGTGCGCTCCTGGAGCCCTCAGAGCTCAGCACACCAAGGTGGGGGCAGGAGGAGTGGCTGAGGGGGCGGGTCCAGGCCAGTTCCCAGTTACACATTAGGTTGCTTCAGATGTCCAAAGGGGGTTTTGCCAGCAAGCGCACTTACCGTTCGCACCGAGGCCTTGTGACTTTTATATTGGGTCCCGCACCTTCTCTAGGGGTCTGGGCGCATTCGGCCTGGAGGTGGGCTGCCAGGAAGATGTGGCCGCGAGCCGGGAGGCGACCTGTGATCCTAATCCTCTATTTGGCCTGGCCATAATACACCAAAAAAAAAAAAAAAAAAAAGTCTCAGAAACTAGTCTGACCCTTCCCGAAGGGGGTGAGGCCGCAGGACCGTCAGAAGGCCTCCCTACCCTCTCTTGCAATGTTAAAGAAGGTGGACAATTAAAGATGTAAGAGATTCCTAAAGGGGCCTGGCGCCTGAAAAGCACTCTACCCAACACCCCGCGCTTGCACTTGCACATTTCCTCCTTCCCACACAGATCCAGAGGGTCGAGTACATCCCAGCTCAGGCTAAAAGCGAGTTACCTGAATGTGCAGGCAAACATACATGCAATTGTACCCAAAGACATTGGGAAAATTCATGTGCATGCAGAATTTGAAGGATAAAGAAGTAATCACAGGCAAAATTATTCCAATGCAAGGGCAGACAGCAGTTGTCCAGAAGCAGACAAAAGCTGCAGTGCCTGTGCAGAGGGACCCCTAGCCACACCGGTAGACTCACAGGAAGCCTCAGGCGGGAAGAATAAGCCAAAAGAGGATGCAGGCCTCTAGGCCGAGGACTTGGTGCTAGAGGGTCAGCTCCTGTGGGAGAGAGTTTGTTGAGCACACAGGGTGAAAGGTTTCTGGTGAAGTCCAGGAAACTAGAAAGAAAGCTTTCTCCTCCCCAAATCCGTCCCTTTCGGCTTCCTCTCAGCTTGGCTAGAAACACCTAGAAGAGGGTAAATCCAGGAAAGATTCATTTTGACTGTGATTATTTATTATTACTATTATCATTTTGTGGGAGCTCTGGTAGCATAGTGGCTAAGACACTTGCCTGCTAACCAGACGGCTGGCAGTTCAAACCCACCAGCCACTCCTCGGAAGGAAGGTTGGGCAATCCTACTTCCGTAGTGATACTGCCTCAGAAACCCAAGGAGGGGTCGCTATGAGTCGGATTTGACTTGACGGCACATAACAACAACAACATTATCAATTTGTTATTATCATAGGCCTAGGAGAGTAATTCAGAAAGAGAAACAGATGGGGTGGAGCTCACTGCTCCAGAGCCTCCTAAGTCATAACAGGAACATTCAGCTCTAAGCAGGCTTCAATATCCCAGGAAACCCTTATTTTGCCCCCTTCACTCCTCTTACACTAAATTTACTTGTTAAAAATAACTCTTAGCTCTGCTCCACCCTCTTCCACCATCCCCACTTCATCCCAATCCCTTGCCTTGCGTAACAAATAAACCTGCAGAAGAACACTCCAAATGGAATTATTTGGTTTACTAAACAATTTTTGTTGGTGAAAGGTTGAAAAGTTCTTGTTTCTTGTTCCCTGGTCCTAGGCAGAGCTTTCTGCCCTAGTCAGCTGGGGTAGAGGGTGGGGATTTCAGAGAGGAATTTTCAGAGTGGCTTGAGGGCAAGGACCAGGGTCCAAGGCTTGTTTTAAGAGCCAGTTCTGTTTGCCTGCCTAGTGCCAGCAAGGTTCTCAGAAGAGTGACCACTTCGGGTTTTGGTACAGAGGAAGCAGGAAAGCTGAAGCAGTGGTATCCTCCCTTCTGCTTCACTCCCCTCCCCAACTTTGTTTCTTTTGACCACCTCTCTGAGTCTCCCTGTCCTGGGAAAGTAGTGAGCAAATACAGGAAAATCTGTTCAGATGGGGGTGGGTGGGCAAAAAAAGGGAAAGCTTTCTGGGCCAGCACGTTTGTTGACTGCCCTCCAAGGGGCAAAGAATGAGAGGTCTGGTGAAGAAGAGATGAAAATTTTTCCTCCCAGGAAAATGCCAAGGGAGGACAGACACATCAACATTGAAGAAAGATGTAGTCCTTCTCAGATGGAGTTGTCCTCGAGAGGGATGATGGGGTGTGTGTGGGGAAGCATCTCTTCCCTTTGGGAGACTAATCCTGTTCTTCCTCTGCCAAGATACTCTTAATTCCTGGAGATTTTAGCAAGAGTTTGTTATTGTAGATGTTGTGAACAATAAAAAGTAAAAATTACTTTAGAGTCAATGAATCTTCCTTGGAAGGACAGTTTTTTCCATGGCCATTTTTCTTTCCCCAGATCTGTTTTCCTTCATCCCTGAGTGAGAGTTCACCTGCTGAAGCACCACAGAAGGAGACTTCTGACAGAGCCACAAATAAGGAGAACATCACTCCCAAACCTGAAGTGCAACTTCTGGTCCCCGTAGCTGAGATTCAGAATGCAGAGGCAAACTCACCTACCTTTAGGTATTTCCCTCCCCCTTGGGGGTAGTTTGGGAGCTCTGGTAGCATAGTGCCTAAGGCATTTGACTGCTAACCAGAAAGCTGGCGGTTCAAACCCACCAGCTGCTCCTCGGAAAGATGGTTGGGCAGTCTACTTCCATAGTGATACTGTCTTGGAAACCCAAGGAGGGGTCACTGAGTCAGATCCCACTCGACCAGAGTGAGTTTGGTTTTCTTTTCTTTTCTTTTTTTTGGGGGGGGGTGGGTTTGGGGTAGTTTATCTAGAACTTCTTCAGTGATCAGTAACAATCACCATTTTAGAGTTGGCAATGTTTGCTAGTGCTACCAATTCTACAGGCATCCCCAAACTTGAGATATGCTTGTCTGATTTTAAAAACCATTTGCGTGCACAGAGTTATGCTGTTGCAACATTTATCACTCAAGCAGAAAAACAACTCGTTTTCTCATAGCCCCAAATACCCCATGTACAATCACTGGAGCCAGTTTATTTTTCTCTGTCTTTTCCAAACACCATGTCATGTCTGCCACGGCCACAGGGTTCAAGACAAGACCTTGAAGGTTTATAACCTCTTGAGTCGGGTGCCAGTGTTTTTTGGCTTTTGGCTTTTGCTATAAGGAATTCGCAGTAGCTGTATGGGTTTTCTCTGTCTCTCTTTCTGGTCCCAGATATGCTGACTAGAGTTGCCCACGCCTTCCTCAGCTTAAACTCGCAGTTTAGACAGAAGTTAACCCATTCCCGCTGCCCTGAGCAAAGGGATGAAAATTGTTGCCTCGTCTTGAGCTGGGGTGAGGAAGAAGGGGGAGGGGATGCTGGTGGGGGAGGGGAAATCCCCTTCAACAATAAAATAAAATAATCAGATACTCCTTTAATCCCTTCCATCAACAGTGTCGACGCGCTAGAGAGACCGTCTCACCTC
This sequence comes from Orycteropus afer afer, assembly GCF_000298275.1. Lineage (NCBI taxonomy): Eukaryota > Metazoa > Chordata > Mammalia > Tubulidentata > Orycteropodidae > Orycteropus > Orycteropus afer. Next base: position 3,391,061 of record NW_006921711.1, on the reverse strand, counting down.
GGAAGGTATCTTCACCCCCTAGGGCCCGGCTTCCAGCCGCAGTCCCACACTGGGCCCACGCGCCCTAGAGGAGGTGCTCCGACGGCAAAAATCCCATACATTTTAAACTACAGTGATTACTAAATTAATAGCAGGCACTAAGACAGATGTCAAAACGTCTTGAAAATGTTTATCTGTGAATAATTGAGAAGGTGGTGGGACGCATTATCTGATTGTGTAATGAAATATGTATGAGGAACAGCTGTTTTCAATAGTCCCCTCCCGCCGCTTCCTCAGCCGGGGCCCTTTTCTTGGAGGCTGGAGACGTGGCGACGTTGTCTCCCACTTCCGTCCACTTGAAAGCCCGTTTGGCCCCTGCTGGGCTGCAGGCAGCGCTGGGGCTCCTGCGCGCCCCGGGGTCCGCCGGTCCCTTGACGGAGGACGGCAGCAAGGAGCTGCCCCTCAGCCTCGTTCCTTTGGCTGTGGTAGCCCGGGAGGTCGCCGACCGAGCTGTCCCTCGCCCTTCCCGGGGGCTGCAGAGCGGCCTGCGGGGCCCGAGGAGAGCCCGGCCCCGCGGCGGTGGCGAGGCGCGGAGGCCCCAAAGCGCCTGGAGTGTCCCCGCCGAGCGGCGCGGCCCGCAGAGCAGACGGCCCGGAACCCGCGGCTGAGCGGGGCGGGCCGGGGTCGCCGCGGGGTGACGGGGTCCCGGGAAGCCTTTGTTCAGCGCTCTGGCCACACTGCGCACTTCCGTCCAGGTCTGGCCCCCACTTCAGCCTCGGCCCCCGGCCCTGTTTATTTTTCCAGCCGGCGCCCGCCACCCCGACACGCACACCGCCCTCGGGGCTGCGTCAGAGGCCGAGGCCGTGGCCCGGGGCAGGTCCGGGGCCGCCGGGGTCAGCGCGCCCAGGTCGGCCCAGCAGGAAGCGGCCAGAAGGGAGACCGGGCGCTGGGCCTTCCTGCAGCCTGAGGCTCAGAGGAGGCCTCGGCGTGGGAAGTCCTCTCGGGGGTGTGTGGCCTCGGCGGGTGGCGCAGGCTCGAGCCTGGGCTCTCAGGGTGACCCGACAGCTGGGGCACTGCCAAGCCATTGCCGGCGACCGGGGCCTCCGCCTGAGCCGGCGCGGAGGGGCTGCAGTGAGATCGGTAGACGAGGACTCCGCCAGGGGCCCCATCGTGCCTGGGCCTTGACCGAGGTGTTAGCACCACGAAGCCCCGTGCCCCCGGGGACGTGCTGGCTCCTCGCCGCTGCCCGGGCTCTCCGTTTGGCGACGGAACCTTGTCCCCGGAGCGAAGCTGCCCGCGGCCCCAGTCCGGCGGTGACCTGTTCGCGCCTCCGCGGCCTCGGGGACCCTAGGCGTCCTGAGCCCGGGGGCCTCGTCCCGAGTCCACGGCATCTGGGCAGCCTCATCCAGCAGCTCCGGGCCGCACTGGCCCTTCTGGGGCCGCCGCCCTGGACCAGGCCGGAAGAGCAGCTCGGCTGCGCGGGTGCACAAGCGTCTACGCGGTCTCCACCCGCGGACTCGCAGTGCAGATGCGCTCGGGCGGTGTTTCTCGAGCGTCCCCCTTTTCACCTAATCCCTATGCTTTTATTCTAATCTTACACATTACAGTTAATCTGTAATGATACCGCTTTGGTGGAACCTGTTGCATACGAGGCACGGTAATTTGTCACCTTGGAAACAGTTTTAAATAAAGATTATAACCGTGATGTCAATTGTGTTTATTCTCCACTCGGGAGGCTGACGGGGAGGACCGCGTTGCAGGGCCGCGGGAGCAGGGCGCGGGGGCAGAGCGACGCTGAGACGAAGCCAGAGTCGACCCACGAGTCCCAGCTCCGCGGCTGGTGGCTTTCGAGTTTTACCTTTCGGGTAGTAAGTGCTCTTAAACCTCGAGGTATAGGCAGAGCGGCGCGACTTGCACAGTAGCGGAAAACTCGGTAAACTCCAGCCACTGTGCGTCCGTAATTAGCATTCAGTCTGGCCCTGCGGCCCGGAACGCTGATGGCGCAGAAAGCAAAGACAGCGGCTGGCAGGACCCTTCGGCTTCAGGCTGACAGAGCCGCCTCGGTGCCGATCGCTCTGCGCTCCTGAGTTTCCTCCTTTTTTAAACACACCGACAATAGCAGCGACAGCAACCCCGAACTGCTGGCACGCCAAAAGCAAAATTAAACATAATTGCTTTTATTTATTTATTGCTTTTATATCATTAAAATATTTTTAGTTACATTGTATAAAATAGCATCTACTCTGATTATTACCTGCCATATCTGTTGATCTACTCCTTGTATATTCAGCACAGCAACATTAACAATTATGAGGAAAAAAACCACATATATTGTATCTGTCAAGATACGTTACAATTTCCGTTAACAAAAAATATTATTCTTGTTGAAGAAGCTATGAAGCATATCTTTCACGAGCACTTTACTAATAATCATAGTTGTCAAAAATTATTAGATATGCATAGATTGTAGATGCAAAGGAAATATTAGATGCACAGAATAAAATATACAGTGGGATTGAGGCATTAAACTATTTTTCTTTTTAAAATAAATTTTTACTGAGTTGAAAAAAAAAACAAGCTATTAAGCTTACTTAAAAGATGGCTTTGTTGGTTTAATTATACTGTAGTTATTTTATAAATATGTTTCAAAGGAAGCTTGCCATATTGCATGTCAATGAGGACTGTAAAGAAAAGCTCTCAAAAGCTAATGCATACCAAATAGTAAATTTTAGTCATTAGCATTCCTATTTATTACAAACTTAGGAACATATTAACAGACAAGAATTTCTATTTAGCTAGCATTACATGTTTGGCCATCAAAAAGGACAAAGTATATACTTTTTTTTTTTTTTTTTTAAACTATCCATTCTTTTTGCCTTGAAGCTCATGGAGAGATTGGGAGATGTTTCTGATTGGGGAAACACCATTGTAGAGTGTAAATGGGCCAAAAGGCCCAGAACCCCTATTTTTAGTTATGGAGCTTAATGCTATTCACTTGGAGGCGAGAATGGTGCTGGGCTGAGGCTCTGCTGCCTGCTGAGGGCTGTGCAGTAACCACAGCCTGTGAGGGGCTCTTTGTCTTTAATTTGTGTCATGAGCATATGCAAATTATTAATTGTTTTTCATCAGGGGGAGGGAGTGGATGGCAATGGCAATACTGCTTTTGTTTGGGTATTAAAATTTTCTTAAAAGCTCCCCAGACAGGGTAGTTCTCCCAGTGCGTATTCCCCTGGTAAGAAATCCCACGGCTACACTGAGCACATACATATTAACTCTAGGAACAAGAACATTTAGATTGTGTCATCTCAAAAACCTTTACCTTTGAGCAGAAACGGCAATTCTGCTCTCCCACCAGAAGTAAGTGAATATATAAACATATTTTTTCTGAATGCTTATTTGAGGGGAACAAACTTTTCAACCATTCTTACATTTAGAAACTTTAAACATACGTGTGTGTGTGTGTGTGTGTGTGTGTATTCTTAAAATCGAGGGCATTTTTCCCCTTATCGGGCAAAAGAACAAATAAATTTTAAAGGGACTGAATCAGCAAAATGTTTACATTACAAGTGTTATTTTGAATAATGTTTGGTGAGATTTATTTTTAAGTACCCAACAGGAAAAAAGTAATAATTATATAAGCTTGTTAAACAACATTGACGAAAGGACTGGAAGCACAGGATTCCTGCCTGGCATTGGACTTGGACACAGTGCATTCTGTCTGCTTGGGGGACTCTTTGCATTAAAAATATTGAAAATTTCTAAGAAGGGTGCTTCCTTGAAAAGTCCATATGAAAATAGGTATCAGGAGGAACAAAGGAAAAAGAAAAATTTGCCATCAAACGTCGTCATTAGCATCTGCAGTGCCCAAGCAAAATCTTCATCTCCAACAGTAGAATTAGCAGTGAGATGTGGTGAGGGGTAGGCAGTCTCTTCCCCATGACCACCTGGGCAAAGATAAAGGAGGGAAAGTGCGATGATTCTTACACTGCAAACTTTCCCTGCTGGGAAATAGTGAAAGTCACCGTGTTGAGAAGCTCTGGTGTCTCAATGCTGTTAGCTCTAGGGGGGAAGAAAAACAAAAACTGATCTTTTTTCATTTATATTCCATTATATCTAGAGGAAGGCTCTCTGGTGGCATAGTGGTTAAACGTTTGACTGCTAACTGAAAGGTCAGTAGTTCTAACCCACCAGCCACTCCACAGGAGAAAGATAAGGCAGTCTGCTTCTGTAAAAATTTCCAGCCTTAGAAACCTTGTGGGGCAGTTCTACCCTATCTGACAGGGTCTCTATGAGTCAGGATTCGACTCAATGGCAATTGGTATATCTGGATGAACCATCAACCTCAAGTCTCTAAAGCATGTTTAGTACAGAGGTGGGAAAAATGACTTTTAATATCTAAATGGATCAAAAAGAGTGATACTTGGTATCAAAGGCTGTGTCTACATATTTATTTGAATAATTCAGTTCCTCTTAAAGAACAAAAACCAAACCCATTGCTCTAGAATCAATTCTGACTCATAGCAACCCTATAGTTTCTCTTATTCACCCCCAAATTAACCAGTCTGATTCTGCCACCATTAATCCAGCACCCAAATTATGCATATGGGTTACCCACTTACCTCTGCTTCACTTGTATTCCCCCTGCCCTGTCATTGTATGCTGAATCCAGATACCACCAATAGTGAAGGATGAGATGGCTGTTTCCCATGTATTTAAACCAAGGTGGTTTAAATCTCAACATGGGGGACAGATAACCTTGCTTCCAGTTGCCTTAAATCTCATTTCAGACAACAGGTTAGGGGAGATCATCTCAGTGACATACAGATGGGTAGGATGGGGACCCTTTTCTCAGGGAGCTAACACTTGTTGGGGAAGAAGAATATATACAAGTCAGGTCAGCACAGAACAGTGCTGTTCTCTGGGTGTCCTGGCTGGGGCACACAGAAAGACAGCATGGGAGGGATCTGAGAAGGCTTCCTGGAGGAGGTGGGGTTTGAGCTGAGCCTTGAAGGATAAGGATGATTCGTTGTTGGAGAAGGGGAATGGTGAAGAGTATGACATGTAAACAAAATTGGTATCCAGTTAAGATATGGTGATAAGTCTGACATGAGGTAGGCATTTAAAGTGCTTATTTAAAAGAATGAAAAAATGAATGGATAACATTATTTTGAAATCTGATAATATGTTCTGCTAACTATTTCTCCTTAAGATGTCCTGTCTTGCACCAAGGAGACTATATTAACCTTAAATTCCCTTGTTTCTCTTCTCCCTTAATGGCAGAGGGAACATAGTTTGAGGTTGTAAATGATGTCTAGAGCTCACAAAATGATGCCCACTGACACCATGCCATGATGAAGGTTCTGACTCAGGGAAGACTTCTCCATGAGCAAATGCTCCCTGTCTTTATGTCCTGTTTACATTCTTGTCAGAATGAGGGTATTACTGCAACTCTAAAGAATTTTGTATTTTTAACAAACCTTCCTCTTATGGTACCAATTTAATGTTTTGTTTGAAACATCCTGGAATGCAAATTGTCAAAGAGAGCTTGCTAGGTTTTTATATACAGAGCCAGGAATAGTCCATTGAAAAAAGGTCTCTGGTTTAGAAACAAGGAAACCTAGTACTGCCAGTACTTTGAAGATGGGTAAATTAACTCACCCAACTGAGTCTGCTTTTACTTATCTGAAGGATAGAGGATATTGGTTATCCTTGCCTATATGACAAGGCTTTTTGTTCTGCCCTTTAAAGACACAACCACAGGAAGGTATGTCTCTACATAGCGCTGGCCTCCACCATAAAAGATGGTGGGACTGGGGTAGTTGACATGTAGGTGATATTAACCAATTAGTAACAGTTTTTCTTCTACTCTGGGAACAGGTACTTATTAGTTTGAGCTTTCAGATACAAATATTAAGATGACAAAGACCAAGAAGATAAATATTATTGGAAAGATAGACCACCAACATCCACATTGTCCTTTCTTCAGAATGCATATTTATGTGTGAGAAGGTCTTTGAATCTTTGAACTTCTGCATTGGGACAAAGCAGAGGTGTGCTCTTCACAAAGTGCCTTAGCTGAGTAAAGTGGTACCAAGGCAGGATCCTGCGTGGAGCAGAATATTTTACATCTCAGGTTTCCCTATAGGATCTTTTCATTTTGCCCTCATCTCCACCACTGCTCCAAGGATCAGGGCTTTATTTGTTTTTCCCCCTAAACAAGCCACTGTTTCTTCCTAAACAAAGTATGAAAGTCAACAAGTTCAGGCCAATTCAATTTCAATAATAAACAGATGTCTTTGGAGTCCCCGAGACCCAAGTAAAGGCCTTTCCATGGGAAGCATATAATTCAAAAGGAGGAAACATCAAGGATTATGAAAGACTCTGTGATAAGTGTGGTTGAAGAGCAGCCAGCCTCCAACCCTGTTTCCATGCACTGGTCCTTTGAGTTCATCAGAGGGAAGCTCAATTCCCCAGGAGCACATCTTTTCCTGGTTGTAAAATATGTTCAGTTCCAATGTACACAAGCTAAACACATGGTGGAAGAGTGTGAAGAGGGAAGTCTATCCATTAGCACATTCAGGGACAGAGTCTGGGATACATGTTCAACAAAGGACTTGTTGTATTGGAGCCCTGTACCACAGCACCTCGTCAGTGAAAGCTGAACTGACCTCAATTTGCGTCGGTAATGTGTTTGTACGAGTGTGTGTGTGCATGTGTGTGTGCGTGGTGGTGTGTTTACAAGGCCAGACGAATCCAGGCTGCTCTATAAGTCTATTGGTAGAAAGGAGGAAAAAAGTATTGAATGACCTTGTGTGTATGTGTTGAGGAGGAAGTGGAGCCCCTAGGGATTAGAAAATGAAGAGGGGCTGGAATTTTATTTTAATTAGTCTCACATTTCCCTGGACAGCTTGTCTGAGAACATGATCTTCTTTTTCATTTACTTCTCTGCAGCAAAGTACAAAGACTCACCAAGCTGAAGCAGAAGAGAGGACATCTCGACCCAAGCTGAATTCTATAGAACATTTGACCCCAGTTTCCAGAACTCTTAGATCACACAGGTAAAGCTTTGGCCTGATCACCAAGAATGTGACTAGGAAGTCTGTTACACAAAATTTCAAATTAACAGGAGACACATTGAAAATCCTTTTCTGGATGAGAATCTAGACACCTAGATTAAGGTTGATTGTGCTGGGTCTTCTCTTGATATGGCACATGAGGACTGGTACCCAGGTCACATTTTCAACCACTCCTGGGTACTACTGCAAGAGAGATGGGTTAGGAAGGAAGGAGTCCTCAGAATCAGCGGAAACAGCAAGCAGGGTACAGGAAGAATCCGGAAAGCATGCCTCAGAGACAGCCAGTCTCTCTGCAAACAAAGGGAAGCCACCCACCTGGGGCAGAAGGGGTTATTATGCTCTGCCTTGAGCCATAGCACAGATGTCCTCAGAAGATCTCTAGACTTCTCTATAGTATGCGTCAGTAGGGTTGAAAAAGTTCCTTCTATCAAGTTTAACAACTTTTCTGGTGTAACTTCTGAGAGGGCTGATTGCTTATTCATGCAGAAGCAAAGACGCCCAGTTCATTTTGCCTGTTTTTGCTACTCTTTGTTGGGGTTGGGAGGCTGTTATGGTAGCTCCAAATGGCTTCTCAAATGACATTTGCTGACATTCAGTGAAGTACATTTATCAGTATTCGTCAGCTCACCTCTATACATGCAATCCATTTTGTTTTGTTCTTCATAGCAACCTCCTTTCCAACACCCGTGCCCTGAAAATGATAAATGGCAAGGTGGCATATTTCTTGAGCTGCACTCAAATGTCACTGTGAAAAATCTTTAATGGACTAAGTGTAGCTTTTCACGTTGCAACTTGTCAGGTACTGAGAAATTCTAGAGTTTCTCTTTAATCCACAAGTCTTTGGAACCATACATCTGCAAGCAGAGACTAATTATAAGCTATACCAGTCATATCTGGGCAAGCAGTAACCAAGGAGAAAGCATCTGCTACCAGCTCATTCCTTTTGACTATTCTCCTTCTCATTCCATATTTTGCTACTTCCTTTTTTACTTAGAGAATATGCTAGGTATGAGCAATCTGCTACTCTCATTAAGTGGGTGACAGTCTATCCTAACCCCCAGTAGTTCCCAGTGCAGAGTAGTGGTCCATTTGTACAGTCTTCCTCATAATAGTTTAATTTTTTCCTCCCTGACTCAAAATCACTAGGATGCTTCTTCCAAAATACACCTGATTCAGAATTATAAATCCTGGCCCCTAAATACCATCTATAATGAAATGGCTGGAAGAGCTCTTTCTCATGTCTCTCTAGCCATCCTTTTTCAGAAACATGGTTGGTCTTCCTGTTGGCTGGGAGTTTCATGGCACCATCGAACACGCCTGCCATTTTCCTCCCCTGTCTACATGCCTGTCCACCAGACCACTCTCAATAGAGTGGGTGGAACATAGCTTCCTCACTTAGCTTTTGTCTTTTTCAAGTGTTCTCTGTCTCATGGGCTGTGCCCTAAAGTAAAATCAGCCCTTACTCAATGTAGTCAGGAAAAAGTTTACTGAGATATGCACCAATGAAAGCACCATAATCAATTTACATTGATCCTACAAACAGTGTTACAATAGAATAACAACAATAGTTATTCTAGTTATTTTCTGAAAAAATTGACCACTGAAAATCTTACAAATAGTCCTGAAACATTGTCTGATATATTGCCAGAAGATGAGCCCCTTGGGTTGGAAGGAATCAAAATATGACGGGGAAAAGCTGTCCCCTCAAAGTAGAGTCAACCTTAATGACATGGATGGAGTAAAGCTCTTGGGACTTTCATTTGCTGATGTAGCACAACTCAAAATGAGAAGAAATAGCTGCAAACACCCATTAATGATTGGAACATGGGATGTATGAAGTATGTATCTAAGAAAATTGGGCTTTGTCAAAAATGAAATGGAATGCATAAAGATCAATATCCTAGCCATTAGTATGCTTAAATGAACTGGTCTCGGACAGTTTGAATCAGAAAATCAGGTGGTCTACTATTCTGGGAATGACAAATTGAAGAAGAATGGTATTGCATTCATCATCAGAAAGAACATTTCAAGATCTATCCTGAAGTACAATGCTGTCAGTGATAGGATAATGTCCATACACCTGCAAGGAGGACCAGTTAATACTACTATTATTCAAAGTTGTGCACCAACCACTAAAGCCAAAGATGAAAATATTGGAGATTTGTACCAACTTCTGCAGTCTGAAATTGACCAAATATGCAATCAAGATATATTGATGATTAAATTAAGTTGGAAACAAAGAAGAAGCATCAGTAGTTGGAAAATATGGCCTTGATGTTAGAAATTACTCCAAAGAGCACATGATAGAATTTTGCAAGACTAATGACTTATTCATTGAAAATACCTTTTTTCAAAAATATAACGGGCAACTATACATGTAGACCTCATCAGATGGAATATTCAGGAATCAAATCAACTACATCTATGGAAAGAGATGATGGAGAAGCTCAAGATCATCAATCTGAACAAGGCCAGGAGTTGTCTGTGGAATAGACCATCAATTGATCATATATGAGTTCAAGTTGAAGCTGAAGAAATTAAAACAAGTCCACAAGAGCCAGAATATGACCTTGATTATATCTTACCTGAATTTAGAGACCATCTGAAGAAAAGATTTGATGCAATAAACACCAATGACCAAAGACCAGATGAATGGTAGGATGACATTAAGAAGATCACATGTGAAGAAAGCAAAAGCTCATTAAAAAGACAAGAAAGGAAGAAAAGACCAAAATGGGTGTCAGAAGAGACTCTGAAATTTGATCTTGAACATAGAGTAGCTAAAGTACAAGGAAAAATGATGAAATAAAAGAGCTGAACAGAAGATTTTGAAGAAGTCAAAGTAAGGTATTATAATGAAATCTGTAAAGACCTGGAATTAGAAAGCCGAAAGTGAAGAACACTCTTGGCATTTCTCAAGCTGAAAGAATTGGAGAAAAATTCAAGCAATACTGAAGGATGGGCAAAATATTGAACAACAAAGGAAGTTCAAAAGAAGATGGAGGCAATACAGAGTTACTTTACCAAAAAGAATTGGTCGACATTCAAACATTTCAGGAGGAGATCATTAACCAGTGGTATTGAAAGAAGTCCAAACTGTACTGAAGGAATTTGTGGAAAAAAAGTCTCCAGGAATTGATAGAATACCTATTGAGGTATTTCAACAAATGGATGCAGTACCGGAGGTGCACACTCATTTTTTAATATTTTTGATTTTAATAGCTTGTTTTACGTTCAATGTAAATGCGTACATTTAGTTTCATTCCCCATTTGTCATGTCCAACCTTAACCCAGTCTCCTCCCCTCCCTACCCTGTAACCCTTCCCTTGTGCCCCTCATATTTATGTACCCTTGTTTGTCCTGCATTTCCTCAGTTTGAATGTTGGTCCTCTGGTGTCCCATGGTCTATTGCTCTAAGGGATGTATCACCACAGAGTATGTGGGTGCATCATCTTGGGTTGAGTGGTCTGCATGTACATCTTGTTAACTATTGGGCTGAGAGCCCACCCCTGGGGGTGAGTTTTATTCCAGGTGCAGAATGTATTTCAGGGCCATAATATTGGGAGTCTCACTTGATTTCAGCTGACCAGTAATTCTGGTCATTATTGAGTTTTTGGATTTTGTTCCACATTTTCCCTCTCACTCTATCCAGGATCTCCAGATTTGATCCTTTCCTGAGTGGTTGGCATTGGTAGCCGGGCACCATCTAGTTCTTCTGGTCTCCAGGGCCATTGTGTCCTAGGGCTGATTGCTTCTAAATGCCCCCTCCCTTTTGCATTCTTCTTCACTTCTGATGGTAGGAGACCATTAGCTGCATCTTAGAATGGCCATTTGAAAGCTTTTAAGACCCCAGTCACTACTCACCAATGTAGGATGTGGAGCAATGCTTTTATGTATTTTGTTGTGCCAATTGAGTCTGGTGTCCACCAGTACTATGGTCCTGAGGTAGTAGATCTATTTGCACACTAATTTTTGCCAAGGAATTTGGAAGACAGCTAGCTGGCCATCTGACTGGAAGAGGCCCATTCCAAAGAAAGGTCATCCAACAGAATATGAAAATTATTGAACAATATAATTAATATTACATGCAAGTAAAATTTTGCTCAAGATATTTCAAAAATGGTTGCAGGGAACTGTCAGAAACTCAAGCCAGATTCAGAAGAGAACATGGGATTAAGGATATCATTGCTGATGTCAGATAGAGCTTGGCTGAAAGTAAAGAATACCAGAAAGATGTTTACCTATTTTTTATTGCCTATGCATTTGACTGTATGGATCATAAAAAATTATGGATGACATTGTGAAGAATGGGAATTTCAGAACACTTAATCATGCTCATGAGAAACCTGTGTATTGATCAAGAGGCAGTCATTTGAACAGAATAAGGGGATACTGCATGGTTTAAAATCAGGAAGGGAATGTGTCAGGGTTGTATCCTTCCATCATACTTATTTAATCTGTATGCTTGGCAAGTAATCCAAGAAGCTGGACTACATGAAGTATGAAGAACATGGCATCAGGATTAGAGGAAGACTCATTAACAACTTGCAGTATGCAGATGACACAACCTTGCTTGCTGAAAGTGAAGAATACTTGAAGTACTTACTGATGAAGATCAAAGACTACAGTTGTCAGTATGAATTACACCTCAGCATAAAGAAAACAAATATCCTTATTACTGGACCAATAAGCAAGCAACACCATAATAAGGAGAAAAGATTGAGGTTGTCAGGGATTTCATTATACTTGGATCCACAATCAATGCCCGTGGAAGCAGCAGTCAAGACATTAGAGGTCATATTGCACTGGGCCAATCTGTTGCAAAAGACATGTTTAAAGTGTTAAAGAGCCAAGATGTCACTTTGAAAACTAAGGTGGGTCTGACCAAACCATGTTTTTTTCAGTCACCTCAAATGCATGTGAAAGCAGGATAATGAATAAAGAAGACTGAAGAAGAACTGACACATTTGAATTGTGGTGTTGGTGAAGAAGTGAAGAATATTGAAAATACCATGGGCTACCAGAAGAATGAACAAATTTGTCTTGGAAGAAGTATATCCAGAATGCTCCTTAGAAGTGAGAATGGTCAGACTTTGTCTCATGTACTTTTGTCACATTGTTGTCAGAAGGCACCAGTTCCTGGAGAAGGATATGATGCTTGGTATAGCAGAGGGTCAGTGGAAAAGGGGATAATCCTCAATGAGGTGGATTGACACAGTGGCTGTGGTGATGGGCTCAAGCACAGCAGGGATTGTGAAGATGGCACAGGAATGGGCAGTGTTTTATTCTGTTGTACAGAAGGTTGCTATGAGTTGGAGCAAACTCAACAACACCTAGCAACAACAACAATTATGCCAGAAATGCGCTAAGGATCTTGCCTTTTTCCACATATTAGTTAAGATAAGGAGCCCCTATGTGGTACAGTGGTTAGCTCAGAGGCTGACAGAAAGAGTGGAGGTTCTAATTCATCCAGAAGTGCCTCAGAAGAAAGGCCTGATATCTACTTCTGAGAAATCAGCCACTGAAAATCCTATGGAGCACAATTTTACTCTGACACACTTGGGTTGCCATTAGTCAGAATCAACTCTATGGCAACTGGTAGTTAAGATAAAGAGGGGAAATCAGTTTTAACTACAGTGGCATGGTAGGACAAAACAATGTAAACCCACTGCCATCGAGTTGATTCCAACTCATAGTAACCCCACAGGACAGTCTAGAACTGCCCAATAGGGCTTCTAAGAAGCAGACCGCCTCATCTTTCTTCCATGGAGCAGCTGATGGATTTGAACCACCCATCTATTTGCTAGCAGCAGAGTGCTTTAACCAAAAAGTGTGGACACTGGCTAAATGCCTATCCAGCAAGGGCAGAGGGCAGAGGATCCCAGGTTAACTACTTTGGGTGGGATGGATACTAGACTGATTCAGGCCCTGGTATGCCTGGACTGATTGCTCTTAGTAGCCAAGACATATTATGTAAAAAAGAGATGCTGTATCAATTGTCCATGTAACTGGGCAGGATAGATAATTAACCCAGAAAGCTGAGGAGGGGAAATGTATCATATTTTTGAATTCATTAAGAAAGCCAAGTACAGGGACTGAGTTTTGAAGGAAATGTTATGTCTTTATTTGCATGGTTCCTTTGTGTATGCCTGTAAGCTGTTTTGAGATATTCCTGTTGCTGTGGAATTGATTCTGACCTACAGTGACCCTATAGGACATGATAGAACTGCTCCATAGGGTTTCCTAGGCTATAACCTTTTCCAGAAGCAGACTTCCACATCTTTCCCCTGTGGAGTGGCTGGTGGGATTGAACTGCCAATGTTTTGGTTAGCAGTGGCGCATTTAACCGTTGCACCACCAGGGCTTTTGTTTTGAGATATAGAGGACAAAAAATATCAGATAGCCACATCATATTTTCATTCCAATTTTTCCATTATTTATATATATATATAATACTTAAACAATTCTTTCCAAAATCAATGAGGAGTTCATTGCCTCTCACCTGATGATCAAAATAATACCTGAGTTGGGTGTTAGACCTGAGATGAGATCTGTGACTACTAGGGTAGTGTGTGTGTACACATGTATGTGTGTGAATGTATGTGTATGTGCAGCAGATGGGGGCAATATGCTGTTCCTCTGAAAGTGAGGAGTGGGGAGCAGGGAGGACCCTTTAGAACCCAAGAAACTGTAAGGATGCCTGGCATCCAGTTTTTTTACCTGACAAATAAAACAGCCTTCATTTTCATACATAATTACAGTCTGCATGGAATAATTAATGCAGGGTTACTTTCTCATAAATTCTCGATGTTCTTCCTTTTATTTAACCATTTCAGGGTACAGGCAAGGAAGAGCTGTACTAAAGCCCCTTTGGTTAAGTGTGTTTTCCTGCTTAGTGAAACTGTGGTCACCATGAATGGAGTCCAGTTTGCTGCCATTTGTCACCCTCTAAAGGCATCCCCAGAGGTAAGACTGGAGTTAACATTCTCTATTCGGAATTTCTCTATCTGTCTTCCTCTGCAGAGAGGGACTGTAACAATACTGTTTTTGGCCATCTGCACGTCTCCCTGCCTTTGCATTTGCTAGTCTCTCTGCCAGAAAGTTCTGTTCTTTTTCCTCCTTCTGATCCCTCCTTCTGACCTCTTGTCCTTTAAGTTCCCTCAGGTACCATCTCCAGAAACTCCTTTCCTATCCCCAAGTCCTGCAACACCTCCTGCTGTCAAATACTTAGATTCTTTTTGGTAACATCTTTGTGGTGAGGGGCCATGTCTTAGTCATGGTTGCACAGTAGGCTCACCAGTGTTTGCTAAGTAAATCTGCAATACTTCCTGAGTGAAAGTATAGATAAGTGTGTAGAGTAATTGCTTGGGAGTGACAGGGACAGAGAGGACAGGCAGAGCCCAAGTGTGTTGAGCACAGGAAATACATAGTTCAGTCTAAATCTATTTATGCTAAATCTAGTCTCTTCCTGGTCAGATCTTTATCTTTTGAGCTCTCTAGGAAAATTTTCCTTTTCTTCAATTTCACCCACGTCATCCTTGTACCACTGCTGAGGTACAAGATGCTCCGAATGAGTTCCTAGAGATGAAGCCTGATTCAGGTCAAATAACATCTTATACACGGTATCACATCTATATCTCTCTCATGTGACTTTATCCTCTATCTCATTCATTCTTAACTCTATGCTCTTTGGTTCCTCTTTTACTCTCTATTTTCTACCCCTTGCCCACTACCGTGAGGCACCCTGGTGCTTCAGTGGTTAAGTGTTGGGCTACTAACTGAAAGGATGATGGTTCAAACCCTCCAGCCACTTCACAGGAGAAAGATGTGACAGACCGCTTCCTTAAAAATTACAGCCTTGTCATAACATAGTCCACAAAGACAATGTTCTACATCCTACTTTGGTGAATAGTGACTGGGGTCTTAAAGCTTGTGAACAGTTATTGAACGTGCAACTATCGGTCTCTCCCTGCCCAGAGCGAAGAAGAGCAAAGAAAATCAAAGGTTCAGGGAAACAATTAGTCCAAGGGACTAATGGACTGTGGGAAGCCTAGCTTCCATGACCCTGAGACCAGAAGAACTAGATGGTACCCAGCTATCAGTGCTGATCTCTCTGAGAGGGATAACAATAGAAGGTCCCAGGTGGAGTGGGAGGAACATGTGGAGCAAAACTCAAAATCATAGAAAAGACCAGGCTTATTAGTCTGATGAAGACTTGTGAAATCCCTGAGAAGGTAGCTCTTAGATGCCCTTCAATCTGGAAACTGAACTCAACTTCCACAGCTCAACTTTCAGCCAAACAGTGATACCAGGAGGGTATGCACTCATTAGAATAATGAACTATGCAAGATCAAGAGGGCAGTACTTGCCTAGGGATAGAGCTAGGAATGTGGGAGGGCATGAGAAGGAAGAATGAAGGGAAGTGATGATGGACATGGGGAGGAAGTGGAAAAGTGCTGTTTAATTGTTGGGGTTGCAAACAAACAAACAAACAAATAAATAAACAAACCAAAAAGATTACAGCCTTGGAAACCCTATGGAGTAGTTCTACTCTGTTCTGTAGGCTTCTTACAGGTTGGAGTTGACTCAGTGGCAACAAGAACGGGGGTCCGCTACCATGACTCTCTGACTCATAGCTAAAGTCCCATGACAGTTCTATTGATAGAGCAGACCACTGTTTTCCCAGTAAGAGGCTGTATATTATTCTGGGTAAGGCAAACTATGGCTTACAAGGTAAATTTGTGTGTCACTTGTTTTTGTAAAGTCTTGCTAGAACACAGCCACACCCATTTGTTTACATCCTGTCTCTATCTGCTTTCTTATCCCCAAGTCCTGCAACACCTCCTGCTGTCAAATACTTAGATTCTTTTTGGTAACATCTTTGTGGTGAGGGGTCATGTCTTAGTCATGGTTGCACAGTAGGCTCACCAGTGTTTGTTAAGTAAATCTGCAATACTTCCTGAGTGAAAGTACAGCAAAGCTACTGTTGCAAGATGGATCAAAGCGTCCACAAAGCCTAAGATACTTACTATCTGGCCTTTTAAAAAGAGTTTGCAGATTCCTGTTATAGATCATAGAGGATATCTGTATGCTGATTTGAATGATCCAGCAAAGATGGGAAAACTGATGCAACTTGAGCTAGAAGGAAGGATTGCAGGAACAAAATCCTTGAGACAGGAGCAGGCAATGGATTCTAAAACTCAATAGAAGGACTGGGTGTTTTCTTGTTTGTTTTTAATTTTTATTTTAATTTGGGTGAAACTTCACACAGCAAATTCATTTTCCATATAGCAGTTCACATGCACTTTGTCTCATGACATTGACTGCAATTTCCTACAATGCAACAGCTCCCCTTTCACATCCTCCCTATAGTTACTTCTTCCCTGTGTCCTTGCCTTCCATGCACTCCTGCCAGCCGAGCTGTCTCCCTGTGGATACACTGCCCTTCTATTCTCCCATGATTGATCTCTCAAAGGAGTGTATCTACCTAATGTATCTACCTAATGTTCAGCTCATATGCCTGTCTTTTGTTTGGCTGGAAGCCACAGTAGTGGGTTCAATTCCAAACTTGAAAGGCAGCTAGGGGCCATAGTCTCAGGGGTTCCACCAGGCTCTACCAGACCAGCAAATCTGGTCCCTTTTTTTTTTGTGTGTGTATAGTTTTGAGTTTTGTTCCAATTGTTCTCCCTCTCTATCCAGGATCTCCTACATAGATCTCCCTCTGAGTGGTTGACAGTGGTAGCTGGGCACCATTTAGTTCTTCTGCTCTCATAGTCATATAGGCTGAAGATTGCATGGTGTACCAGTTGCTTGGACTAATTGTCTCTGTGCATCTTTGGTTTTCTTCATTCTTCTTCACTCTGGACGAGGAGAGACCCATTGTTGCATCTAGATGGCCGCTTGCAAGCTTTAAAGATCCCAGTCACTACTCGCCAAAGTAGGGTGTGGAGCAAAGTTTTTGTGTAGTATATTATGCCAGTTGAGCTTGATGTCCCCTGCGACCATGGTCCCGAGCCCATAGGTCCAACTACTTGTTCCTTCTGGGTGGCTGGCTGTGGCCAAAAAGTGACTACAACCTTGGGGAAGGATGGGGTTTTGATATGAATGAGGACACTTCATCTATTGTAACAAATAGGAAGGCAGAGTGTCAACACAGATGCAGGCAGGTGGGAAAAAAGGAATTCCTTTTGATAATTTGTATTGTTGTTAGTTGCTATCTGGTTGGCTTCAATTCATGGCAGCTCCAAGTAAAACAGAATGAAACATTGCCCAGTCTTGTGTCA
The DNA here is from genome assembly GCF_000298275.1 of Orycteropus afer afer. Classification (NCBI taxonomy): domain Eukaryota; kingdom Metazoa; phylum Chordata; class Mammalia; order Tubulidentata; family Orycteropodidae; genus Orycteropus; species Orycteropus afer. The sequence continues at coordinate 3,373,723 of NW_006921711.1, read as the reverse complement.
TCTTCGGAATCATTGATATCTTCAAGTCCATTGTTGCAACTACTGTGTATTTTGAGTGCCTTTTAACCTGGGGGGGGGCTCATCTTCCAGCACTCTCTCAGACAATATTCTATTGTGATCCATCAGATTTTCACTGACTAATTTTGGAAGGATATTTCCAGGCCTTCTTCCTGTTGTTGTTGTTGGTATGTGCTGTCGAGTCAGACCTGACTCTTAGAAACCCCTGGGTTTCCGAGGCAGTATCACTATGGGAGTAGATTGCCCAACCTTCCTTCCAAGGAGTGCCTGGTGGGTTTGAACTGCTAGCCTTCTGGTTAGCAGTCAAGTGCCTTAGGCACTACGCTACCAGGAAGAAGGCAGGATGCCTTCTTCCTAGTCTGTCTTATTCTGGAAGCTCTGCTGAAACCTGTCCACCATGGAAGACCCTGCTGGTATTTAAAATACTGGTGGCATAGTTTTAAGAATCATAGCAACATGCAAGCCACCATAGTACATCACACTGACAGATGTGTTGTTGGTAGTAGATAGCTTCTATTTGTTCTATCTTAATGGGGTGTGAAGTAAAGTCATGAGCCAAAGTTTGAGGGGGCATTGGAGGTTTAGGAAAAAGGCGAAATTGTAGAGAGTGGAGAGATGATTATATTAGGACACTTTACTAGAGAGCTGGGCAGTGTTGTGGTCATTCATTTAAAATGAAGGCAGTGAACACGGATGTAATGTTCCCCATCAGGGTTCATTGTCTCCTGTGCAAAAACAGAGTAGAGGGGTGATTTGTTTAACCAGAATTAGGGCTTTCCAAGCAAGTATAATGGATGGAGAGAGAGAGGCAATGAACTTAGGTACAATGGGGATGACTAATAATAATGGTGGATCATGAATCAAAATAGTTGAGAACAGTGATAAGGAATGAGGAAAATGGTAGGCTATGGAAAAAGTGGTGAGGTCAACCAATGGCTTGAAGGTCTCAATGAGGACAAAGCATTTTTGAAGAAGAGAATATGATGGTTAAGATTGTGTGTCAAGTTAGCTGGTTTGGCAGTTATGATGTAGTTTGGCAATTATATAATGATGTAGTCATCCTCCATGATGAGATCTGATATAATGTAATGACTTCCATAATGAGATCTGCTGTGAGCTCCTAGTCATCTGAAAGGAAGTTTCCTTAGGGATGTAGCCTGTATCCATTATATATGAATGCTCTGGAAAATCTCTGGCTTTTTGCTGAATCTGGATCCTGCATCTGGCTCATCATCCTCTGACCTGTGGTTCTTTGAACTTGAGCCAGCAGCCTGTAGTATTGCCTGCCAATCTTGGACTCTACAGTGTGTGAGCCAGCAGCCTGCCATCTTACCTGCCTATTTTAGGTTCTTCAGCCTCTATGGCCTGTGAGCTAGCAGCTTGCCATCTCACCTGCTGATCCTATGTTCATCAGCCCCTGTAAGTATATGAGTTGGGGAAAACCTCCAGCCTGACATCTGACCCACAGACTTGGGACTTGCCAGTCTCTACAATCACGTGAGCCATTTCCTTGAGATAAACCTCTCTTTATATGTATTTATACATATGAACTTCACTAGGTTCACTTCTCTGGAGAACCCAGACTAAGATAGAGAGCTAGAAGGAAAAGAAATCAGAGAGTAGGTGCTTGATGCACAGATTCCAGAGGTGGGGCAGTCCCTGGTAATGGCAGGGTCTAGGGACAACCAGAGTGCTCTTTATAAGCAAGGATGTTGAGATTTCTGCTCATATACTGTAGTTGTTGTTGTTGTTATGTGCCGTCGAGTTGGCCCCGAGTCACAGCGACCCCTCCTTGGGTTTCTGAGGCATTATCACTATGGAAATAGATTGCCCAACCTTCCTTCCGAGGAGTGGCTGGTGGGTTTGAACGCCAGTTAAGGCTATATGTCAATTTGGGTGGCTGGGCAGCTGAATGTAGTAATTCCCCATGATGATATTGGTAATCAACTCCATAGTGGAATTTACTGGAGCAGCTGAGTAGTTGTCTTAGGGATGTGGTCTGCTTCTAGTATATAAGAAGCTTGGAGAAAGCTTTTTGGCATGCTTGGACCCTGTATGTAGCTGAGCCTTCGTTCAGCAGCCTGCCATGTTTCCTGCTGATCTCCGGACTATCTCTGCACTTGAACTAGTGGCCTGCCATGTTGTTTGGTAATATTGGGTCTGTGTTATTTTCTTTGTTGACCTTGGGTTTGTTAACCTCAGTAGCCAGCAGCTGTTTGAGTGAAGAGATGTCTCTAGCTCCAGTGGGAAGGGAGCACGAGACAGAGTTGAAGGCCAAGTTCAAGAAACTTTCACCCAGCCCCCTAGAGCTTGCACTTGAACTTGGACTTCTAGCTTCCAAAACTGTAAGAGACTACATTCTTTTTTGTTAAAGCTACCCTACTTGTGGTATGTCTGTTAGAGTGGCACTAGAGGACCAAAACACTTACTTTGGACACATTATCAGGAGAGACCAATTGTTGGAAAAGAACATTATGTTTGGTAAAGTACAGGTTCAGTGAAAATAAGGGAAACTGTCTATAAGGTGGAATGACACAATAGTCACAATGGACTCAAACGTGCTAATGATTGTGAAGATAGTGCAGGACGAGGTGATGTTTCATCAGGTTGCCATGAGTCAGGGCTGACTTAATGGCAACTAACAACAACAAAACAGGGCATGGTCATGGGATTAGAAGACTAAGATGACATGAAGGAAAAGATTCTTGGAAGTGAGGAAGTCAGGGAAGTCAAAACATTGACAGGCTACTTACAGTAACCCATATTGGTGGTGGGCAGTGTGTAGAGAGGAGGTGAGAGAGTGAAGGCTAGTATCTTCAGTGCATGGGGGCTGACTAAGAAGGCAGCAACTAGGGGGAGAAATTGATATGGTGTGATGATAAATTTGTCAAAGCAGCTGGTGTTTTGAAGGAGAAGAGATGTAGCAATGGGCGCAAGAAGGATTCCATTTCATCCCTAGAGCAGTGGTATATTGCATGCAGGGGGAAAAGCAACATACACCTATGATGGCTGCAAGGTGAGTCCTCAGGGAGAGTGGGTTTCAGTTAAGGTAAGAAGGGAAGAAAAAGTCACTTGTTGTTTGATGCCATTTACATGAAATATCTGTTAGGTGCTGTTTTGGTTACCTAGCGCTGCTCTGACAGGAATATACCACAAATGGGACAGCTTGACAAATAGGAGTTTATTCTCTTACAGTTTGGGGGCTTTAAGTCTGAGTTCAAAGTGCCAGGCTCTAGGGGCTGGGTGAAAGCCCCTCAACCTTGGGCTTCAGCTCTGCCTCCTGCTCCTGGCCCACTGGAGCTGGAGGCTTTTTTTCACTCAGACAGCTGCTAGATGCTGAGATTGACAAGCCCAATGTTGATAAATAAAAAGGCACAGTCCCAATGTTACCAAACCACATGGCAAGCCATTCATTGAAGTCCATTGAAAGTCCCAAAATCGGCAGAGCATGGCAGGCTGCTGAACAACAACGTGGCTACATGCAGGGTTCAAGCGTGCCATAAGCTAGCAACCGTTCCCCACACCTCCTTATATACAGGCAGCAGACCACATCCCTAAGGCAGCTACTCAGCTGCTCACAGTAGATTCCACCATGGAGTTGATTACCAGTCTCATCATGGAGAATACTACATTCAGCTGCCCAGCCACTCAACCAGGTCCAGCCAAGTTGACACACAAACTTAATTACCACAGGTGCTGTCAAGTTGGTTCAGATTCATAGTGACCCTACATGCAACAGAATGAAACACTGCCCAGTCCTGTGCCATCCTCATGATTGTTACTATGGCTGAGCCCATTGTTACAGCCACTGTGTTAATCCATCTAACTGAGGATCTTCCTCTTTTTCACTGACACTGTACATTACCAAGTGTGATATCTTTCTCCATGGACTGGTCCCTTCTGACAACATGACCAAAGTATGAGAGATGAAGTCTGGTCATTCTTGTTTCTATGGAGCATTCTGGCTGTACTTCTTCCAAGACAGACTTGTTTGTTCTTCTGGCAGTCCATGGTATATTCAATACTCTTTGCCAACACCACAACTTAAATGCATTAGTTCTTCTTTGGTCTTCCTTATCCATTGTGTAGGCTTAACATGCTTATGAGGCTATTGAAAACACCATGGACTTAGTTAGGCTTACCTTAGTCTTCAAAGTGACATCTTTAATTTTTAACACTTTACAGCGGTCTTTTGCAGCAGATTTGCCCAGTGCAATAGTCCTCTGAGTTCTTGACTGCTGCTTCCATGGAAATATCAAAAATAGGGCAGAAAGCAGATTGTGGTTGCCAGAGGTTGAGGGGAGGAGGATATGAGGAGTGATTGTTTAATGCATATGGGGTCTCCTTTGGGGGTAGTGAAAAGTTTTGGAACTTGATAGAGGTGATGGTTGTATAACAATGTGAGTGCACCAAATGCCACTGCATTGCACACTTTAAGATGGGTAATTTTATGTTAGGTGAATTTCACCTCAATCTGAAATAATAGAAGAGGAAAAGAGCATTCAGGGAAGTCATTGAAGATATAGGAGCTTTGCTGATTTCTGACATGAAGTCCAATGTGCTTAAATGCAAGGGTTTTGGAAGGTGGGAAAAAGTGGGTGGAGCCTAAGTTACATTAGGATGTACAGGGCTGTATCAGATAAGGTCTGAGAAATAGACTGGGAGCCTTGACCTTCTGGAAATGAATGAGCTGGCAAGGATGTGTAGACATTACAGGACTCAGTTGTGAAACTCTCTCTGCAGAGGGTAGGATAGAGGGGCTGGGGTCCCAAGATGGCCTCAATATCTACTGCAGCTCAAAGTGGTGTGCAGTCTCAGGGTAGGTGAGAGTCTCCATGAGGGTCTGTCACTTTAGGCAGCTTTCAGGTGTGAAAAGGCCTAGGAAAGGCCATATCAGTAAGAGCAGTAAATACTGTGAGGGTCTTTGCTGTTTTCCTGAGCCTTCAACAGAGACTGGGGGCAGGGCACACACACAGACACAAGTGTTGATCTTTTCCATCAGTATCCAATATGATTCAGTAAAAACAAACAAACCAAACTACCACCACAAAAGATTCCTTCCTTGAACCTGTTGACTCCTCCTGTTACCAGTTGTTGTTGTTGTTATGTGCCGTCGAGTTGGACCCGACTCATAGCGACCCCTCCTTGGGTTTCTGAGGCAGTATCACTACAGAAGCAGATTGCCCCATCTTCCTTCCGAGGAGTGTGGCTGGTGGGTTTGAACCGCCAACCTTCTGGTTAGAAGTCAAGTGCCTTAGCCACTATGTTTTTGCGATTGTTCCCTCGCTTTCACTTTTGTTCAAGTCCAGAGTCTTCGGTCTGACACTCTCTTGCTCCTCTGACTTCATCAAGTAGTACTGTCCCCTTTGCTTATGCACACCCTCCAACCACATAGGTCTCTGTTTTCTGAACATGCTCAGTCACTCCTGCCTTTGCACAGGCTGTTCCCTCTGCTTGCAATGTTCCCTTGCATATTTCCGAAGTTGGTTCCTTCCTATCACATTAGCGCAAATGTCACCTTCTTACAGTGGCTTTCCTTAAACAATCCATCTAATTTGGCTCCTCAAATCACACTATTACATCAACCTGTTTTATGTCTTCATAGCACTTCTTACCCTGAGAAATTAGCTTCCTCATTTATTTGTTTAGTTGTTCATTTTCTACCACCTTCATCTAGAATGTAAGCCCATGGAAGTAGGGACTTTGCCTGTCTTATGTATTCTTAACATCCAGAACACTGCCTTGCCCCTTGTAGGTGCCCAATAATTACTTGTTAATAAAGTTAGCATTTACAATAAAGTTCTTTAATTCAAGAACATGTAAGATCAGAATCTGTCTGCAGCAATAACTAGGTATTTCCTCAGCCTTCTGCTGGGAAGGCCTAGGGAGCATCATAAAAATCCAAGTTCATGAGGCACAACTATAGAATAAATCCAAATCTTCAGGGGTTGGACTGGGACTCTGTATGTTAAACAGATACCCCACATAATTCATTTGCAGCCTACTAGGGATGGGCCAGAGGACTGGCATTTGGGTATAACTGGGCTAAGCATCACTCGTTCATTCCAGAAAGAATCTCTGGACACCAGTGTGGCACCCAGCCCTGTGAAGAATTAAAAGAATATCTTGGTCAGATTCCTTTTGGCTACAAGTAATAGAAGCATAGTCAAACTGTTGTTGTTATGTACTGTCGAGTTGGACCCGACTCATAGAGACCCCTGCTTGGGTTTCTGAGGCAGTATCACTGCGGAAGTAGATTGCCCAACCTTCCTTCCAAGAAGTGGCTGATAGGTTTGAACTGCCAACCTTCTGATTAGCAGTCAAGTGCCTTAGGCACTATGCTACCAGAGCTCCTGTCAGTCAAACTAGCATTATTAAACAGGGAGACTAGTTAAGAATACAAGAGTGACTCTGGGAACCTAATAGCCAGAGCAGTCTCCTCAGGAAGTTGTGAACCAGGAGCAGGAGACAGCTATTTTCTGCCTCATTGTTAGCCTCACTCACTCTTGCCTCTGTTTTATTCATTCTTCTCTGTAGACTGGCATTCTCTGCTTCTTTGTGTGCACAGCAGACCAAGGTCCCCTCAGGGTTGGAGCTATCCTGGTGGGATTTGGGCATGGTCAATCCTCTCAGTTAGAGATAGACGAGCTAGATCAACCCATGGCTTGGGAACAAGGCTACTGGAGTAGGGCTACCATCCCTCTAAGTGATTAACCACTGGATAAAATGTTTCAAGGCCCAAGTCTTCCTCCTCTTTCAAAGCAAGAGCCAAGAAATAGTCCTTCCTCTATTTCTACATTCTTCCCCAGAATACAAGAAAGCATTGGTGGACTAAAAATTATGAGGCTTTGTTTCTTAACAAAGTTTCTGGTATGTATATTCCATCATTCATTAATTTATCTAGCAAATATTTAGGGTATGCTTACCACAAGACAGGCACTGTGCTAAACTTAGGGAATACAGAGTGAGTGATACAGACACAGCCCTTGTTGTGACTGGATGCTTAGGCTGTTTCTGGGCTTCAGTTTCCTCATCTATAAAACAAGATGGTTGTGCTAGATCAATGCTTCTTGAAGTTTACTGTGCATCAGAATTACCTGAAGGGCAGTTAGAACAGTTTGCTGCCCCCATGTCCCGAGTTTCTGAGAATTTGCCTCGCTAGTAAGTTCCCAGGTGATGCTGCTACTGCTGGTGGTGCAGGCGTACACTGTGAGAATCACTGGACCAGATGATCTCCCAGTTCTCTTCTTGTTGTGACAGTCTGGTTCGTGGTGACTGGAGCGGCCCAAGCAGAAAAGGATTGTGGGGAGCTAAGCTGGAAACAGAAAAGCCTCATGAATTTCCTGAGTTTAGGGGAAAATGGATCAGAGATAAACCCCAACAGAGCCACGAAAGCATTTGCCTCATAATTTTTTAAAAAGGTGATTAAAAAGTAATTCTCCAACATGAAAGCTCAATCAGATGCTGTAGAAATTGTTTCAACTTTCCATAGGGGAAAAAAGGCTCCACTAAAAATCTACAAGGGTATTGATGTCTATTAAATATTTGCTTTTCTCTCTAGCCCACACCAGACAGAGTAATTTGTATTTGGCAGAAACCAACTCCAATTACATTAGTCAATCCAAAAGCCCAACTTGCTCATACAAAATGCAAACAAATTAGTTAAAATGGCCTAATTAGTGGACTGTAAAAATGCAAACTGAGGCTGGCAGCCTGATGTGTATTAGTAAAGAGCACTGTCTTCCACGCAGGGAGGGCTGGGGCTGAGCAGACCATTGGATTCAGCTCCTATCTGCCTGAGGACCTTCTCCTGGGGACCGCCAATAGCCAATGTTTCTGCCAAACCCCAGTGAACCCATCCTTTCCTGGCCCATAGCATAGCTCCAGCTTTGGTCAAGTTGGTGCAACTGAAAGAATGTGAAGTTTGGATCCAGATGGACCTGAGTTCGACTCTTAGCCCCTACCAACTCATCAGCTGTGCCTGTTTAGTCAAGATGTTTAATGTCTCTGAGCCTCTCACTTCCTTTTAAAAGTGGAAATAATATATCCTGTCCTGAAAAGTGGTTGTGAGGATAAACAATTGTGTACGTATGTGCCTGGTACATAGTAATTATTCTGCTATTAGTTAAGGTCTAGACGTCCTCTACCATAACATAGCAGAATAGCCTTATACTCCAGAGATTCTAATTGGATTTGAGAAGTTCTGTGGAGATTGGGAGAGTCTAGGGTAATGACTGTCCCAGTGACCAAGGTCAGTGCATTGCATTCAGGGTAGATTTGATGTGACTCAACAACTTACCTGTGCCACATTATGAGGGGCTACAAGCTGCGACCTTATAGATACGTGGGCCACAGTACCGTAGAACAAGAAAGGGCTGCAGAAATCATCCAATCGAGGGGTCCAACTCTCCTTGTGCATCGGAATTCCCTGGGAGTTTATAAAAATACTGAGTTTGGAAATGTACTCCCAGAGATTCTGATTGCACCTGTCTGGGGATCACCAGCCATCATTGTGATTTAATGTCTTACTAGGTGATTCTAAAGTGAAGTCAAGGTTAAGAATCACTCTTCTAGTTTAAATTCTTCATTTTGTTGAGGGGAAAAATATAAACAAACACAAATAAAAAAACAAATAAGCAAAACAACAACTCAGAGTCGTAGAAAGATGTGAATTATCTAAAGCCACACATAATTAAATTTGTCTAAGTTTGTTCTTTACCCAACTTGTTGAATCCAACCATTTGTTCTAACAAGAAGGAGAGTTTGCAGGGTGTCAGCAGAGAATCAGGGATCTGGAAGGATTGCCAAAGGAGGCTAGACTTTGATGACAATCAACATATTGTATTTCTTAACACTGTCTCACCAAAGCCCATTTCCAGCTCAGTTAGAGTGACAACACCAGCCAGATTGAGACTGGGATGTCCCGGGAAGTACTGAGATTTGTTTCAAGATCATACACCCAATCAGTGTCAGAAGCAAGACTGAGGCACTCGGGGGATGGGTGTTAGACAAATAATGAGTCCCTGTCAACTCTGGCCACCAGACTTTGAGAATCAGGTAAGGATGGTTTCCACCCACTAGTAAATTCCATCTAAAGGCAGACAGCAAAGCCACACTTATTTAGAGAGCAGAAAGATACTCTTTTTCTGAATTTGATTATTCAGGAACTGTGTCTCATTTATCACTGTATTCTGCATTTAGTGGGTACTCCCTGAGTCACCCTGATTGTGTTCTTAAGGGCCTCTGCTGGCTTCAATACAGTAGGACACTTGGGCCCAATGAGGCCAGGCCACAGGCAGAATTCAGGGGCTCCTTACAGTGAGGGAAAGTGCAAGTAATGAGGGCTCCTGCCTCCATTCTCCAACTCCAAGTTCCCTTTATGTCCACACTTGGCACTCCAATTCACAGAAACAAAATCTCAGGGAATATGAAAATATCATGTCATTTCTTGCTACGAGGCCTTCAATAATGTCATTGATACTTAGGTTTGGGCATCTGTAACTGCTTTTGGATGCACTCTTAGACAGAGTTATCTCATATTGTGTCAGAATCAGGCTGAAATTAGATCCCTGGCTTTACCTACCTTCTTAAGTCAGATGCTTAGCTCATTAGTTCTTGGTCTTTATTTGCTCATTTCAAATGAAATCATTTAAGGTTACACATTTCTTTCTAAGAACTGCTTTAGCTGCTTCCCAGAGTTTGTGAAATGTAGTATTTTATCTTTAATATATTTTTTTTTAAAATTGTGATTTGGGTAAAGATTTGCAGAACAAATTCACTTTCCATATAGCAGTTCACATATGCTTTGTCTCATGTCATTGACCACAGTTTACTACAATGCAACAGCTCCCCGCCCACTTCCTCCCCATAGTTACCTCTTCCCAGTGTCCATCCCTCCATGGACTCCTGCCCCCTAAGCTGTATCCCTGTGCATAGGCAGCCCTTCTTTCTCAATGATTGTTCTCTCCAAGGAGTGTATCTACCTCAGACAAATGTTCAATTCATATGCCTGTCTTCTGTTTGGCTGGAAACCACAGGGGTGTGTTCAATTCCAGACCTGAAGGGCAGCTAGGGGCCATAGTCTCAGTGGTTCCACCAGGCTCTATTGGACCAGCAAACCTTGTCCCCCCCCCCCTTCTTTTTCTCCAAATGATTTTGAGTTTTGTTTCACATTGTTCTCCCTCTCTATCAAGGATATCCTACATAGATCCCCTTCCAAGTGGATGACAGTGGTAGCCGGGCACCATCTGGTTCTTCTGGCCTCATAGTCATATAGGTTGCAGATTGGATGATGTACCAGTCTCCAGGACTAATTGTTTCCATGAATTTTGGTTTTCTTCATTCTTCTTTGCTCTGGACAAGGAGAGACCCATCATTGCATCTAGATGGCAGCTTGTATCTTTAATTTTTAAGTATTTTCTAATTTTGTTTTATGAGGATCTGTTGGTAAAAAAATCAGTTTGTCTGAAAGTGCAAGAAATAGATTTTTCCTAAGTATACATTTTTAGGTTGCCAATTATTTCTCTCAGTACATTCAAGATTTTTTTCCATTTTCAGCTGGCTTTCATTGTTACTATTGAGAAGCCAGTTGTTACTCTAATCATCATCCTTTTGAAAATAATGTTTTCCCTCTCTAGCTGCTTATAAGATTTTCTCTTTGTCTTTTGTGTCTCTTTCTCTTTCTCAATTGCAGTATGAAGTGTATAGATGTGTGCATGACTACTATATTGATAAATATCAACAGTTGTTTAAGACTGATAGACAAACCAGACATAAACACCACCTGGATAGTTCAGATGAAGTTTACTTATCTAAATAATGTAAATAGAAGTCACCACAGTGAGAATATAGAGCAAAGAGAGTCAGAGGTATAAACACTGGACCCAATTTTTACAAAGATGTACGTTGTTGTAGACAGCAATTTTTTTTTAGAGAATGAGGGTTACATCAGAATTTCGGGAAAAACATATTCTCCTTACAAGTCCAATCTTAGGTAAAATCTTGACATTATACAATATACAGTATGCTTCTCAGTACAGTGCATTATAATATAGTATGCTTATACATGAACACAATCCTTATTAATCACTCTCACCTTGGCTTTAAACTTGTGGAACTTGAAAAAGTTTTGATACCCAGCTATGTCTGTAAATCAAACCAGATATAGGGCCATCTTGTTGTTGTTGTTATATGCCATCGAGTTGGACCCGACTCAAAGCGACCCCTCCTTGGGTTTCCGAGGTGGTATCACTACAGAAGTAGATTGTCCCATCTTCCTTCCAAGGAGTGGCTGGTGGGTTTGAACCTCCAGCCTTCTGGTTAGCAGTCAAGTGCCTTAGGCACTATGCTACCAGAGCTCCTATAGGGCCATCTAGTTTTATTTTATTTTTCATTTATTCCATTTGGGATCTTTTGAGATTTTTCGGAATCTGTGGATTTGTTCTGCAAAGTTCTTATCTTTTCAAATATTGCCTCTTCTTTATTCTTTCTCTCCTCTCTAATTTTCTTGATATGTATATATGACATACTCACTTTATCCTACATAACTCTTACCGTATCTTCCACATTTTCTTTCTCTTTGTCATTCTGAGCTGCATTATGGATATTTTATATTTATACCTGATAATTTCAATATTTGATGTACTTGTGGGTCCAATTCTGCTTTCTACTCATGGTGCCTTGCTCCTTTGGATAGTTTGGAATTTTTGACTGTAAGCTTGTGACATTGAAATGTTTCCTATGGGAATTCTTGGAGGTTTGGATTCAAGTTACTCCAGAGAAATGACCTTTTTTCCCCCAGACTCCTGAGATCACCCTTAACTCATATATACTTTCTCAAGTTCTTAGCTTTAGACTTCATGTACCACCCAGTGAGTCTGAACTTGAGGTACAAATGTACAGAAAAGCTGGCTCATGGCTATAAATTTTCAGAATAATCATTCCCCCTTTTAGCGTCAACCACCACACATCTGTCAGTTTGTTGTGCTGTGGTGGCTTGCGTGTTCCTGTGAGGCTGGACACCATGCCACCAGTATTTCAAATACCTGCAAGGTCATCCATGGTGGACAGGATCCAGTGGAGCTTCCAGATGAAGAAGAAGGAAGGAGCCATCCACTTCTCAAAGGATTGGCCAATGAAAATCTTATGAAACACTGTGAAACAGTGTCTGACATATTACTGGAAAACTTTGAACAGCCCTGAAACATTGTTCGATATGGTGTCAAGATGAGATTCTCAGGTCAGAAGGCACTCAAAATATGACTGGGGAAGAGCTGCCTCCTCAGAGTAGAGTTGACCTTAAGGAAGTGGATGGAGCAAAGCTTTCAGCACTTCCATTTGCTGATGTGACATGACTCAAAATGGGAAGAAATTGCTGCAAACATACATTAATAATCAGGATAGAATGTACGAAGTATGAAAGTAGGAAAATTGGAAGTTGTCAAAAATGAAATAGAATGCATAAAGATCAATAACTTAGGTATTGTTGTTGTTGTTGTTATGTGCCTTCAAGTTGGACCCAACTCATAGCAACCCCTCCTTGGGTTGTGAAGGCAGTATCACTACGGAAGTAGATTACCCAACCTTCCTTCCAAGGAGTGGCTGGTGGATTTGAACCACCAACCTTCTAGTTAGAAGTCAAGTGCCTTAGGCACTATGCTACCAGAGTTCCTAACCTAGGCATTATTGAGCAGAAATGGACCGGTTTGGGCCATTTTGACTCAGACAACCATATGATCCACTGTGCCAGGAATGACAAATTGAAGAGGAATGGTGTGGCACTCTTCATCACAAAGAATGTTTCCAGATCTATCCTGAAGTACAGTGCTGTAAATGATAGGATAATATCCATACTTCTACAACGAAGACCAGTTAACACTACTATTGTTTAAATTTAAGCACTAATCACCAAAGCCAAAGACAAGGAAATTGAAGAATTTTACCAACTTCTGCAGTCTGAAATCGACCAAACATGCAATCAAGACATGTTGATTACCACCGGTGATTGGAATGCAAAAGTTGGAAATAAAGAAGAATCACTGATAGTTGGAAAATATGGCCTCGGTGATAGAAATGACACTGGAGATCATATGGTAAAATTTTGCAAGACCAATGACTTATTCATTGCAAATACCTTTTCTTCAACAATATAAACAGTGGATTTGACTGCTAACCAGAAAGCTAGCAGTTCAAACCCACCAGCCATTCCTCAGAAGGAAAGTTGGACATCTACATCTGTAGTGATACCGCCTTGGAAACCTGAGTAGGGGTTGCTATGAGTTGGATCCGACTTGACTACAGTGAAATACATGTGGACTCTGCCAAATGGAGTACACAGGAATCAGATCAACTACATCTGTGGAGGGAGCTTGAGTGGCATAGTGCCTAAGGCATTTGACTGGTAACCAGAAGGCTGGTGGTTCAAACCCACCAGCCACTCCTCAGAAGGAAGATTGGGCAATCTACTTCCGTAGTGATACCACCTAGGAAAACCCAAGGAGGGGTCACTATGAGTCGGATCCAACTCCATGGCAGTGGTTGTGTTTGTGTGTTTTGTTTTTTTTCCATCTGTGGAAAGAGATGACGGAGAAGCTCAATATCTTCAGCCAAAACAAGGCCAGGAACTGGCTATGGATCAGATCATCAACTGCTCCTATGCAAGTTCAAGTTGAAGCTGAAGACAATTAAAGGATATTCATGAGAGCCAATATATGACCTTGATTATCCCTTCTGAACTTAGCAGCAGCAGCAGGAGCAGTGCACTGCTGTGGAGTCAGATCCGACTCATATCTCCCCCTCCTTGGGTTTCTGAGGCAGTATCACTACAAAAGTAGATTGCCCAACCATCCTTCTGAGGAGTGGCTGGTGGGTTTAAACCGCTAGCCTTCTGCTTAGCAGTCAAATGCTGTAGGCACTATGCCACCAGAGCTCCTTCCTGAATTTAGAGGCCATCTAAAGAATAGATTTGATGTGTTGAACACCAATGACCAAAAACCAGAAGAATTGTGGGATGACATCAAAAACATCATCCATGAAGAAAGCAAAAGGTCATTAAAAAGAGAGGAAAAGAAGAAAAGACCAAAATGGACCTCAGAAGAGACTCTGAAACTTGCCCTTGAATGGAGAGTAGCTAAAGCAAATGGAAGAAATGATGAGATAAAAGAGCTGAACAGAAGATTTCAAAGAGCAGCTTGAGAAGATAAAGTTGATTATTATAATGAAATGTGCAAAGACCTGGACAACAAAAAGGGCAGAACATTCTTGGCATTTCTCAAGCTAAAAGAACTGAAGAAAAAATTCAACCCTCAAGTTGCAATATTGAAAGATTCTATGGGCAGAATACTGAATGATGCAGGAAACATCAAGAGAAGATGGAAAGAATACACAGAGTCATTGTACCAAAAAGAATTGGTCAGTGTTCATCCATTTCAAGAGTTGACATGTGATCAAGAACCAATGGTATGGAAGGAAAATGTTGAAGCAGCACTGAAGGAAGTGGGGAAGAACAAGTCTCCAGGAATTGACACAATACCCATTGAAATTTTCTGACAAATGAATGCCATTTGTCTATGCCAAGAAATTTGGAAGACAGTCACCTGGCCAACTGACTGGAAAAGATCCATATTTTTACCCATTCCAAAGAAAGGTGATCCCACAGAATATGGAAATTATTGAACAATATCATTAATCTCATACACAAGTAAAAGCTTGCTGAAGATAATTCAAAAATGGTTGCAGCAATATATTGACAGAGAACTTGCAGAAGTGCAAGCTGGATGCAGAAGAGGACATGGAACGAGGGATATAATTGCTGACGTCAGATGGATCTGGGCTGAAAGCAAAGAATACCAGAAAGATATTTACTTGTGTTTTATTGACTATGCAAAAGCATTTGACTGTGTGGATTATAACAAATTAAGGATAACATTGAGAGGAATGGGAATACCAGAACACTTGATTGTACTCATGAGGAGCCTGTACACAGACCAGGAGGCTGTTGTTTGAACAGAACAAGAGGATACTGCATAGTTTAAAATCAGGAAGGTAGTGTGTCAGATTTGTATCCTTTCACCAAACTTATTCAATATGTATGTTGAGCAAATAATCCAAGAAGCTGGACTGTATGAAGAGGAGCATGGCATCAGGATTGGAGAGAGTCTCATTAACAACCTGCACTATGTAGATGACACAACTTTGCTTGCTGAAAGTGAGG
The DNA here is from genome assembly GCF_000298275.1 of Orycteropus afer afer. Classification (NCBI taxonomy): domain Eukaryota; kingdom Metazoa; phylum Chordata; class Mammalia; order Tubulidentata; family Orycteropodidae; genus Orycteropus; species Orycteropus afer. Next base: position 3,358,494 of record NW_006921711.1, on the reverse strand, counting down.
ATGACTTGAAGTACTTACTGATGAGGATTAAAGACTTCAGTCTGCAGTATGGATTATACCTTGATATATAGAAAATGAAAATCCTCACAACTGGGCTGATAAACAACATCACAATAAATGGAGAAAAGATTATTGTTGTCAAAGATTTCATATTACCTGGATCCACAATCAACACTAATGGAGAAATCAGATAGTCAAGAAATCAGACAATGTATTGCACTGGGCAAGTCTGCTGCAGAAGACCTCTTTCAAGGGCTGAAGACCAAAGATATTTCTTTGAAGACTAAGGTGTTCCTAACCCCAACCATGGTATTTTCAATTGCCTCATATGCATATGAAAGCTGGACAATGAATAAGGAAGACCGAAGAAGAGTTGATGCTTTTGAGTCATGGTGTTGACGAGTAAGACTGAAAGTACCATGGACTGACAGAAGAATGAACAAATCTGTCTGGAAGAAATGCAGCCAGAATGCTCCTTGGAAGTGAGAATGACCAGACTTTGTCTCACCTACTTTGGTCTGTTGTCAGAAGGGACCATTCCTTGAAGAAGGATATCATGCCTGATAAAGTGGAAGGTCGAGGAAGAAAGGGAAGGCCCTCAACGAGATGGATTGACACAGTGGCTGCAACAGTGGGCTCAGGTACAGCAAGAATTGTGAGGCTGGCACAGGACAGGGAAGTGTTTTGTTCTGCTGTGCATAGGGTCACTATGAGTGGAGATGACTCAATGGCACCTACCAACAACAACACCCAACTTAGTGTCAAAGTTAGATGCATGTGATTTTCTTTGTAGTCCCTGTGGTAGGAGTAGAGTATATTTATTTCTCATTTATGTTTATACCAAAGATGTAGCTTACCTGAGGTAAGCACTGAGCCTTTTCTCCTTTCCCCTTTTCCCTATGAAGATGTGAAAACTGAAACCCAAGTTTACCTCAAGACCAATGCCAACTTCAGTGTTCCACTTGTTCCTCTGGATTTTCACTTTTGTCTAGTGTCTGGTCCCAAATATTCCTTGATTTCTTTCCAACTCAGTACAGCACATTTTTAAAATGCTCTTTTTATTTCATTCAGAATTTTCAGTTGTTTTCATTGTGAGGGTTGACCAGGTTGTCTACTAGAAATAGCTGTAGCAACCTATTCTCTTTCTTACCTTGGGCAAACATGTATGCTTCCCAAAGCTCAGTCTCCTCATTTATAAAATCATCTATTTCCAAGGATTGTTTGAGATTGGTTGAGATAATGTATAAGAAACTCATTTAAACAAGAAAATAAAGCTTCATACCAATATTAGAACAATTCCTGAATCTGTATCTGATAAAAGAGCTCTGATGGCACACACAGTGGTTAAAAGCATTTGTCCACTAACCAAAAAGTTGGTGGTTCTAATCCCCCAGGCACTCTGTGGGAGAAAGATGAGGCAATTTGCTTCTGTAAAGATTTACAGCCTTGAAAACCTTATGAGGCAGTTCTACTCTGGCCTATAGGGACGCTATGAATTGGAATCAACTCAATGGCAATGGTTTGGTATCTGCTAAATGAATGTTTTCTTTTTCATTAATATGAATGAAGAAAACTACCACAGACTATTTATAAATCAGGTCAATATTCATTTATTCAGGAGCTCTGGTAGCATAATGCCTAAGGTACTTGACTGCTAACCAGAAGGCTGGCAGTTCAAACCCACCAGCCACTCCTGAGAAGGAATGTTGGGCAATCTACGTCCATAGTGATACTGCCTCGGAAACCCAAGGAGGGGTTGTTATGAGTCGGAGCCAACTCGACGGCACATAACAACAACAACAACAACAACATTCATTTATTCATATATCAAGCATATGCCAAGGACCACTTCTGTGGCAATTGTTTAGCCTGAGAGTTACCTAATTTAATCATCTCCTGAGGTGCTGAAGGAACTCTGGTAGCACAGTGCCTAAGGCATTTGACTGCTAATCAGAAGGTTGGTGGTTCAAACCCACCAGCCACTCCACAGAAGGAAGAATGGGCAATCCACTTCTGTAAAGATTTACTGCCTTGGAAACCCAATGGGGGTTTCTATGAGTTGGAATTGACTTGATGGCAGTGGGCTTGGTTTTTGGTTTCTCCTGTGTGTTAAATCCAAGAGAGAATTGTGGGTTATTTAAGGATTTTAAAAAATATATCTTGTGCTGTTTGCTTATATGCTCTTTTTCTTTCTTCTAAATGACACACAGAAAACTGACATGTGTTTTTCAGCACATTCCCATTTGCTGGCTGAAAAAAGTATTTAATTCTTTAAGAGTCCTGATATCTTTTGGGACCACCATTCATCTGTCAGTTTGTTTTACTGTGGTGGCTTGCATGTTGCTATGATGCTAGAAACTATATTACTGGTATTTCAAATACTGGTAGTCCCTGAGGTAGGAATGAGATCTATTCCTAACTGTGTCTTTAAGAATTTGTAGGTCAGTTGGAACAGGTGCACATGGTTCTTACTTAACCTTATTTTGGTGCAAGAAAAGGCACTGAAGCCTTTCCAGTGATTTAAAGGCTGCACTACAGCAAGTAAAGGTGATTGTGTTGAAGAATTTCTTGTGAGTAGAGATTGGTTCAGTCATTTCAAAGTGACGGCAAATTTATATAACATTAAAGCAGGGCTTCAGGAACTCTGGTGGCAATGCCTAAGGCATTTGAATGCTAACAAGAAGTCTGGTGGTTTAAAACCACCAGCCACTCCATGGAAGGAAGACGGGCAATCTACTTCTGTAAAGATTTACTGCCTTGGAAATCCAGTGGGGGTCGCTATGAATTAGAATTGATTCGATGGCAGTGGGTTTGGTTTAAAGCAGGACTTCAAAACAGTTGCCCCACTCAAAGATAGTGGCCAGCTGTGCCACTTTGAAAGTGTGTCGATTTCCTACAGTCCTGCCAATAATCTAGTCTCATGCATCAGGCTCCTGAAAGGACTCATTACGTCTTTTGCCTCTTCCAAGTCTTCCGTTCCAGGGTTTTCACTTATAAGTTTTCTTGTTCTGATTACTGTGATGAATCACCCAAATGGTGAAAATTCAGGTCTGTTCCTGTTTTGCTTCGTCATCCATGACAGTCTGAAGTCCTGCATTAAAGGGCCAGTAGGAGTTGTCTGTAAGTTGGATGTTTGTAGCCCAGGGACTACCCGTACTAGCAAGGTCACCCGTGGTGAGCAGGTTTCAGCAACACTTCCAGACTAAGATCGACTGGGAAGAAAGGCCTTATGATCTTCTTTTGAAAATTAACCAATGAAAACTTTATGGATCCATGGACTCAAACATCCTGTTGATCACGAAGATGATGCAGGACCAGACAACATTTTGTTCTGTCATACATAAGCTTGTCGGGAATTGGAGCTGACTTGATGGCAACTAACAACAATATTTTTTGTGAATATTCTCAAGGACTGTTTCTTACTCAACCAAAGCCAGAGCCATCCCTGTAAAGGGCTAGCCTGTCAGTCTAGACTGAGAGTCAGGAGACCCATATTCTAATGTTCCTCTGTCACTGCTAGGCTGTTTGAACTTGAGAAAGTCACATCCCCCAGTTCTAAAGACCACCTGCCCCATCCTTACATCAAAGGAATACTAATCACAAGGTTGTTGTGTGGATCAAGTGAGGTAATACACATACAAATACCCTGGAAATTTAGAAACTTTCTCCAATTTAAGGGTAACTGGGGGGAAAAAAAGAAAGAAAGGAAAAGACATCTCTCCCCAGCCCCCAAAAAAGGAAACAAACCTGTTGCTCTCGAGTTGATCCTGACTCGTGGTGACCCATGTATTTGAGTGTAGAGCTGTGCTTCAGAGGGGTTTCTTAGTTGTAATCTTTACAAAAGCAGACCACCAGGGCTTTATTTCACCATCCACTGGGTATATACAAACGACTAACACAAACCGCTTGCCACTCAGGGACCTTCAATTTTGGGGTAAAGAATTATCTTTGCCTAGCGTTAGCAATGATCTTTCCTCAAAACACCCAAACCACCTCCACCCCACCCTTACCCCCACTAATACTCTCTGCTAGGCCAGAAAAAAATCTTCAGGAATCATTTTTGTGGAAGCCATGGTCTGAAAATACTCAAAACTGTATAATCGTGGGACACATTCCAGTCTGGCTGCAGGCCCCTGGCTCCGGGGATGAATTGCATTCCTACCACCTTTAGCTGCTGCTGCACCTGTGTCCTTGCTTCTCCCCAGCTCGGCTACCTGCCTTGCTGGGACTTCAGGCTCCTGGGAGAGGAGAGCCACACACCCCACAGCCAAGGAGACCTGCCCTCTCTGTGCTGGGCAGAGAGTGCCAGGCCCGCCTGATCTGCAAAGAGGCTGTGGCATCAGGGGTCAGTGTCAGGACGTGCTGACTGTGGAGGACATGGTGACAGGCTGAGCTGGGGCAGTAATTAGACAGTGAGAGCTTCCTCCAGCAAGCTACAATCAATAGGTCTGCTCACAGAGGAAAAAAAGATTAAAGTAAAGCAGATGGCGGAAGATAATAACATCTCCCACTTAACTGGCATTTTCACTTGTCAAAGTACTTTCACCACCATTTTTTCATTCGGTCCTCCCCACCTCTGTTCTCAGGTCCTCTGGTGGGTGTCGCTGTCTGATTTTACAGCCAACAAAGCCAAAGCACAGAGAAAGCAGCTGGCTTGCCTTGCTGTACAAGCTGTACAAGTTTCCATTCCTTTTGTGCTAGCTGTCCATTCATCACTATGTCAGAAAGAGTGCAAACATATTAATTTCTCCAACAAATATTTATTGAGCACCTATTACATACCAGTCTCTGTTCTAGGCATAAGGGGTATGGTAGTGAATGTGAGAAAGTCCTAGGAGTTCTCAGGCAGGTTCCGTTTTAGTAGGCAAAAAAGACTAAACCTGTAAAAGAATAAGATCATTTCAGGTACTGGTGTGTGCTATGGAGACAATAAGACAGAACGATTTGATAGAGAAGAGCCAGGGAGGCTAATTTAGGCTGGGGGGCCAGGAAAGAGCTCTCTGAGCAGCTGATGTCTGAGCTGAGACTTGAATATCAAGAAGTTGCCTAAGTGTCAAGTAGAGGCAGAATACTGAAGGAAGAGGTGGGAGCAAATGAAAACTAGCATTGCTAAGGGTTTGTGATCCCTCAGGATTGAAAAAGGATGAGGAAAAGGATGCTGTCTTCTGCAGGACAATGGTAAAAACAGGGATGGTGGTTGGGAAGATAGAACTTCCCTCTAGAGCTCTCCTTTGCCTCCATCCCGGTCTCAGATAGCCCATCTAGGAAGTGGGCACAATATCAGTCAGAGTTCCTTCGATTGTGATCCCCTGAGGAGAGCTGTGAAGTGTTAGACATGTGCTACCAAGCAGAGCCAGCAAAGGGATGCAGACTCTTTAGACATTTGCTGTCGCTGCTGTTAGCTGCTGTAGATTTGGCCCCTGACTCATGGTGATCCCACATATCCCATGATATGCTACCCAGTCCTGTGCCGTCCCCACGATCAGTTACAAATGGAATCATTGTGATCCATAGGTGTTTCCCCCCCCCCCAATCTTCTTTTTATCTCCTCAACGTAACATTACTCTTCCCAGTTCCTCCTGATGTTTCTCATTTCCATCCCTCCATCTCTCCTTACCTTCCTGTCTTCTGAACTTTGTCTTTGGGTAAATGCTGCCCTTTTGATTGGGAATGGCTGATTGTTCTAAGGAGGAAGTGCTTTCCTGGCATTATTGTTCACCTTATACACCTGTCTATTGTTTAACTGAAAATTGAGCTACGAGAGGGGTTCAGTTCTAGGTCCAACGTTGTGACCAAGGGCCATAGTCTTGGGAGTTCCACCAGTCTCTATCTGACCAGTAAGCCTTTTTTTTTTTTTTTTTTTAAATGATTTTGAGTTTTGTTCCACACTTTTTTCCCACTCTATTGAGGACCTTATAATATGAGCTGTTTCAGAGTAGTTGGTAGTGGTAGCCGGGCACCATCTAGTTTTTCTGGTCTCAGGAACACAGAGGCTGAGCTTCACATGGTCCATTAATCCTTTGGTCTAATTGTTTCCATATGTTTTGATTTACGTCACTCTTTGCTCTGGACAGGGAGAGACCAATATTTGCACATTAAATGGCCGCTCACAAGTTTTTAAGACCCTCTCATCAAAATTGGATCTAGAACATTGTCACTGTGGAGTCTGTTGTGTCAACTGAACTTGATGTCCCCTGAGACCATGGTCATGAGTCCCCAGGCCCGGCAACTCATTCTTCCAGAGTTTTTGACCATGGCAAAGAAGTTTTCATAATTTTGTCCCCTGTATGCTCTAATATATTCATGGATATAGTTGCAGCACATGTAAATATACATGTAGAAATATCCTCTGTCAAATTTATATGTATTCATGGATATAGTACCATTCTCCTTCCCACACTTGTTCAGCTTGTACGTCTATGTATCCACTCATAGACTACTGATTATTTTTACTGTTACTGCAGGATTTTGTATGAATTAGTATTTACCTCTGTTGCCTTTGACTCTTATACTCCTCTCACCGTCTTCCTTTCCTTGATCGTTTTGTGTTGACCTCCCCCTTATTGTATATTGCCTTCCCCTTCACTCAAGTTAATATGCATCTACCCTCTAGTTAGTAATTTACCCTCCCTTCCTCTCCACTCCTGGTAACCATCAAAGAATATTTCTTTTGTGTAAAAACCTTTTCTTAACTTTTTACGGTAGTGGTCTCCTGCAATATTTGTACTTTTGTGATTGACTAATTTCACTCAGAATACTGTCCTCTAGGTTCATCCATGTTATGAGAGTTTCATAAATTCATTGTTGTTCTTTAACATTGGGTAGTATTCCTTTGTGTGTATGTATCATGGTTTGTTTATCCATTCATCTGCTGATGAGCATTTAGGTTGTTTCCACCTTTTTACTATTTTGAATAGTGCTGCAGTGAACATGAGTGCATATATATTTGGTCATGTCACAGTTCTTATGTCTCTAGGATATATACCTAGCGGGATTGCTGGATCATATAGTATTTCTACTTCCAGCTTTTTAAGGAAGCACCATACCATCTTCCACAGTGGTTGCACCATTTTACAGTCCCACCAACAGTGTATGAAAGTTCCAGCCTCTCTACACCCTCACCAGCATTTGTTGTTTTCTATTTTTTTGAACTTTGCTATTAGTGCTTGGGTGAGATATCTCATTGTTGTTTTGATTTGCATCTCTCTAATGACTAATTATCTTATGCATTTCTTCATGTATCTGTTGGCTGCCTGAATGTCTTTTTTTTTTTAATCAGTTTTTTTTTTATTATTATTATTGTGATTTGGGTGAAGATTTACAGAGCAAATTCACTTTC
>NW_006921711.1:3340634-3350770 GCF_000298275.1 Orycteropus afer afer | reverse complement strand
ATCCCCTTCCAAATGGAAGACAGTGGTAGCTGGGCACCATCTAGTTCTTCTGGTCTCATAGTTGTATAGGTTGCAGATCAGATGGTGTACCAGTCACTAGGACTAATTGTTTCCATCAATTTTGGTTTTCTTTGGTGAAGTGTCAGTTCATGTCCACTACCCATTTTTTAATTGGATTATTTAACTTTTTGTTTTGTGGTGTTGAAGCAAAAGCAACAACAACAACAACAACAACAAAACCAAACTCACTGCCATAGAGTCAATTTTGCCTCATAGTGACCCCCATTGGGTTTCCCAGGTGGAAACTCTTTACAGAAGTAGATTGCCCCATCTCCCTTCTGCAGAGTGGCTGGTGGGTTTGAACCACCAGCCTTCTGGTTATCTGTCAAATGCTGTAGGCACTGCACCACCAGAGCTCCTTGGAAGTGTTGAAGTTTTCTATAAATTTAGAGATTAACCCGTTGTCTGATAGTCTTTATCTCAAAATATTTTCCCTGTCTGTGGGTTGTCTTTTTACTATTTTGGTGAAACCTTTTATGTGCATAGTGTCTAATTTTCAAGAGATCCCAGTCATCTGTTTTGTCTTCTGGTGTTTGTGCCTTTTAATTTATATTTGATAGTGTATTTATGCCATGTATGGGGGTCCCTATGTTTGTTCCTACTTTTTTCTTTGATGATCTTTATAGTTTTAGATTTTACCTTCAGACGTTTGATCTAATTTGAGTTCATTTTTGTATATGGTGTGAGATATGGGTCCTGTTTCATTTTTCTGTGAATGGATTCCTAGTTTTTCTATGAATGGATATCAATTTGTTAAAGAGACTATCTTCCTAATTTAATGAATTTTGGCTCTTTGTCAAAGATCACTGTCCGTATGTGGATGAATTTATTTCTGTGTTCTCAATTCTGTTATATTGCTCCGTGTGTCTGAAATTGTAACATATCAGGCTGTTTTAACTACCTTGGCTGTGTAATAGGTTTTGAAGTCAGAATTTGTGAGGCCTCCTACTTTCTTCTTCTTTAGTAGTGCTTTACTTATCTTGGGTCTTTTTCCTTTCCATATAAATTTGGTGTTAATTTTTCCACCTCTTTAAAGAATAATGATGGAATCTGGATTCGGATTGCATTATGTCTGTAGATTGCTTTGGGCAGTATTGAAATTTTCATGAAATTAAGTCTTCCTATCCATGGGCATGGTATATTCTTCTATTTATGTCTGTCTCATTTGGTTTCTTATACTAGTATTTTGCAGTTTCCTTTGTACAAGTCTTTTGTGTCTCTGGTTAGATTTATCCTTAAGTATTATAGATTTTGGCCCATGGGATTTTTGCTGGTTGATTTTCAGAAGTAGATCACCAGGCCTCTCTTCTTGGTCTGTATTAATCTTGAAACACCACCAAAGCCTGTTCAGCATCATGGCAGCACAGACCCCTTTCCTGATGATGGGTGGTGGATAAGGTGCATTGGCCAGGAATTGAAACTTGGTCTCCTGCATGGAAGGCAAGAATTCTACCACTGAATCACCAAGGCCATTATTAGTAAATAGTAGATATTTCCTATTTTAAATGATGTTACCAAAGCAGTAAATGGTAAATCACCCTATTGTATTCACTTGGATTAAATTTGATTGGTCTAAGTTGCCATATGACAACAATAGCTTCCTAAGGCCACCTTTCAATGACATCACAATCTCTTAACTTTGTATAGTACACTCCCCCATGCACAGCCCTTTGATAGCTATTACTAAATATCTACTAAATTGCAGCCTCCTTGAAAGCAGGACATATTTCTTGTTCATGTTTGTCTACATCCTCAGGATTCAATAAATGTTTGTGGAATTAATATGTGAAAGACCTAGTTTTATCCACATCACAGCTCTTGTTCCTACCCCCCATCTCCATGTGGACATCCTAATGTTCCAGATGAGGAAATCGAGGCACAGAGAGTTTGAGAGATGTTCAGTCTCTACCCAGAGTAATAGACTCAACTGACTTGACTGGACTCTTGTCTGAGTACCTATAACCACAGTAGCAGTATCCATCAATCAAGTTTTCTGAAACAGATATACAAAGGTAGACATTTCTCTCTGCTTAAGTCTGGGTCAGGGATTTCAATTCCTTAATTGTAATTGGGGCCGACTCAACAGCAAACAACAACAACAACAACAACAACAACAAAAACAACAAAGACACCTTACAGATCTAGGAACTCAGAAGTTCTGAGCAGAAAGGTACTAAGAATATTATATAGCCTTGGTTTGCAGGTGGTGAACCAGGGCAGAGTATTATTTGGACTTGCTCAAGGTCACCTATGTAGCTAAACACTTACTTTGAGTCCAGCCATCACCTGTCTTTACAAAAGGTCCCCATTCAGAGCCCTAGGGTTGCATGTCATTTGCATTTGGATTGCCTAACATGTCAATCAGTGTGGAGAAAGTTGCAAGCCTAGGATTTTTTTCCTTAAGGAAGGAGAAAGGGAGGGATGAAATCAGTTTAACTGTTTTAATGAGGTTGAAAAAAAAGAAATAATACAGTCAGTAGATTCAGATAGAAACACATTTTGACTTCATTTGTTTTTACCAAAACATGGACTCCTTTGGGCTTCTGAGATAGTTCAGGCTGAATAGACATGACAAAGGGAGCTCAGTCTTAGAGTTTCTTGAAATCCCTTCTTTGGTGCTCTGGTTCTCAACCTTAGCTGCACAGTGGAATCATCTGGGGAACTTTAAGAAGCACTGCTGCAATTGTTCTGGAATGTGGCCTGGACATTGAGATTTTTAAAATCTCCCCAGGGGATTCTGAGGTACAGCTTGAGTTGAGAACAATCATCTATAGGGAAATTTTTTCAAGTGAGCAAGAGAAGAAGACTCTAGTATGACAAGGAGAAGATGCCATTTCTTCAATAGCCCACACTCTCTGTGCTGGGACAGTCACTTCTCTTAAAGTGACCAGTTGCCTAGGTAGTTGTCCCAGTTTTAATAATGAAAATCTTAAACCCTTCAGTCTAGCCAAACCAGAAGGGTTGGTCACCCTCCTCCCCCCACCCACCCCACCCCAGTTCTTCTGTATGATGTACCAAACCAAATGATGGAAGAAGGGGAATTCAGTGCTCCCTAGGCTTTCAGGAAAGGTTAGAGAAAGCAATACAAGAGTGAAGAGGCCCGTTGGCAGAGGGCTGGTGCCTGTGGTCCCTCCAATGTATAATGTATAATTTCATGAACCCCAATTTCAAGAAAGTCAGTCTCACTCAAAATACTAGGTATAAGTAACTTTTTCTTTGGAAAACTGAAAAGGTACCTAAGTCTCTTTCCAGGCAAGTCCCTAAAGACTGAAGTAGCCTTGAGAAGAGAAGTCCCCCTCCCCCAAGATTTGCAGTGTCTTGGATTTGGCCGTGGAAAGGATGTAGTTCAATGCCATTTACCCCTAGACATAGAGCAAGGAAGCTCCCATGTGCCATCTGGGTCACATTGGCATCCTTCATGCCGCAAACCTTTTATTGGACAATTATTATGTACTAGACACTGTGCCCGGACTCATACCTGGAGGTGAATGGAAGTGTTAGGGATGAGAAGAAAGAGAGCATAGAGTTGCTACAGAGAAGGTTCACTGGGGGCAGCTAGACTGGCACAGAAAGGGTGTCTAGAGATGGGACCCTACTTTATATCATATTATAAATGACAAATCATGCCAGCTTGAACAGTGGCCATTGGCCAGGAAACTGGCATAATTAAATAAGCAGAAATCACTTACAAAATGACCCCACCAGCCCCCAATCATCCCCTAAGTTGACCAGACAGGTAGTTAGAAACAATTTCCTTTTCCTTTTTTTCAAGCCTCCATGTCATGTCGCCCTCACCATCCCTGAGAAACCCAATCTGAAAAGTTTCTGAATGGCCTTTGTTGCTCTGATTTTCAGAGGGAAGGAAAACATCTATTAAAAATATTCGTTCCGGGCGGATGATTGCTTCCGGTGCCAGAGTAATGAATCTAGACTCCCAGTCCTTGCCCAAATCTCAATGGCTCGTAATTAAATTTCCACTAGCAGTTTGTTTTATCACCTCAGTTAGCTTGTTGACATATAATAGGTGCTGCTGAGAGGTACAGCTAGTTAATGATTTTCTTTTACATATTGATATTAGTACCTGGAGTGGGAACATCTCCTCTTTGGAATATGATTACTATTTTGAAATCTTAAGCACAGGAGGGAAATCCGTTTCTATAAATTAAACAAGAAGTTCTGAGAACTTCTATCTTCAGTTCCCATCCAGACACTAATGCATCTCATTTACTTTGCGCTGTTCCCCCGAGTTATCTGTGTCACGCAGACGACTCTTGCATGTCACGTTAACTATCTATTGAAAAAAAGCTCGAAGTGTGCTTGTAACAGTGCCCTGAGCTAGGATGCAAGGTAGGGAGCAGAACATGAAAAATTCATCACTGTCACATTTCAAGTTGCTTGGATATTTTAATTTGAAGAGGAAAGAACCCATGGCAGCTAAAGATGGAGCTATAATTAAACTGATATGGCGTTCACAATTGCCTCCAAACCTGCTTGGGTTGTCATTTGTTTCTTTCCCCCATCTTTAAACTATATGAAATCAATTATCTCTGCAAACCAGCGGTAAGGGTTGTATGCCAACCACTTACTCCTGAAGTGAATAAATTATTTGAAACTCATTATTGATGTGAACCACTCTTCAGATGGGAGGCCCTGGCCTATTCTCTTGGGGTGGGCTGGGGAAGGCACATCCCTGAGGCCCCCATCTCTGATGCCTAGGGCAATGTCTGTGCTACAAATGCCAGGGCAGAGGAGGAGGGCAGCATAAAGCAAGCTTTACCTCCCGAATGGCCGCCCCTTAATGTGTGTGGCTTTATAGGTAGTGACAAATGTGTTCCCAGCATGCCCCAGAGTGACAGCTACAGGGTAAAGGGGGGACAGACATCCTACTCTGAAAATACCTCTCGTGTGTGGAGGGTGCCAGCCACCTGGAGTGATAGGCACTGGTGTCTACAGGAGCTGAAATGGAGTTGATGTGATGTCATTTTGGCTCTCTTATAACCTGGTTATCTCTTGCCAAGACTTCATGTCTGATTAGTCTGCTTGCAGGGGACAGCAGACTTTATCAGCCTCACTTCCCAACATTCCCATCAACTTCAGAAATACAGTGAAGGAATTTAAGATGTGGTGTCACATCTTCCTATCAAATTCCTTTGTGAGCCACCCCTGAGTCTGCAGCCCCTTCTGGAAAGCATTAATGAAGGGGGAAAATGAAGTTTTGGCTCACTTCAACCTGGCAACACATCCTTGCAGTTGCATCTTCCTGGGTTCGTGTCTCCTGGCTGGTGCTGGGCTGTCTCCTGGGAGTTCTCTTTGTCAATCACTGGTAGGAGAGAGAGACAGTGGTGCCATTGGGACAACAGCAAACACCACTTATTTAGATGTTGCAGGAAAAGTGAGGCTTGCTGGAAATAGAAGAAAACTGCTTCTATTGGTATCCTTGCCTGAGCCCGGGGAAATCATCCAATAAACTGCTGACAGAGTAAATCCGCCCAAGCTGTTGCCTCTTTAACTAGTCTGGTAATTTTGCAGCTCTAGCTCCTGGGTCTCTGGCAGGACCCAGACCACACAGGGTTTTCTCAGGGCCCGATCCTGCCAAGCTTCCTGGTGAAGGAAGGAGACTGGTTCCTGTGCCTGCTTCACTCCCACATCCACGCCTCACTCCTCTGGCTGCAATGGCTGCCCCTACAACAAATCTGTGACCTTCCTCCATATTGAGAAGAAAAGACATGTGTGTGACAGCAGGGTTGGCCATTAGAAAAATTATGACATCCAAGAAATATCAAATTGGCATTAGTCTGTCCTCCTTCTCACAAGTGCTTTCTCAAAGTCACTCCTCACCACCCCTCTCTGTAGGCATCAAGTGCTTCTCTGAAGCCCTTTTATCAGGAACAAGATGATCAACTCATTTGTAGTGGCATATTAGGAACTCGGTATATGACCCTTGATCCTAGAGACCTTGACTTTAAAAGGAGGACTTGTAGAGATCAGTGCTTATCTGGATGAAAGTCTCTCATGGTGGAATTGCAGGCACTGACAGGTCTGACATTTTGAAGCCCTGGGAAGACATTTGCCAGGGTCCCTTTGGATTCTACTCTCTGAACATTGATGTCTTAATTGATAAAATAGGGATTATTATATCAGGTTTACTTCTTACTTGTGTCTGAGTCACAGGATTGTGATGGCTCATTGAGGAGATACAGGGGAAGTGTACAAACCACGATGTGCATAACACGATGTCATCATTTTATGAAAGAAAATACAGTTAGTGAGCAAAGTCCAGACCTTCCACAGATTAGTCCAGGAAGGACAATCTGCTTGTTGATCTCAAAACACCAATCCTATCCCACTGAATCCATATGGGACACCCCTGAGGAATGTTTCTACCCTTCAGCACTCTGTCTTAAGCAGGAACAATGCATTCACCTTCGTTGGCTTGATTACACAGAGTTGACTTGCAGAAAACATAAGCCACTTCATGTATTTTAAGCAGAAGGATGCTTATAAAACCATTGAGAGGGCTACCAGACAGACTTCTAAAACAACACCACAGAACAGACCCTCCAGGGGAGCTCCTGCTTCTGCTTCCATTGGGGAGGCAGAGAATTCAAGAGGAATTTCTGAACCAGATGTGACCCAGGAATCAGGGAATCATCATCACCATAGCTGCTGCTCGGCTTTACACTATTGGATGCTGGGAATCTGCTGCAGAAAAGCCTAATATTTCCATGACAGTTCTTGCCAGGAGCAACAGCCAAAGGAAGAAAAATTCCCTCTTCTTCTTCCCCTCACTTCTCCTTCCAAATCTCATGAGAGTGCATATAATCGCCAGAATGTAAATGATGTCCACAACTTCAGCTGCAAAGAAATCTATAGAGTTTGGTTTTCAGTCTCTCCAGACTATGGAGAAACCAACAGGAATGAATGCTGAGAGTAGTTTCCCAGAGTCTCTTCATGCTCTACCCCTTAACATAGCTGAGACAGGCAGGACCACTCCAAAGACTTTAGTAAATTTGGAGAGAGAACAAAAGAGAAATAAACAGAGAAGTATAAGGAATTAAAATAGCCAGTGTAGCTTTCTTGTTCACACCCTCCTACTGCCTTAAGGAAACTGTATTCCAGCCCTGATGCTTGGCACTTTTTGAGAGACACCTTGCCTGGGCTCCCTACATCTGGGCTCCAGGGCCATTCCTGGTGACAGGTTCCACTTCACCTCCTTCCACTCACACTGCACCCTTCTCAGTTCACAGTGACATAGAAAGGGAATCCTTCCCCTCCAACTGTGGCTGTACTCTCTTTTTCCATTTTCCCGTAGGATAGGTGCACTTCTTCCTCTGATATTAACAACTAGAAATTAGTCCCCATTCAGATGAAACCCAGAAGTAAGTGCACAAGGTAACAGAGATATGTCACTTAGGATGTAATTGATTGCAAGTAGGAAAAGAAAACAAACAAAAAAACAAAAAATACCCTGAAAACATAAAGAAAAGTAGCTTAAGACTCAGCTGAGGCTAATCTTGTACAGACACCAGTGATACAAAATACCTGCAGTCCTTACAGAAACAATAGAAGACAGACACAGAGTAATCTCTCACAGACATCCCAACACTATGGGAGAGAGATCCAATAGAGCTACTACCTCAGCACCATAGTACTGGGGTACACCAGACTCAAATGGCACAACAAAATACATAAAAGCATTGCTCCACATTCTACATTGGTGAGTAGCGACTGGGGTCTTAAAAGCTTTCAAGCAGCCATCTAGGATGCAGCTAATGGTCTCCTAGCATTGGAAGTGAAGAAGAGTTTTTTTTTAAAAAAAAAAAAAAAAAAAAAAGGGCATTTGGAAGCAATCAGCTCTAGGATACGATGGCCCTCGAGACCAGAAGAACCAGATGGTGCCCAGCTACCAATGTCAACCACTCAGGAAATGGTCAAATCTGGAGATCCTGGATAGAGTGGGAGGGAAAACGTGAAACAAAATCCAAAAACTCAATAATGACCAGAATTGCTGGTCAGATGAAGTCTGGTGAGAATCCCAATACTATGGCCCTGAAATGCATTCGGTGGCTGACAAACAGGAGTGCATAATTATGAGGGGCACAGGGGGAGTGTTGCAGGGTAGGGAGGGGAGGAGACTGGGTTAGGGTTAGGCATGGCATATGGGGAATGAAACTAAATGTACACGTGACTTTGAATGTAAAACAAGCTCTTAAAATAAAAATAAAAACAAAAAGAAAAAAAAAAGAAAAGTAGCTTAAAAAAGACTTAGATTTCTTGGTTCATGTAAAACCCAGAGGAGATGGTACAGTTTGATTAGGGCTTTGACTTCATTCCTCTGCCTTTCTCATCTACTCACTTGTGTGTTGACATAGTTCACAGGCTAGCTTCCCCTCATGACCACAATACAGCTACAGAAGCAGTGATATACTCTTTCATTCACTCCAGAGAAAACAGAGTATAGCTTCCTAAAAGTACCACTCAAAGGTCTTGAGCTTCTCTGACTGAATTGCCTCCAAACCCATCATCAGATCCTGGCCTAGGACTGCAGTTCTCTGAACTTCTTGTACTGCAGTTAGAGTCAATCTCAATCCATCTGCTACTCACTGGGAGGGATAGAATGGGGCTGGGATTGCAAATCAGTGTTCACTTGTAGGATTGATGATTGGTTTGATTTTGCAGCCTTGGTAGCCAATCTGCATATTAACCATACACCAAGTCTAACATGGGAGCTCTGGTGCCATAGTGCCTAAGGCATTTGACTGCTAACCAGAAGGCTGGTGGCTCAAACCTGCCAGCCACTCCTGGGAAGGAAGGTTGGGCAATCTACTTCCGTAGTGATACTGCTTCGGAAACCCAAGGATGGGTCGCTATGAGTTGGGTCTGACTCAATGGCACATAACAACGACAACAACAACAGGAGTTCTGGTAGCATAGTGCCTAAGACTGTCATCTTTCCCACCAACAGTTCTTGACTGCTAACCAGAAGGCTGGCAGTTCAAACCCACCAGCCACTCCTCGGAAGGAAGGTTGAGCAATCTTCTTCTGCAGTGATACCGCCTTGGAAACCCAAGGAGGGATCACTATGAGTCCGATCCGACCAGATGGCAGTGACTGTGAGTTTTTTTTTAAGTCTAACTTATGAGCAAGTGGAGGTGTGTGTACAGGAGTCAGGGTCAGACTGCCCTTCACTGTTCATGGTTGAGGCTGTTTTGGGGAGTCTAGATCAAAGGATGAGCTTGTGGGTTTCCTGGACATCTTGTCTGCTGGCCACCATCTTCCAGAAACACACATGTCTTCGTAACACAGGAACACAGTTTTCCACTTATGTGAGGCACCTCAACATTAA
Source organism: Orycteropus afer afer (assembly GCF_000298275.1). Classification (NCBI taxonomy): domain Eukaryota; kingdom Metazoa; phylum Chordata; class Mammalia; order Tubulidentata; family Orycteropodidae; genus Orycteropus; species Orycteropus afer. Next base: position 3,341,364 of record NW_006921711.1, on the reverse strand, counting down.
ACTTGCATTTCCTTCCTTTTCCCAACCAGAAACACCTGCCAGGGAGAGCCAAGTTAAATCTTGATTGTATCACTCGGCATCTCTGAAAACCAAAACCAAACCAGCTGCTGTTAAATAAATTTCAATTCATGATGGGCCCGTGTATGTCAGAGTAGAACTGTGCTCCATAGGGTTTTCATGGCTGTGAGCTTTTGGGAAGAAGATTGTCAGACTTCTCTTCCGAGGCAGCTCTGGGTGGGCTTGAATTGCCAACTTTTTGGTTGGTAACCCAGCACTTAACCATGTGCACTACCCGGGGACTTCAGAAGTTCTGTAACCTGGGTCAAATAATGAGTTTTCTGAGTCTTAGTTTCCTTATCTACAAATGGAGATCATGACTAGCTGATAGGACTGTGGTGAGAAATAAAGAAATAATTTGAACAGATGACTTGGCATAGTGTCTGGCATATTGGTGTTTCTTAATCATCTCTTCCTTCAAACTCCCAAAGGATCAAGATAGGCACCCACCTTGCAACTACCACCCAGTAGGCATTGTTACCTAACTGCATCTAATGTACCAGGGACCCCTCCTAGAAATCCAAGATGTCTGCTGTCATTTGGAGGAATAAGGACACTAAATAACAAGTAAATACTACAAAACTATTATGTCTGTACCTAGTACTATTTAAGGTGCTGTGGGGATGGCAGAAAAATGAGAAAGCAATGGTCTTTGCTTTTTTTTTTTTTTTTT
>NW_006921711.1:3311363-3316448 GCF_000298275.1 Orycteropus afer afer | reverse complement strand
TTGTTGGAATACAGTTCTTCATAGTATCCTGATATTATCCTTTTTATTTCAGTTGGTTCTGTTGTGATGTCACCCATTTCATTTCTTATTCGTGACACATATTTTTTGGGGACACAATTCAATCCATGACATTCTATACTTTGGCCTTCAAAAATTCATATCCTTGCCACATGTAAAACATTTTCACCCCATCACATCAATGTACCAACTTATTTAATATTCAGAGTAATCCTATGAGGTGGGGACATTATTGGCCCCATTTTAAAGATGAAGAAACTGTGGCATAAAGATATTAAGTGATTTGCCCAAGGTCAGAAAACCAGTAGGTAGGGTCAGAAGTTAAACCCTAACAGTGGCATCAGAGTCTGTAAAGAGCTCTTAAACCATATGCTATGTTGCTGAGAAGGTAGGAAATGCTTTTTGAGGAAGTGACAACTAAGGTGAGATCTAAGGGCAAGTAAACAAAAAAACCAAACTCACTGCCATCTAGTCAATTCTGACTCATAGTGACCCCCATTTGGGTTTCCAAGGCTGTAAATCTTTACAGAAGCAGTCTGCCCCATCTTTCTTCCATGGAGCAGCTGTTGGTTTCAAAACAGCAACCCTTTGGTTAGCAGCCAAATGCCTTAACCACTATATCACCAGAGCTCCTTAATGATTAGTAGATCTGGCTTATTAATTACACAAAAACAAAAACATGCTGCTGTTCCCTCATGTTCATGTCAATGGCAGACATCAGTAAGTGATTACAGAATCTCTTTCCTCAGATTGTAACTCAGCTTTAGATTCCTCAAGATGGTGCCCCAACAATCACACACCTCCTACCAACATTGATCAGAATTGGTCCAAGAGTTAAGACATATTTGCTATCCTAGGTTTTGCTAATCCTAAACCAGTAAGCAATTTACAACCACTTTGATTTAAGGAGCTCTGGTGGCATAGTGCCTGAGGCATTTGACTACTAACCAGAAGGCTGGTGGTTCAAACCCACCAGACACTCCTCGGAGGGAAGGTTGGACAATCTACTTCCTTAGTGATATTGCCTTGGAAACCCAAGGAGGGATTGTTATGAGTTGGATCTGACTTGACGGCAGTGAGCTTGTTTTTTTTTTTTTTTTTGGTTTGATATAGCTTTGCAGTGTCTTCTGTTTAACAGGAAGCCAACACCATTGAGCAAGCACTTACTGTATACAACAGTTTGGCTTTCCCACCATGGTAGTTATTTGTGCTACATGGACTGGGTCAGTCTTCTATGAGAACACAGTGACAGGGAAGGGCAGGTGAGCATGAAGGTCTGTGCTTTTCCATGAGGAGTGGTTTGAGAAAAGAAAATTGGCTACAGACAACTCATCAAGTGAGAACTTACATGTCACTCTAGCCAGCAGATTGCTTTGTTGTTGGAACAACTTAGGTTCCATTCTGAGGTTTGGAGTACTCATTGAGTCACAGCCAAATAGAAATTATGCTGAGAATGGAAGTCATAGCATGTCCTAAATATTAGCTTCCAAAGAGAGAATTCAAAACATCTGTTTAATTGGCGACCTCCACCCGACATCCCTCCTCACATTCCCGCCCTGGCCAGCTGTTTGCTGAAGCATTCAGCTTCCTATAAAAACCCAGAGCAGAGGGCATGTGGCTGTGTTGGGGAGGGCTGAGATAGGCCTTCCAGAATCACATACACCTTAGACACATTCCTCTATCTTACTTAAGTCCTGTCATTGTTTCAAACGCTCATATTACATATTGTCTTCAAAAAATATATATACATTTAATGTGGTTACACTTGTATGAATGGATCAGTATGATATAAGTGATATTTAGTAACCAATAATTACTATGTATTAGCCATCTGCTATTCCTGAGGGTTTCACCAAACCCTTTCATAAAAGCAAAATGATACTCTGCAGCCAAATTATATAACATTAACAGAATATTTTATATGCGAAATGCTGTATTTCTTTACTTTTCATTCAACTGAAAATGTACACAGTCAGTAACAAGCCATTTCAGCGGCATATTTATCCAAAACATTTCACAGGCAAAAAAAAAAGTCAAGTGAGAAAAATAACAGTTCAGCCACATGAGGGCTAGAAAAAAACCTGTTAGAAAAGGGATCCTCATTACAATAATAAATGAGGGTCCAATTAAAGCTGCCACATGTTGGGCGGGTCCATAGTTGTCAGGGAAAGGAGCACTTTCCTTCACTTTGAGAATGCCCCCAGCACTCTCACCAGTGTTCCCAGACTGGGGCTGCAGCGGCTGTTCCCCACAAAACATCAACCACTCCAGCCATTTTCCAGCCTCATATTAGGGAAAGTACTTCTTCTGTGTAAGCAGATACTGCTTTCCTATCGTGTCCAACCTCAACCTCATTAGCCTTACAATTCTTTCTATCTTGAAACTAAGGGGGCAGCCATGGTTCAGTGGTAGAGTTCTTATCTTCCATGGTGGAGATCCAAGTTTAATTCCCAGCCAATGCACCTCAAGTTCAGCCACCACTTGCCTGTCAGTTTGTGTGTTGCTGTGTTGTTGAACAGGTTGCAACAGTTTCCAGATTAAGATGAGCTCTGAAGAAAGGCCTGGTGATCTATTTCTGAAAATCAGCCAATGAAAAGCCTGTGGGTCACATGGTCTGGTCCACAACTGGTCATGGGGATGGTGCTGCTTAATTCCATTGTACAGGAATTGGAGGCCGACTTGAGGGCAGCTAACAACAATAATCCTGGAACTTGCTGTAAGCAAGCACATGAGACAGGAGTTGGTCAGAAGGCTGGAGAGGCTCCCTGTTCCACAGTGAGAAGACATTTCAACATCTGTGAGCCTGGGCCTGGAATCCCCTGGATAGGAGAGACACAGTGCAGCTGTTGGTTAGTGGCACTTATCATGTGAGTGTGAGATACAGAGCCTGGGCAGGGGTGAATGAAGAAGGCAAGCTTATACCATGCAGAGAAGGTGGGACAAAGGTGCAGTGTGGCGGTCAGAAGTTAATTAACTTCTCATTTTTTAAATCTTTCTTCCTAGGAGGATCCAAGATGGCAGACTAGGCAGATACACTATCCATACTCTTCACAATAAAGACTCAACAAACCAAGTGAAAGGTCATTAGAAAAAAGGAAATTGAAAGTAATTGAAAATTAGAGACCATACAAAAATAGCAAATAGAAATCCAGAAGATTAATACTACAATTCAGAAAGTTAACATATTGGAAAGGCAACGAAGTAGAACTGAATCAATGGAAGATAGATTTAGCAAATCTCTTAATACTAATCTGTTAGAAGAACAATGAGAAAAAAGAACCAAAAAAAGGGGAAAAAAAAGAGAGAAAAAAAGGAATGCCTAGAATTATGTGGGACACCATCGAATAACTTACATGTGACCAGCATTCTAGAGCAAGAGACCAAAAAAAGGCACTGAGAAAATTGTTGAAGATTTGTTGGAAGAAAACTTCCCTAATATCATGAAAGATGAGAAGATATGCATTCAAGAAGCTCAATGAACCCAAATAGAAAATCACCAAGGCATACTATAATCAAACTTTCCAAACTAAAAAGACAAAGAAAGACTCCTCAAAGCAGCTCTGGAAAAGTGAAAAGTTACCTACAAAGGAAAAACAGTAAGGTGAAACTGATTTCTTGGCAGAAGTCATGCAAGCAAGAAGGCAATGGATTGACACATATAAAACCCTGAAATAAAAAAATTTCCCAACCAAGAATTATGTATCAGGCAAAATTGTTCTTCAAATATAATGGCAAAATCAGGATATTTCCAGATAAATAGAAATTAAGGGAATTTGTGAAAACCAGATCACCCTTATAAGAAAAAACTAAAGGGATCCTTCAGACAGAGAACCAACAACAGCATGACAGCATCATCTGGAAGTCAATCTAGATCCAGAAGTATCAAAAATGGAATAAACCTATGAGACTGAAGATAGGAAACCCAAGACATCAATTTGAAACAATGACAACTACAAAACTCAAAGAGGAAATAAATGGTGTAGTTACAGAACTTTCAAATGGAGAGGAAGATAAAACAATATCAAGATAGAAGAGACTGTTTTAAAATTGGAGATATAATAATAAATTATAGGGTAACTTCCAAAAACATTAACAAACCTTCTCACCAAAATAAGGAAGAAAATCATAAAGGCTCAGTAAACACTAAAACAAAAGCCACAAGGGAAATGATAAGAAAATCCATAAACAAAATTAACTCAGCACAGAAAAATATATGGACTAAAGAAACTATCAACACCCCAAAATAAATACAGTAAAATGACAGCAATAAATTCATACCTATTGATAATGACACCGAATGCAAATGGATTAAATGCACCAGTCAAGAGACAGACAGTAGCAGCATGGATAAGAAAACATGACCCATCAATATGCTGTTTGCAAGAGACATATCTTAGACATAAAAATAAAAAGTAAGCTAAAAATCAAAGAATTGAAAAATATATATCAAGCAAATGGCAACCAAAAATGAGCAGGAGTGGCAATACTAATTTCTGGTAAAATAAACTTTAAGGCAAAAACTAGCAGAAGAGATAAGGAAGGACATTATATAATGATTAAATGGTCAATCCAACAACAGAACATAACCATAATAAATATTTACACATCCAATGAAAAAGCCAGGAAATACATAGATCAAACTTTAACAGACTTAAAAGGAGAAACAGACAACTCCACAATAATAGTAGAGGCATTAATGCTCCACTTTTGATGGAGAACAGAAAAGCTAGAAAGAACAACCAAAGTACAAAAGATCTAAACAACATAATCAACCAACTAAACCTCACAGACTTATACAGAATAATCCACCCAACAGCCCAATATACTCTCTTTTCCAGTGCACATACAACATTCTCCAGAATAGACCACATTTCTGCCACAAAGCAAGCTTCAATAGGTTTAAAAACTTCAAAATACAACAAAGCATCTTCATAGATCAAAATGCTATAAAATTAAGAATCAACAACAGGAAAATCAAGGGAAAAAAATCACACACATGGAAACTACTCTGGTAGCATAGTGCCTAAGGCACTTGACTGCTAACCAGAAGGCTGGTGGTTCAAACCC
>NW_006921711.1:3289082-3311263 GCF_000298275.1 Orycteropus afer afer | reverse complement strand
TGTAGTGATACTGCCTCGGCAACCCAAGGAGGGGTCACTATGAGTCGGGTCCAACTCAACGGTACATAACAACAACAACAACAACAACTGGGTAATAGAAGAAATTTTAAAATATCTTGAATCAAATGAGGATGAAACCACAACATAGCAAAATCCTTAGGCCACAGCAAAAGCAATGCTCAGAGGATAATTTAGAGCAATAAATACATACATCAAAAAAGAAGAAAGAACCAAACTCAACACCTTAGTCCAACATCTCCAATAATTAGAAAAAGAAAAACAGAAAAAGAGAAAAAAGCCCACAGTCATTAGAAGAAAGGAAATAACAGAAATTTGAGCAGAGATAAATGAAAGAGAAAAGCAATAGAAAGAATCAACAAGACTAGAAGTTGGTTCCTTGAAAGTATTAATAAAATTGACAAACCACTGGCAAATCTAACAGAGGAAAAGGAGATGATGCAAATAACATGAATAAAAAACAAATGGGTGATGTCACAATAAAACCAAGTGAAATAAGAATAATAACAGACTATTATAAAGAACTGTACTCCAACAAATTTCAAACTCTAGAAGAAATGGACAAATTTCTAGAAACACACTATCTATTCAAACTAACATAATCTGAGGTACAAAATTTGAACAGGCCCATCACAAAATAAGAAATTGAACAATTCATTAAAAAACTGCCTCCTGGCCTAGAAGTCTTCATTGGTGAATTCCACCAAATATTCAGAGAAGAACTGATACCAATTCTACTCAAATATTCTGGAACATAGAAAAGGATGGAATACTCCCAAACTCTTCTGTGAAGCAAACATAACCTTCATACCAAAACCAGGCAAACATACCAATGAAAAAGAAAATTACAGACAAATATCTTTCATGAACACAGGCAAAAATTCTCAACAAAATCCTAGCCAATAGAATTCAACAACATATAAATAAATAAATTAATTAAATAACACATCATGATCAAGTGAGATTCATATCAGGTATGCAAGGATAGTTTATTATTAGAAAACCAATTAAGGTAATCCACTACATAAGTGTTGTTGCTGTTGTTATGTGCTGTGGAGTCAGACTTGACTCATAGCGACCCCTCGTTGGGTTTCCAAGGCGGTATCACTATGCAAGTAGATTGTCCATCCTTCCTTCTCAGGAGTGGCTGGTGGGTTTGTCAATACTACCCAAAGTTATCTACAAATATAATGAAATCCAGATCCACATAATGATCCAGATTCCATCATCGTATCTTTACAGATATGGAAAAACTAATCACTAGCATTACATGGAAAGAAAAGAGATCTCAGGTAAGAAAAGCACTACTAAAGAAAAAGAACTAAGTAGGCGGCCTCAGATTTCCTGATCTCAAAACCTACTATATAGCTTCTGTAGTCAAAACAGCCTGGTATTGTTACAATGGCAGACACATAGACCAATGGAACAGAATTAAGAACCCAGGAAAAAAAATGAAACTAGAAATACCATATAATCCAGCAATCCCACTGCTAAGTATATAAACTAGAGAAATAAAAGCTGTGAGATGAACAGATATATGCACACCCATGTTCATTGCAGCCTTACAAACAATTGCAAAAAGATGGAAGCAACTTATGAGTGCTTAGTGGATGAACGAATAAACAAACTAAGGCACATACACTCAATGGAATACAAAGCAATAAAGAATAACAATGAATTTGTGAAACACCTCATAACATAGATGAACCAAGACGACATTATGCTGAGTGAAATTAGTCAATAACGAAAGGACAAATACTGTATTTGACCACTACTGTGAAAAGTCAAGGAAAGGTATACACACAGAATGAAACAGTCTTTGATATTTACCATGGGTGGGAGGGGAAGGAAGGGTAAATCACTAACTAGAGGGTAGACACATCAACTTGGGTGAAGGGAAAGACAATATATAGTAAGGAGGAGGTCAGCAAAAAATGATCAAGGCAAAAAAAGAAATTGAGAGGACACGAGTTAAAGACAACAAAGATAAATACTACTATACGCAATTCTGAATTAATAGTAATAACAATAATCTATGAATGGAAACACACAAGCTGAACAGGTGTGAGAAGGAGAATGGGACTATACCTACAAATATATATAAGTTTGACAAAGGATAGTTCTACGCGTGTATTTATATATGTTGCAAATATAGCCATGAATACAGTAGAGCATACAGGAGCAAAGTTACGACAGCTTCTTAACTATAACCAAACACCTCGAGGGAGTAAATCAATGGACCTGGGGGCTCAGAATTCATAGCTTGGGAGACATCAAGATCAATTGGCAGAACATAGGCCACAGAGACAATGTTCTACAACCTACTTTGGTTGTGTTGTGACTGGGGTCTTCACAGTTTGTGAGTGCCCATCTAAGGTGCAACTATTGGTCTCTCCCCACCCAGAGCAAAGAAGAGTGAAGAGAATAAAAAAATGCAAGAAAGCAGTTACTCCAAAGGACAAATGGACCATGTGAAACCCAGCCTCCATGACCCTGAGACCAGAAGAACTAGATGGTATCTGGCTACCACTGCTGACTGCTCTGAAAGGAATCACAAAAGGAGGTCCTGGATAGAGTGGGAGAAAAATGGAGAACAAAACTCAAAATCATAAAAAATAAATAAGTAAGTAAGTAAGTAAATAAAAATACCAGGCTTAATGGTCTGATAGAGACAGGTGGAACCCTTACAACTATGGCCCTTAGACACCCTTCTTGCCTGGAACTGAACTTACCCTTGTAGTCAACTTTCAGCCAAACAATAGACAGGCTTATAAGGTGAACAGTAACACCAGGGAGGTACTCATTCCTTAGAACAACCAACCATATGAGATCAAAAGAGCAGCATTTGCCCAGGGATAAACTTAGAAGTCAGAAAGGACTAGGAAAGAAGGAAAATGAAAAGAAATGCAGAGAGGAAGTGGGAAGAGTGCTGTTACATTGTGGAGATGTAGAGATTACAATCAATGTCAGGAAACAAAATGTGTATGCGTTGCCAATTGGAAAACTAAACTTTCACCCAATTCACAATTAAAAGTAAAATAATAATAATAATAATAAATCCTTCTTCCCTTTCAAAAAGAGAAGAAGTTAATTAACTTCTCTATGCCTCAGTTCTCTCATCCATAAAATGAGAACACAATAATTTACTCTCTAGGTGGATGATCAAATGTGGTTATATATGAATCGGCTAAACACAATGTCTGGCCCATAAGAGTCACTTAATAAATATTCTTTATTATTAAGAGTCCTCGGGTGGTACAAATAGTTAACCAAAATGTTGGTAGTGCGAGTCTACCCAGACTTTTCAGAAGAAAGGCCTGGTGATCTCTTTCCTAAAAAACAGCCATTGAAAACCCTCTGAAGTGCAGTTCTACTCTGACACACATGGTGTCACCATGAATCAGGGTCACCTCAATGGCAATTGGTTTTTATTATTATTGTTAAGTTTATGATCTAGTTGAGTAAATAAAATGTAACCACATGAAGTAGGAGAGAATAGAAGTAGCAGTAGCAAGTGCAAAACATTCAAATGCAGCCTAAATTCAAGGTGTTGAGAGGTTTCTAAAGGGAGGAAGAGAGCAGAGGGAGAGTGGGCTGAGTGATGAAGGTTGCCTGACAGCCCTTTCTGTGTTTCTCATCCTGAAGGTTACTGTGTGTTTCCGGTCACTAGAAAGGTTCATGGGGCCTCTGGAGGCAGAATTCCTCCTCAGTACCCAGTGCATGCCCTGCTGGCACCAGCAATCAGGCCAACAGTGGTGCCTATTTATGGTAACTTGGGCCCCTATAGAATAGGTTTTCATCCAGGGTGAATAACTGAGAAGGGCAGGGAATTAATAGAGGCACTTAATGTCCCTGTGTCAGCAATTTACTTCTAATTAATTTTCTCAGAATTGCTTTATCTGGTCTTGCAAAACCTTCCACAGTTGGCCTCCTAGCTCCTTAAAGGGGCTGGGCCTTTTTCATAGGATACTTAAAGAACCTTCTAAATAGTGTTGTTGTGGGCCTTGGAGTCGATTCCAACTCATAGTAACCCTACAGGACAGAGTAGAACTGCTGGAGTTTCATAGGCTGTAATCTTCACAAGAGCAGATCTCCAGGTCTCCTAGTAGGCTGAACCATCAAACTTTTGGGTAGCGCTTGAGCGCTTAACCACTGTGCAAGCAGGGTTCCTTTCCCAAATAACAGAACAGCTATTTTAAGCACCATTACATGGCTCTTCCTTCTTTCCCAGAAATAGTCACACAAAGGGGGAGAGGGAGGGTCAAAAAGAGAGAAAGCAGATTGAGGGAAGGGGACAGATGTGTCAGAAGGAGAGACCAGGATGACCAGTGCCAAGGCAAGGATGGCAGCAATGGGCAGCATTTTTGACCTGAGCTTCTATTGAGGAGGCAAGGGCTCTGTTCCACTGCCTGAGACAGCCAGGAGCAATGTGACAGGACTGCACTCCAGCTGGGTGGGATACAATTCTGACTCAGCCCCTCCCTATCTTTCCATCTGAAAATGCAGCTCCTCAGAGCTGGTGGAGCCACATTTCCACATAGGTCTGCCCATTTGTATACCCAGCCCGTGTTTGGTGATAGCAGGGACAAATCTGTTGGGCTATCTGCTCCTTTGGAGATCCATTTTGTTGGTAAGACAGGTGAAGTACCAACCAAACTAGTTGCCATGGAGTCAATACTGACTTACGGTGACCCCATGTATGTCTGGGAGCTCTGGCAGTGTAGTGTGTAAGGCATTTGGCTACTAACCACAAGCTTGGCAGTTCAAACTCACTAGCTGCTCCACAGGAAGAAGATAAGGCAATCTACTTCTGTAAAGATTTTTAGCCTTGGAAACCCAATGGGGTTGCTATGAGTCAAAATTGACTTGATGACAGTGGGCATGTGTGTCAGAGTCAACCTGCTCCATAGGATTTTCAATGACTGACTTTTTTAATGTAGATCACAGGCTTTTTTTCAAAGAGACATTATTCTCTGCAATTTGATGTTGCTGAAAAGTTCAAAGTGTTCAGACCCAGTCTTATCATAAATACAATAGCTACATAAACTAACCCTGCTTTTTTAGAGAGAATAATTTAGGGTGAATAATGAATAATTTTTATGTTTATTTATCTGGTTCAGGAAGTTAGTATGTCAGGTTTCCTTTAAGGGATATCTGTATGTTGTATCGGAGAGTCCTGGTGATACAGTAGTTAAGCAATCATCTGCTAACCAGAAGGCTGGCAGTTCGAACCCACTAGCCATTCTGCAGGAGAAAGATGTGGTAGCCTGCTTCTGTAAAAATTTACAGCCTTGGAAACCTTTGGGGGCAGTTCAACTCTGTTCTATAGGGTCACTATGACCCAGAATAGATTTGATGGCTGTGGGTTTGTTTTTTGGTTCTTGGATATTGTGTTCATTGTTTTTGCCATTGATTCTGACTCATGGCAGCCCCATGTGCGCATGGGACTGTGACCTTTTGGAAGCAGATTATAAGGCCCATCGTCCAAGGCGCCTCCAGGTGGATTTGAAATGCCAACCTTTCAGCTAGTAATTGAGCATTTCACTGTGCCACCCAGGGACCCGTGTACTTTGTAAACACAGTTAGCTAAAATGAGTGATTGATGCAGATTTCATAAGTAAATGATGGCAATGCTGAATCCAAATGGAGCGCCTCTGTATTTATTGAGTACTTACTATGTACCTGTCCTATGCAGGAAGTGATGGAGGATGCAAAGGGAAGCATTTTCCACCTCTGCAGGCTTTCCTTCCTCAGTTTACACAGTGAGGTGTTGGGTGAAGTGATGCCTACAATGATGTCTAGTGCTGGCAGTCTATGATTCATGGTGGGATCTATATCCTAATAGACTGCAGAGACTCACTGGGAAGACAGCATATATATCTTCCAATGAATCAAAATGTGGCAGTGACCAGAAGTCAGTGGAGAAAGATGTTGTGGCTGTTGGAGAAATCTAAAAGTCTTTCCTCCAGTCTATGGGACATGGCAGAGAAGATTAAGGGGAGGATTCATTCAAAGTGGAAGGGAAAAACTTGATGATGGTTGGGACAGAAAGGAGCCTGGCACGACAGGTATACAGTGATCTGGATACTTGGGAGGAGGGAGATTGTCTTAGGCAGATGATGAATCCAAGATCAGCTGGTAAAATGGTGAATTGTTGACTCAGGCTGAGAAGGCAACAGTCCCAACATTGGCAGGCAATATGGCAGGCCACTAGTTCAGCTCCAAGAACTGGAGATGATAAGCTAGATGCAGGATCCAAAACCAGCAGAAAGCTAGAGAATTTTCCCAAGACATTCAAATATATGTTGGAAACAGGCCACACCCCTTAGGAAACTCCTCTTCAACTGAATGGCTGCTCATAGCAGACCTCATCATGAAGGTAATTACATTATCTCAGTTCTCATCATGGGGATGACTACATCACAACTACTTAAACCACTTAGAAATCACGTGGTCCAGACAAGTTGACACACTAACTATCACAGAGATCTTCTGGGGAGGGGCTCTCTGAACCCCTGAGGGTAGGGTCTTGAACTGATAGTGAAGGAAACATTGTGGGTTCCTAAAGGTTTGAGACAAGACAGAAAATGCTGTCTGGGGGAGGCCCTGGCTGGCAGCAGCTTGGAGAGGAGGCTGAAGTCAGAGAAGACTGTTTTTTTCCCAGGAGAGCTGTCCCCACTAAGGGGTTCTCAAAATGTTACTAGGATTCTCTTTGTGTGAGCTTATCATGACCTGGGTGGCCTGAGGACATTTTTCTTTGAAAATAAGTAAGTTTGTAATCAAGTAAATAAATAAATAAAGCAAGGCTTTACTTCTTTTGAATAGTTCTCTGATAAAAAGTAATTCTGAAAGTACACAATGTTGTCTCTTTAATGAGGTTCTTGTTCACTTTTACTTGTTTGAATATTTTTTTGCTTTTCCACCTCTCACACATAGGCACTCTCTTTGCTGCAATAAAGTGGTTTTGAACCTTATTGTCAGTTTGACTCCACCAATTACTAATTCCATAGCACTGGAAAAATTAGTTGACGTTCTTGACCTTGTTCTTATCTGTAAAATGGGGATAATAATAGTACCTGCTGAACCATGTGCTTAGAGATTAAATGAGATGATAATATGCAGAGAGTCTAGCATAGTGCTTGGCACAGAATAAGCACTTACTACAAGTCTAAACACACCTGCCAGTGAGTGACTGGCAATATTGGGTTAACTACTGTTTGCATAGTGCCTAAGGCACTTGACTGCTAACCAGAAGGCTGGCGGTTCAAACCCACCAGCCACTCCTCGGAAGGAAGGTTGGGCAATCCTACTTCTGTAGTGACACTGCCTCGGAAACCCAAGGAGGGGTCGCTATGAGTCGGGCCGACTCTACTCGCAAATAACAACAACAACTGTTTAAATCATGAGGGTGTGCCTAGGAGGAGGGGGAAATCCAAGCAGGGTCACTGTCAGGAGCCAGTGAGAGGGTTGTGAAAGTGGAAGTCCAGGGTGGCTGGCTGTAGGAGGAGTGTCTTGTGAACATGGGGAAGGGGGCAGGCTTGGCATGGAGACCCATCTGTGTCATTGGGTTTACACAAAAATTGCTTACGGGGCCCATATAAACTACAGCCCTGAGATCTTAGAAGGCTTTGTAGACAAGCTTTTGGTTAAATTGAGCTATTGGCATAATTAGGATGAACTTCACTTAAAAAAATGAATTTTGACCTTTTTAATTTTTTTGGGGGGGAAGGTCTCTATTATTGTTAACTGGGGTGGAAAGTTGTTTATTGAGCTATGTTTGTGCCCCTCAAGCTGTTCCCAAGAGGTGAGTGGGTCCAGTGAACACTGAATTTGTGAAGATGTCCCCAAATTGAAATGCCAACAGGCTTCTTTACAGAACTTGCCCGGTGGTCTGTGAGCAGCTCTGGCAGATGTTCTTTGACTCTGGCTAGCCTCTCAGGCAAGGACATTCATACTATATCCATTCTTTGAGTTATAATTAATATTCATTAACTCTAGCTATCATTTATTGAGATTTTACTATGATCCAGGTACTTTATATTGCTTATTAAATCATATTATAAAATATTTTGCATCCTTCCTATGAAATAAACTTAAAAACTCACTGCCCTCAAATTGGATCCGATTCATAGTGACCTCTACTTGGGTTTCTGAGGTGATATCACTACAGAAGTAGATTGCCCAACCTTCCTTCCTAGGAGTGGCTGGTGGGTTTGAATGACCAGCTTTCTGGTGAGCAGTCAAATGCCTTAGGCATTATGCCATAGTATCTATTATTATGTACATTTTTCAGATACAGAAACTGAGACCCAGAGAGGTTATGTAAGTTGTTCAACAGCACACAAGTAGTAAGTGACAAGGCTAGCACTAATTTCCAGGTCTATCTGACTCCAAACCCCATGATCTTAACAACTATACTTTTCTGTCTCCCAGATAATGAGGTAACTGGGTGTAATGAGGTGAAAAGGACATGTGAGGTGAGTGAATGAGAAAAAAATGGAAGGATTTGCAGGACTGCACTAGGGAAAGACAAAGGAAGATATGAGAATAAATACAGCAGTAGGACCACACTCCCACAGTTTGTGTGGAGAGGGTGGGAGACACATGAGTCGAAGTAGCTGGGGCCACGTGCTTTGGCAAGATGTCACCGTGGACAGAGCCTGCATGCCCTAATCCTGGGTATGTAGGAGCCATGTGGGGTCAAGAAATGCCACACACAGGGCACCCCAGCCTTTGCTGTCTCAAACATCTGGATTCCTTGGGGTCTCGAGGGAGGCAGGAGAGCCTTCACCTAGGGGAATCAAGGCCTAGGAGAGAGCAGGTGGCTGGCAGTGGCTGGGGAGTCACAGAATGGGAACACATTGTGCATTTGGAAGGAGGAGCCAACATAGAAAATAAACCCCATTTGGTGTATATTATCTGCAACAAAACAAAACAAATTTACGAGCATAATATGGAAACTGTGGGAGAGGGAAATCATAGAAAGCTTCTAGTGAACAAGGAAATTGGATATGGAAATTGGAACCTCTCAGAACCCTGTCAATTATTATTAACTTGAACTGCATAAAATGTTATTGATAGTGTCTTTGCTACTGTTGTCTTCTTTCTGTTATACTTTAGCAGTAACACACATATTCAAAAGGCTTCCAAGGGTTCATGCTCAACCTCCTTACCCCAATCCTATTCTTCCTACAGAATCTTAAATTGCTTAAGCCTCAATGGTTCTAATGAGACGTTTTCTTCGGGCTGGAGAGAGCCTACTGCATACATGAAGTGCTCCTGGAGGGCCACACTGTGCCTCCCTGCCAGGCTAAATTGGGGACGGGCAAACTGTAAGTGCTCAATAAATACCCACTGCCTGGGGAGCACTCCTGTTTTCCCTCCCCTGGGCTGTGTAACAATTCTGAGACTCCCACTGAAGGGCGCAAGAGAAGCCGGTTGATCCCTGTTTCTTGGAGCCAAGATGGGGCTCCAAGGAGACGCCTATCATGGTGTGTGTGGGTCAGGAGGAGAGGGGTCCACAGGGTAGGGAGGGTTTGCTGAAATCTCTATTTCCTCTGGGCAGCCTGAGTGGGAGGTGGAGGGAGATGGGGGTGGGGAAACCCACATCAGCCAGGACAATGAAAATAAAGAGCAAGTATGTGGGCCCTGAACCAAGCTGACCCAGTGCAAGATACAAAGATGACTCCAGGCCTGCCTGGGGAACAATTCACTTGGTGTGGCCCCAAATTTGCAGAAAAATTGAAGAGCAGAACAATTTCCATTCATGAAGGAAATGAGGTGGCCCAGTATCTGTTTAATGGTCGGCTGCAGGCAAAGGGATTTATTTATAATATTATTATTTGGTAGAAAAGAACTTACTTTGGCCAAATGTAAAAAGTATTTTTTTGATAAGTTAAAGAGATTAAGAAAAATCGGGCAGATTTTGACGGAGAATGGTGTGTAAACGAGAGGTGTTATCAGTGAGAATCTGGCACCAGCTCCATTTTGTTATGGTGAAAAATATCAGTATTATTTACTAAGAAGATTAGGGTTGAATTGGAAGAGAGGCTGGTTGTTGTGTGCAGATGGAGATAAGATAAGGATTTTACCTTCTCCACGGAGCCAAATGCAGCGCACACAGCACTCTTATCTCAGGGCTGGCAAGCAGGGGGATATTAAGATGTACGTTGTAATTACCAGTGGCAGGAGCAAATTTCATAGCGACTATTTTAAACCCTAACAAAATGCTGGCCTTTAATTATACAGCTTTGAAATATTTTTCTCAGTTAATTGCAACGGGGGAAAATAAAATCAACCTCATATTTGAAACTGATTCTCACAGGGAAAGAAAGCCCTCGGCCTGGCGCTCCAGCAGTCTCTGAGCGCAGAGCTGTGCTGAGGGCCTGCCTCAGTGAGCCTGTTCCTGGCTCCAGACTCCCTTCCTCACTGCCCTCCCCGCCTCAGCCCTGAACGGGACAAAGAATGAGAAAGTGCATAAGAAGTGCATGTTCATTCCTTCTGGGAAAGAAACCTGATTTCTAGAAGCTGGAGGCAGGTGGGGTGAGGAGAGGAGAAGGGAAGCCTCCAACAGCTAGGAGAGGCTCCTGCTTTGCGGAGGATCACCCAAGGACTCTGGCCTGTGGAACATGCGGGCCCCACCCCACTTCCCCACAGGGCACATTGAAACAGTCCATCTTTGCCCCAAGCCAGGACCCCTCACACCCCTCCTGCTCTCACTCTCACAAATTCGGTCTTATGCCATTAATTCCTTCCTCTCCTTTGACCTTACATACATATATATATAATATATAAATATATAATATATATATATATATATAATATATACACACATATGTACGTATATAATAAATACACGTGTATAATATTTTATATATATATATATATATATATATATATAAACAAGAGTAGGAGTAACAACTGTCATAGGAGATCCTATATGCCAGGCACTGTTCTAAGCACTTAGCCTGCTTTATCCCTTGTAAACCTCACAGCAGCCCTATGAGCCCTATAAGTCTATAGCTGCATTTTATAGCACCGTTTCTGAGGTCCGGAGAAGTAAAGGAATTGACCGAGAGTCACGCCCAGGTCCAGTTGACCCCAAAGTCTGCTCTTCATCGCTCAGTGTAAACTCACTTCTCCATCTGTCCTCTCCTTTTCCTTGGCTCTATAGTGGCCTTTGTCCAGTTCCTCATCAACTCCTGTCTGTGACTGGTCATCTAGTGCCTGGATTCTCTACCCCATCACCTTCCTATCACTCTGCCTATTCCACCATCTTACTCACAAATTTCAAAACCCCTCACTGCCTATAGGACAGCAAACATCATTGCTGCTCCCCATGGCCCTCTGCAGTCTGTCTGTGACTACCCTTTCTCACACATCATCTACTTGGGCCTTCCAGTCCAGAACATTGATCTGGTTGCTGAACAAAACCACACCCACTCACCTTTTCCCAGTCTGGATCCCCCTGGAGGCTTCTCTCTATGCATCTGTTCTTCAAAACTCTGTTCAAACTGTATTTTACCTCTCAAAGCCTGACAACTCCTAGCCTCAGTGTAAGCACCTCGTCCATGCTCCTGTAACACCCACTGTCTAACCCCTCTTCTAGCACCTGCCTGTGTTGCCTTGTTTGGATAATTTACAGTGGAAGTGCTTGAGAGCAGACAGTGGCTCTAGAGCAAAGTGACAGTCCATTCCTCTGAGGTCCTCATATTAGCTCACCAAGTATTTGTTGAGCAATAAATGGTCAGTACTCCTTTAATATATGTGCATTCTATTTCACCTGCATTCAATTTCACTTCCAGCCCAGACTTAACCAGAGGTGCCTTTGATGGGAAGGGGCCTGGTTATGTATCTGGGTACCATGTGGTAGAGAAACCTCTGAGCAAAAAAAGGCTGAAAGCTGGCATGATCATAGCTAGTTTGTGTCACCTTACCTCACATAATGCTGATCTCCTCTTATGTAAAATGAGACCACCCTATAGAGAGTGGGGAGTGTACAGATCCAATGATTATAAAGGATAAGAAAGATTTCAGGAAGTACCCAAACATAGAGTGTTGATAAAAACCACCTCCTTCTCCCAGGGGCTGCTTGGACTCCGTAAAGCCTGTTTTGTTGGCTGATACCAAAAAAGAAAAGCCCTTATCCTACTCCACTGGCCCCTGGGCCCGGGCCACGCACCATTCCTCAGGCAGGCAAGAGGGCTCCAGCACAGGGAGCTGCTGTGGGAGCTCTGAGGGAGTTGGGGGGGGGGGTCCTTTCAGAATCTTCCCTGGGGCTGTGTGAGGCCGGGAAAGTGAGGTGCTGAAGGCTTTTCCCAAGAGGAAAGAAACAGACCAATTAGATACTCTCCTGCTTGGCCCATTTCTCAGTTGGAGCTGCTGGCAGGCAGGCTCTTGGAGAATGACTGGAGGTGGGGGGACAGGCAGTGGGAAGGACACTAACTTTGCAGTGAAGGAAGGACTTATCACGGCTAACTAAGGGACTCAATAGTTGCTGTAACTGTCAGGTAGTATTTACAGGAGAAAGTCACTGTCAAATAGATCACAGACTATCAAATGGATGCTCTGTGCTCCTATGGTCCTCCTCACTGAGCTCTCTCACGTGCTTCTAGAGTTGGACACAGAAGGAATTTTTATAAAGCCAGTCCTATTTCTTCACTAAATTATACCTTATCTTCTCAGAGTTAATCTGTTTAATTTCTTATGGAACCTCTCTGTACCTCAAGGCTCTAACCTTTCTGCTGGTACTCAGTGATCTGAAAATAGATACTTAAATATACCAAGAGTCCCTCCCTCAGAAGGTTTTAGGTAGACTTTCTCCTACCGAAAGTAAAGATCCTTAATGGTTGTCACCATCAATACCAAACATTTATCACAAGCACTGACTGTACTCATTTGTAAGTTTCAGTTTTTATTATTGATAACAGTAGCTAACACTAATAGGATATTATTTTATACACAAAGTGCTGGGCTAGATAGAACATTTTATTCGTGGCCTGGTTTGATCTTTAAACGATAGTCTGAGGTGGGTGCTATTGTTATCCCCATTTTACTGATGAGAAAACAGGTGTAGAGAAGTTAGGTAACTTGCTGAAGCCACAGTGTTGTAAATGACAGCTGAATTTGGTCTCATTCTAAAGCCGTGATTTTAAGCACTATGTTGTATAGCTTCACATGGGGCCACACTGAATTTTGTAAGTGTGCAGCCCCACATACGTTCAAAGAAGAGTATTTGATTATGTATATTTTGTGCACCCACAGATTGTGTGTAGGTATGTTTGCTGCAATCCCAAGCCTTCCCTCTTGCTCTTCTTAACCACTCCTGACAGTTAGCAATAACCAGGGCTTTGTAAGTAAGGGGCTTGGTGGAGTGGGTGGTGGTCAGGACCATTCAGCCAGAGTGTGCCTTTAGCCAAATAGCAGGAACCAGCCCGCTTGTGCTCTTGGTCACAGAGCTCCAAGATTCAATCCTGAGCAGGCATCTGTCATGGGCGGCTGCAGCTGGCCCTGGGGTTGTAGCCTTTGTGGGCACTGGCTGGTGTTGGGGCTCTCACTGTTCCAGAAATGATTAATACTCTGATACTATCTTGATGGCTTCAGGAGACACCCCTGTGGACTGGGATGCTACTGGTTGATATAAAATGATACATTTTTTTTTTTCCCCAATCTATTTCATGGTGGTAGTAATTCAGACGAGGAAATGTCTTTGCCTTCTACTGAAGCTTTATGTTGCTTGGAGAGGAAAAAAAACACAGAAACCATAAAGAGGATTTTCCAGAGAACTTAATACATTAGTAACTGAGAGCTCAAAAATGAAACACTTTATAAATTTCTGATATTTAAGGAATAGCTTTCCCTCCCTCCTGAACAATAATGATAATCTCCCTCACTTCCAAAAGCCACACAGCCCTCAGGAAATTGGTGAGATAGAAAACAGTCAGGGGAAGGTTTGAAAATACGACAGTGTTTTTCTGATTTTTTCTCCCAGAAGTAGCTCTATTTATTAGTTTCCTTGAGCAATTATCCATTATTTGCAACCTGCTCTGAAGAGATGGAATGCATAATTTTAAGCACTAAAGCCCAATTTATCTGTGTTATATCTTTGTTCTTCCTGTATTTACAATGTGCTTAAGCTGCTTTTTGTCCTGGCTAGAGCATACCGTGACCCAAGCAGATCCTTAAAGGCATGCTACTAGATCTGTTACTACTGTAGGCTCTCTCCATGCCATTTTTGTCTTCCCTTGGCTGCATATGAAAAGCTGGGGATATAGGTAATAGTACTATTTTCAGAGCTTACTGAGGCTTCTGATTTTGCAGCAAACACAGAATTCAAATAGGGTCTGAGCCACCCATTTGCCAATGAGAGGCTGTGGTCTGACATAAATTGGGCAGCAAGTAGCTAGTCACTGGTAGATATTTGGGTCTGAGAATTTGGGAGAATTTGGTAACAGGAAAATTGTTATCAAGCCTGAGTATTTACCACAGATGCTTGCAAAAATTATTTTATTCAAAGTTATAGAAGTACATAGTTTAAAAGTCAAAAGTATAATTCCACAAGGCTTATAGAGGCAACAATTTTAAGTCTTTTAATAACTTCTTCTATTCTTTACTTCCATATATCTAAATAATATGTATATGCTGTTATTTCCAGATTTTTCAATTTTAGATGTAGTTTCCTTACTTCCTACCAAGGAAGACAGGATTTGATTTTTTTTACATCTCTTCCCCATTCCCTCATTCACACCAGCTCCCTCCCTGCCAACACTCTCTGAGCTCCCATGCTCAAATGTCATTTTAACATAATTTTGATAAAGTCAATATTCAATGGTTTTATTACTATGATTATGAAAATATTTGCTGTGAAGCCATATATATCCTAAGGTTATTTTTGTTTCTTATATTTCCTTTGTTTGTTTTCTCTTTCTTTTGCTTACTTTTCTTTATATTTATCACTAATTCATCTCTCAATGTCCTAAGTCATAAACTCTTTTTCAATATGCTCAAAACACTGGGAATTTTATCAATTTTATTTTTCCTTTGAGATTTCCACCCCATGGGGTGCTCTATCATTCTGCTTCAATCTGGACTGATTATTCCTTGGGCTACTACACAAATATTGTCCTGAGATCATTCTTATTATTATCCCAGGGATTCCTTCAGTTATCTCTATTAGATTCCCCATTTCTAGCAATCAATGTTTTCCCCTTTCTTGGTTTACTCCTTAAGAACTTCATGGAGAAGAGTTATGTAAGGTAAAGGGGAGGTGAATTATTTGAGCTCTTGTAGAAATGGAATTGTCTTTATTCTACTCTTATGCTGATTGATAGTTTGGCTAGGTATAGATTCTGGAGTAGAAACATTTTCCTCCAGCCTTTAAAAACATTTCTGTACTTCCTTTTGGCACCCTGTGTTGGTATTGATACAGTGGACTGTTGAGAATGTAAATTTAAGCAAAGATACGTCAACACACATAACTTGTCATAACTCAGAGAGTTGTTGTTTTTAGGTGTCGCTAGCTGGTTCTGACTCATTATCAACCGCAGGTACAACAGAACAAAATCCTGCCTGGTCCTTTGCCATCCTCACAATCATTGCTATGTTTGAGCCCATTGTTGCAGCCACTGTGTCACTCCATCTCATTGAGCGCCTTCTTCTTTTTTGCTGATCCTCTGCTTTACCAGGCATGGTGTCATTCTTCAGGGACTGGTCCCTCCTCATAATATGTCCAAAGTACATGAGATGAAGTCTTGCCATCCTTACTTCTAAAGAGCATTCTGGCTGTACTTCTTCCAAGATAGATTTGTTTGTCCTTCTGGCCGTCCATTGTATGTTCAATATTCTTTGCCAACATCGTAATTTAAATGTAGAGAGAACCCATCTTTATATCCCTGATTACATACTGATTCTGAAAATATTAAACCAGGGAAATTATATCAGTGATAATCACAGTGGCAACCTACTGATAGATTTTAAGAACTGAAGAAAAGTTGAAGGTATTTACCATATAAGAAATTTATTGATTAAGATAATATGAATGGTAACATAAACTTAGCTTCTTTGCTCTCCCTTTCTTGGTCCAAGTTTTTCAATGTCTCTCTGCTGTTCAAGTTCAGTCTCCTTTAAACAGATCTCTAAACTTCTACTCACCCTGTATCTTTCTAGTATGTTCACTCTAGTCTAGTTTAGTTAAACTATTCTTATTTTCCTCTGCTGTTTTTCCCTTTTGATCTACCAGGAATTATTTCTCCTGAAAGTTTCCCTCTTAATCCTTTCACATATTCAAGGTCTATTTCTAAGCCTATCTTCCCCATGAGACCTAGGAATATGGATATACCAGATACTCTGAATTGGCTCACTCAACCTTCCTTCCAATCCTTGTAGTTAGATAGATTTGAAAGCTGAAAGCTACATTTCTGAAATCTTCTTGAAGCTAGAGTTCTGGATTTGAATTAGGTGCTAATTAGTTAAACAGAGCCACACTAGAGCTAAAATTGAACTATGTTCTGCTACTTAGAACCACACAAGGTTTTGAAGTTGAAAGTGAAGTGGAGATATCTTGCTGTTTTTTTTTTTTTTTCTCCCCCTTCTCTGTTTCTGATGTCAATTACTGATTGTGGATGCGTGAAGTTTCTCTGCAGCAATGTTCCAATGTCCTCTCTCCATCTTCCTAGATGTCCAGATATGGTGACAGCAGTGGTAGCAGTGATAGGTTCTTTTTTCAACAGTAGTGCCCTCAGAGGTAGTGGTACCTTTTAGTGGTTCCCTAGGTAGATTGGATCTTTGCTGCTTTGGGAGTCATTCATCGAGATCCAGAACCTATATACTCCTAATAAACACCTACTACCTTTCATTAAATTCCTTCCTGCTGGACTGGTTTCTATTTCCTGCACTGAACCCTGGCTGATAAAGCTGATTTTGGCCTTTCTTTGGTAGCATAGTGCCAAGGAATTTGACTACTAACCAGAAAGCTGGCAGTTCAAACCCACCAGCCACTCCTCAGAAGGAAGGTTGGGCAATCTACTTCCATAGTGTTACCACCTCGGAAACCCAATGAGGGGTCACTATGAGTCAGATCCAATTTGACAGCAGTGAGTAAGTAGTAGCCCTTATAAGTAGTAGTACTTATTAGCTTCCTCAGGTATTCAGTGTCTCTTGGGACAGAACACTTTTTTTTTTTTTTCTTGGCACTTACAGATCATGTTGCTTTTCCCTCCTCCAAGAAAAAAACTGTTTCTTGTCAATGACCTGATCTCTCCAGATAGAAAGTTAATTCCTTAAGGACAAGGACCATATTATCCTTTTTCTTTATTTACCAGAGTATCTGAAGAAAAGGAAGAAAAAGAGAGAAAATGAATGAGGCCAACATTAGAAGGGAAGAGTTTCCCTCCAAATCCTCAAGTGATCAGTTTGTCACCTTTGAAGCTGCCTATTTGCTTGAACCAGGATCTGCCTACTTCATACATCAGTTACTCAATACATGTTTGCTGAATGAAGAAAGAAATAATGATACCTGGAAAGAAAGACCAAAGAAGAACTGATGTCTTTGAATCATGGTATTGGGGAAGAATATTGAATATACCGTGGACAGTCTTAGAAAAAGTACAACCAGAATCCTCCTTAGAAGTGAGAATGGTGAGACTTCACCTCACATACTTTGAACCTGTTACCAGGAGGGACTAGTCCCTGGAGAAGGACATCATCCTTGGTAAAATAGAGAGTCAGCAAAAAAAGGGAAGACCCTTAATGAGATCGATTGACACAGTGGCTGCAACAATGGATTCAAATATAGCAAAAACTGTGATGGTGCAGGACTGGGCAGTGATTTGTTCTGTTGTATATAAGGTTGCTATGAGACGGAACTGACTTGACAGCACCTGACAGTAACAGAAAACTACTAGAGATGTCAAGGACTCAGGTCCTCATTAGCCTCTGCCCCTTGACTCCAATAAAAGAAAAAGAAAAGAAGTAGGAAAGACAAAAGGAAAGGAAATTCCAGTAAACTGATCTTGTTCTGGGGAGTTCAGAGTCATCATCTACAGTGGTCGCTAAGGGTAGACCTAGAGGGTAGGTGGTTAATTAACCATGCATATCCCATCCACAGAGTTCCTGCACAGTTCTGCCTGGCTGGGAGCACTTTTGTTTTGCTTCCTTTGGAAGCACGTTTCTCTCCCCTCAAACTTCCCTCACTTCATCTGGTGTCCAATTCATTTCCCACTAGCAAGTGTCATGGAAATATCACTCTATAACAAGAACACTTGTGTATTCTCCCAAATTTAGTTCTGTAAAGTCCCTCTTTGTTCTCCAGAGAACTCATGCATATCTGCCATTATGTCACTTCTGAAACATAGAAGAAAAGGAAGACTCCATTGAGAGTGACTGACAAGGCAAGGACAACATGTTTCTGGTCAGACAAGTGAATCTTACAGCTTGTTCACCAAGAGTTCTTTGGAAAAATGGGAAAAACCTAAACACCACCTCAAATTCTACTCATATGTAGGCAACAAATATATGACCAAATATATACATGTTTCATAACTACATGTAGTAGTTAGTGAAACGACCATTGGCTAACAGTGGGCTCCGCAGGAATCATGAGGAACCAGTGGGGGCAGTGGGAAGCAGGAGAACCAGAAACATAAGCAATAACTGAGTAACATCAAGACATTCAAACACATATTGAGTATCTACTGTGTGCTAAGTTTTTTCAAGTACTTTATCTCATTTAACCACAACCTTGTGAGGCATGTATTATCAATTCCATTTTGCAGAGGAGGAAACTGAGG
Organism: Orycteropus afer afer; assembly: GCF_000298275.1. Classification (NCBI taxonomy): domain Eukaryota; kingdom Metazoa; phylum Chordata; class Mammalia; order Tubulidentata; family Orycteropodidae; genus Orycteropus; species Orycteropus afer. The sequence continues at coordinate 3,292,460 of NW_006921711.1, read as the reverse complement.
ATCAGAGGAGTTAACTAACTTGTACAAGGTTACACCGGCAATGTATGAGCTAGAATTTGTATCTGAGCCACTTGATTTCAAGTGATGAACTCTGTTCCAGTCTTTACTGGTGGTCTTAATATGGGTCCCAGAATACCCACAGATGATGAGAACAAGGGAAGGAGTTTGGAGAGGCACAATGACCATTAATGACTTGGAGATGGGCACCAAGAGGAAAAGAAAATAAATGGGAATTGTTTGTCTTAGAAAGGGAGTATCTTATGGCTTGTGCTCAACTCCTTACTTGAGGGACACAGATGGAAATTAGACAAGCAAAAGCACCTTTTAACCGGGAAGAGTCACATGTATTTCTCAGGAGGAATTTGATCCTAGGGGAGATTCTGTTTTCGTCTAGAGCAGGTTAAAGAAACTTGATGTAGTGCAGTGAATTACTTTGATTGGCTCTTCTTTCCCCATACAAAACAGACTTTGCTCCTGCTCATCTTCAAATCAAGTGTCTCAATGAGATTTCTGCTTTCATTCACTCCATTGGTATTTTATTGTTGTTAGATGGGATCAAGTTGGCTCTGACTCACAGTGACACTATGTAGAACAGAACAAAACACTGTCAGGTCATGTGCCATCCTCACGATCCTTGGTATACTTGAGCCCATCATTGCAGCCATTGTGTCAATCCATCTTGTTGAGGGTTGTTGTGGTTACTTCATGCCGCTCTAACAGAAATACCACAGGTGGGTGGTTTGAAAAAACAGGGATTTTATTCTCTTACAGTTTTGGAGGCTAGAAGTCCACATTCAAAGTGCCAGGCTCTAGGGGCTGGGTGAAAGCCTTTGACTTTGGCCTTCAGCTCTGCCTCTTGTTCCCAGCCCACTGAAGCTGGAGGCTTTCTTCACTCAGGCAGCTGCTGGCTGCTGAGGCTGACAAACCCAAGGTTGACAAGCAAAAAGGCACAGTCCCAATATTACCAAACCACATGGCAGACCACTGATTCAAGTCCATTAACAGTTCCAAGATCAACAGACAATATGGTAGGCTATTGAACAACGACTTAGTGGCAGGCATGCTGGATTCAACTGTGCCAAAAGCTAGAGACCTTGCTCAAAGCTGCTTCTTATATACTGGAAGCAGACCACATCTCTAAGGTACTCAGCTGCTCCAGTAGATCTCTCCATGGAGTCAATTACCAATCTCACCGTGGGGAATAACTACAACCAGCTGCCCACTCAAATGCAGGTTTAACCAAGTTGACACATAACCTTAACTATCGCAATGGTCTTCCCCTCTTTCACTGTCTCTCTACTTTACCAAGCATGCTATCCTTCTCCAGGGAATAATAATAATAAAAAAAAAACAAAAACAAACCCTCACTGCTGTGGAGTCAGATCTGACTCATAGCAACCCCTCCTTGGGTTTCCAAGGCAGTATCACTATGGAAGTAGATTGCCCAATCTTCCTTCCAAGGAGTGGCTGGCAGGTTTGAACTGCCAGCCTCCTGATTACCATTCAAATGCCTTAGGCACTATACCACCAGAGCTCCTTCTCCTGGGAATAGTCTCTTCTAACAACATGACCAAAATAGGTGAGATGAAGTCTGGCCATTCTTGCTTCCAAGGAGCATTTGGATACACTTCTTCCAGGACAGATTTGTTTGTTCTTCTGGCAGTCCATGGTACTTTCAGTATTCTTTGCCAACATCATGTTCCAAAGGCATCAATTCTTCTTTGGTCTTCCTTATTCATTGTCCAGCTTTCACATACTTATGAGGAAATTGAAAATACCATAGCTTGGGTTAGGTGAACCCTAGTCTTCAAAGCGACATCTTTGCTTCTTGATACTTTAAAGAGGTCTTCTGCAGCAGATTTACCAGTGTGATATGACATCTGATTTTTTGCCTGCTGCTTCCACGGGTGTTGATTGTGGATCCCAGTAAAATGAAATCCCTGACAAGTTCAATCTTTTCTCCATTTATTGTGATGTTGCTTATTGGTCTAATTGTGAGGATTTTTGTTTTCTTTATGTTGAGGTGTAATCCATACTGAAGACTGTAGTCTTTGATCTGTATCAGTAAGTGTTTCAAGTCATCTTCACTTTCAGCAAGCAAATCTGTGTCATCTGCATATTGCATATTGTTAATGAGTCTTCCTCCAATCCTGATGTGTGTTCTTCTTCACATACTCCAGCTTCTCAAATTATTCGCTTAGCATACAGATTGAATAAGTGTGGTGAAATTGGTGAGTATTTATTGAGTACCAGTAAAGTGCTCAGCTCTTTCCCAGCCCTGTAACTCAAGAAAGAACTCTACCCTCAGAAGCTTACCATCTTAGTAGAAAGACTAGAAACATACAAGTTAGTTGAGGAATAATCCAGAGAAGTGATCAAATGCTCAAAAGAATTATATGTGCTCCATAAATACTATTATTTATTTATTTTAAAAGCAAATGGAAGCTTAAGTCTTTTAGGGAAACTGAGATATAAATTTTTCATAGACATTAAACTGGAATCAGTGGCCATTCTAAAATTATCATCTTAATTTGGAGCCAAACCCACAACATTTATTAAATGCATATTAGAATGCATTCGCAGTCACATAAGATATGTGTATGTTGTATGTGAAATATTTTTTGTAAAATGTTTATTACAGTTTTGAAACTTTGTTTTTAAAATTATTTAGCTAAGAGTAACTCATTTAAATCATAGTAAACAATTATTTTCTGGCTATATGATGCCTATCCAGGAATTTTGAGAAGAGGCAAAATCGAATTTATAAATTATTTTCAAATATGATATGGCATAGTCATGGTAGATATACAGTCAATTCTGACTCACAGTGACCTTTTGCATAGACTTAGAACTGCCCCATAGGGTTTCTAAAGCTGTAAATATTTATGGAAGCAGACATCCTCATCTTTCTCCCATGGAGAGGCTGGTGGGTTTGAACTTTCAAACTTTTGCTTAGCAATCAAATATTTTAACCACTGTACCACCAGAGCTCCTTAGATATTTAATATAGCATATATTAATTTTGATTTTATGGTTTTCTCTTACAATCAAGATCCAATTAATATGTTTTAAAGTCTTAGACATTTTCATGAATTCTTTTTTTTTTTTTTACATTTTTTATTGTGATTTGGGTGAAAGTTTACAGAGCAAGTTCACTTTCCATACGCAGCTCACATACCTTTTGTCTCATGACATGAACTGCAATTTCTCTAAATTTGCCCCTAGTTTTTTCTTGATGAACTTTATAGTTTTAGGTTTCACATATCCTAAACTCCATCTGGATGGATCTCCAGATCTATCTGCAGTTAGTTTTTGTATATGGTGTGAGGTACAAATCTTGGTTCATTTTTCTGCAAATGGATATCCAGTTTTGCCAGC
>NW_006921711.1:3274120-3281092 GCF_000298275.1 Orycteropus afer afer | reverse complement strand
TGTGTTAATTGGTTTCCCTTTTCTTTGTTGAAGAGGGTCTGTGCAATCCTTCTGCCTAGTCCGCCATCTTGCCCCGCCTCTTCCTTCATGAATTCTTAGAGGAAAAAAACAAACTAGAGTTGTGTCTATAGTGCCAATAGATACAGTTAATCTGGATTTGGTCTAGAAAGCAAAAATAAGAGAAATGCTTTAATGTGGGCATATACATGTAATGTGAAAAGGAAACTTCCTCTACTCATTTTTTCCTTCTTCCCTGAGAATCACACAAAAGGTAAAAAGCAGAAAAAGTACAATTTCTACCAGAACCAGTCCTTCACTTAGTGTTCTCAGAGTTTGTTGTTGTTAGATATCATCAAGTTGGCTCCTAGTTATTTAGGAGTGGTAATACTCAGAATCAGTGGGACAGAATTGTGAAGATAAAGTGCCCCTAAGAAGTGAGGATACTAATGAAGAAGGACATATGGACATTGCTTGGTCATTATCCATCAATCTATTCTATCTCTCTAACAAAGTGATCACCACACTTGTACCTAAACTCCCTACCAATTTTGGTCCCTCTAATCAAATTGAAGCCTAAGGTGCACCTGACCAAAGCCATGGTATCTTCAATAGCCTCATGTGAATGTGAGAACTGAACTATGAATGAGGAAGACTGCAGAAGAATTGATACATTTGAACTGCAGTGTTGGTGAAGAATATTGAATGTACCATGGATTAAGAATGAACAAATCTGCTTGGAGGAAGTAGCTGGAATGCTTCTTAGAAGCAAGGGTGGCAAGGCTTCGTCTCTCATACTTTGGTTGTGTTGTCAGAAGGGACCAATTCCTGGAGAGGGATATCATGCTTGGTAAAGTAGAGGGGTCAGCAAAAAAGGGGAAGACCTTCAGTGAGATGGACTGACACAGTGATTGCATCAATGGATTCAAGCATATGTAGCAAAGATTGTGAGGATGGCACAGGACCAGGTTGTGTTTTGTTCTGTTGTGCATAGGGTCACTATGAGCCAGATCCAACTCAACACCCCTGACTACAACAATAACAATCAAATTGTTGTTAATTGCTGATGAGTCAGCTCCAATGCATAGTGACTGTTTTGGTTACTTCGTGCCACTCTGATAAGAATATACCACAAATGGGATGGCTTGAAGAAACAGGACTTTATTCTCTTACAGTTTGGATGCTTTAAGTCTGAGTTCAAAGTGCCAGGCTCTAGGACCTGGGTGAAAGCCCCTCGACCTTGGACTTCAGCTCTGCCTCCTGCTCACTGTAGCTGGAGACTTTTTTTTCACTCAGCTACTGACTGCTGAGGTTGACAAGCCCAAGGTTGACAAGTAAAAAGGCACAGTCCCAATGTTACCAAACCACATACCAAACCAAAATCAAATCCACTGCCATGGAATAGGATCTGACTCATAGCAACCCCTCCTTGGGTGTCCAAGCTGGTATCATTACAGAAGTAGATTGCCCAACCTTCCTTCCTAGGAGTGTCTGGTGTGTTTGAACTGCCAGCCTTCTGGTTAGCAGTCAAATGCCTTAGGCACTATGCCAATTCAAGTCCATTGAAAGTCCCAAGGTCAACAGAGCATGGCAGGCTGCTGAAAAACGACACAACTACATGCAGGTTCAAACGTTCTCCAAGGCTTCTCCTTATATACAGGAAACAGACCACATCCCTAAGGCAGCTACTCAGCTGCTCACAGTAGATTCCACCATAGAGTTGATTACCAGTCTCATCATGGGGAATATTACATCCAGCTGCCCAGCCACTCAACCAGGCCCAGCCAAGTTGACACACAAACTGAACTACCACAGTGACCTGATATATAACATAAAGAAACATTGCGCCATCCCATGCTATTTTCCTACTCACTGGTAAGTTTGAGTCCGTTGTTGTGATTGAATCTCTCCTACAAATCTCTGTTAATCTTCAGGAAGACAGCATGGCTACTCTCCATTGGGGCTGCTAAAATATTTTCTATTTACCACAAGTAGGGAGACAAGAGGGGAAGAGAGTGGGCTGGGCTGTGGGCCCAAGGCTCCCGAGTACCCATCTACTGTGTGGGCAAGGCTGTGCTGGGTTTGTGGACTATGAAGCAGGATGAGAAATATAGGAGAAAGTAGGAGAGAAATACAGGGCATAGTTTATACTTCAAAGGGACCAAATTTTAGTTGGGAAAAATCACTGGACACCATCACCAACAAGTAAATAAGATAGTCTTGGACTGGGCGATGGAGTCTCTGTTGTTGTTGTTGTTGTTATGTGTCGTAGATAGGTGGTGCAAATGGTTAATGTGTTTGGCTGCAAACCGAAAAATTGGAAGTATGAGGGTTCAAGAGATGTCTTGGAAGAAAGTCTTGATGATACACTTCCCCAAACTCAGCCATTGAAAACTCTATTGAGTGCAGTTCTACTCTGACACACACAGGGTCGCCACCATGAGTTGGGGTCAGCTCAGTGTCAACTGTTCTTGGGATTCGATGATAACCACAGCAGTTTTGAGAGGAGAGGGATAGTGATTTCATGGAAATTATAGCAATTGAACCAGGCAGGGTTTGCTCTCTCTGGGACATGCTTAAGGCTGTTTATCTACCCTGTTGAATTGCTCAGCTTTTTCAAGTTTCTATCTTGTTATAGACTCTTACTTCTCTTTTCCCTCTCAGATATATTGGCAAGCTTCTTTAGTCATTTATGTTTCTTTACATTATCAAGGCCAGAGGTATATCTTCTCTGATAGATAATGGCCCTCAGTTAAGTCTAGCAAAAGCTATTTTGCTTGATGTATTAGCGCCCTATTTTAGAATAATCCTATTCCCTTGATTCTTTAGTATTTACAATTTTTGTAAGTACCGATTATATTTTCTAAGTCAAAGTGGGGTAAAATTAGTGCATTGTATCCTGTTGTTGCTGCTTTCTGGAGTAGTCAGTCTTACGTATTTGAACAATACCACCCTGGTGTAATTTTAAAAGGTAAGAGCTTGATTCTTAAAAAAAACACTTAGACGGGCAGTGTGAGCTCTCTCTGAGGATCCTCACATTAGGAGTGTTTTACATATATCACACAAAAGGAAAATGCGTTCAGAGGGGATGGGGCTCATCTGAGCTGAGAGCTGGACCTGCTGAATTGTAGCAAATGGGCCAGTTTCTGCCAACTGCATCCTGTCTGCCAGGGTGATATTTAAGGTCATCATCCACTAATGGAAGGGAGTTTCAGGCAGAGATAAGGAGGTTCTGGATCTACTCACTGGTGGGGGCACATAAAAAGTCAGACACGTTGGAAGCAGTGACCCTCCCAGGTGTTCCCAGGCTAATCAAGAGCATGCCTTTCCCATGTAGCTCTTGTTAATGTGTAGCAGCCCTTGTGGGCTTTGGACCACACTGCTTTGGATCATCTAAAGCACATGAAATAAAGAATTACCTACACATTACTGAGTAGTGGATATAAGTGTTCTGGTAGTTTAAAGGAAGGAGAGTTGAGTGTGAGCTGGAATTGTCAGAGAAGGCTTCCTGGAAGAGTGGGACTTCAGCAGGGCCTGGAAAGATGACTAGGATAAAGATGGGCAGAGCAAAGGACAGAGATCGTGACCATGTGCTAGATGTGATGTGATCCCAAGTGTGGCTTTTGCTTGACAGTGAAAGACATCCACTTGAGCACTTCTTAGTTGCCAGCTCCTTACCATTGTGCCAGATCAATAACTTTGCTTGGTTTCCATCTAAGGGCCATAGACTCTTTCCCACCCTCTTTTTGGAATCTTGAAAGCAAACTAGCTAACTTAAAAGCATAGAGGATAATACAATAAATGCCCACATACAAGTCATCCCAAACAGGACAATACATTAACATTTTATCATATTAATTCAGATCTTTTTATAATGAGACTAATTTTACAGATAACATAGATTCCCCTATGTCTTGCCTCAATCTCATCCTTCCCAAAGGCAACCTAGAGTTTATATCCAGTTATGTTTTTATACCGCTGTGTGTATGTATGTGTGTGTGTGTGTAGGTGTAAGGAGCTCTGGTAGCACAGTGCCTAAGGCATCTGACTACTGCTAACCTGAAGGTTGGTGGTTCAAACCCACCAGCCACTCCACGGAAGCAAGACTGGGCAATCTACTTCCATAAAGATTTACCACCTCAGAAACCCAATGGAGGTTGCTATGAGTCAGAATTGACTTGATTGCAGTGGGTTGGGTTGGAGGTTTTTTTTGGGGGGGAGAGGGGTGTATGTGGTGTTGGCCTTTTCAAAGATTATCTCCTTTGATTTTTTACCAGAAAGTGGGTGCTGCAAATATCAAATTGTACAATGTGGAATTCTATAGTATCAAATTCTACAGTGTGGCTCAGTGAGGATGGTAAGACAGGTGGCTAGGAAGCTGGGGAACCTTGATTCATAACAAGTGTTCCTTGGGGCACAGATCGCATACCTATTGAAGATATAGTATTATTAGGAAGAAATTCAGAATCTTGCTGTGTACGTTGGTTACTTCTTACTGATTCTGGCAAAGTCCTACAAGAAATGGCTGGCTAACAGTAATCCTAAAGCAGGGAAAGGAGGGAGACTGAGCAAGGGAAACATGCAGCTTCAGGCATTTCCCGATTCTTGCCCTGACTAACTTGGCCTTTACACCCAAGACTTTTTAGAATTTCCTTAAAGTATAAGCCAATTGATCAAAGGACAAGGACTGGGCATGGCTAGGAGGCAAGGATTCTCACACTCATCGATTATGTCCAGGCAAGCTTTTGGCTTATGATTATGGTCCCATGAAACTCACTGGAAGTAAACAGACAGAAAACCTACTAAAAGAACTGTGTTGTCTCTAATGCAATCCTCCAGCTTCTGCACTTGCACCAAAAGTAGTGTGTTTTTAAAGCTGTGCAGCCCCGATACAGAATATTCTCCTTGATGTCCACCTCGGGTATGGCCATAAGGATGAAGAACAAGGGAGATCCTCCAAGAGAACCAAGGACTTCCAAATTAGCTAACACAGAATATTACAACGTTTTTAGCACAGAGAGTCCAGAAGAATATATGTGGTGTGGATCATGGATCTATGATTACTGTATGTGTGTAGATTCATGTTTACCTTTTTTTTTTTTTTTTTTAACCTTTTTTGAATGGGAGTTTTTATTCTATTTTGGGTGTTTTCAAAATGGAGAATATATTTTAGTCCTTTATCACTGGACCATAGTTGCTACTGCTTGGACATTAGAGAGAGTTCAGGCCTGCTCCTCCAGCCCTACAGCCATCACCTTTGCAAATTCTTCCAATCCTCCCTCCCCCAACGGATACCAGATGATGGCATCTGGTTCCACCATATCAGGGGAACTGAATGAGAGTCTGTTGTTTCCTTTTTGTAAAAGGGATTAATGCATTTCATGAGATAGACTTTTTTTTTTTTTTCAATTGAATGTGTACGTTGCTAAAGGGGTGGATCATAGTGGAGATTATTTGTTGCTATGAAGAACTAGTACATTTACGCATAGTATTCATTCCAACTCCTTCCAACACCTTCCTGTACTGTAGAGAGGGGAAAGTTAAACGTTCAATTTTCAAGACTCTCTTATAGTTAGGGATCTGGATGAAAATTAGGTTTCACCAACTAGATGGACAAGGGGTCGCTATGAGTCAGGTCCGACTCCACGGTACATAACAACAGTAATGGCAATGTGACATTTGGAAGACAGTAGTGAGGCAGAGTGCATCTTCTAGTCATTTGGGGCTCTATTCTGCTGGCAAGCAAGGTTGTCAAGATGCCATGGTTACGTATCCATTGAGGATGGAGGGTCTTGGAAAATATTTGCAAAAATGGTCTTTGATTATGTCTTACGCCTAGGTAGTTTTGACTGTGATAGTGGCTCCCAGATATAAGCTTCCTGTTTCCTAGATCACAGTTATAGCAGTGTATTGAACTCAAGAGCTCACTAGCGTGGTCTTCTGATACCCTGCCTTACTTTGTTGTGTTAGAGGAAGTAGCAACTAGACTGTGGTGTTTCTAGGAGTTATTCTGAGGTTCAGTCTATGGCTTGAACTTCCCACCAACCAGAGATTTTATAAATACTTAATTTCCTGTATTAAATACTTAAAGTAGATTTTGTTTCCTAAGCCCTGCCTGATACAATAGTCTACACAACAAATTTTCTTCTTTTTCTATGCATAGTCTCAGATTTGTTCCAGCATTCATCATTTCCCCTACATGACTCAGTTATCTAAATGGTTGTTCTATTTCCTTTGTTATAATCAGTTTGCATAAGTATATTGACCCATATTGACACAATTCTGGACAATGGAGATATGAAGGAAGTCTACTGAGTGGTCTTGTTAAGAGATCTTTGCTTTATAATAGAGACGTACAAGAAAGAAGTGGTTCTTTTTCTTTTGTTGGATGTTGTTGAATGTGATGCCTGAGTCTGTGGTAGCCATATTATGTCCAAGAGAGGCATTAGGTTGAAGAGAACACATATAACATTGCTGAATGAAAAGATGGAGAAACCTAAATCTTGATGACATATTTAAAATGCTGAATTAAATACCTTGAAATTGCTCTACTTCCAGATTTTTGTAATTTTGAGGTAATAAATCTCATCATTTTAGCCATTTTGAGCTGAGATTTCTGTTACTTACATTCAAAAGATTCTCATTGACAGGGTATCCATAAACAATTGTGTTTTTCACTATACATATGTGGGTATAAGTTATATATTTTTAAAAAATTACATTAATGAGATCATATACTTGCAAATTTCTGCAATTTGTTTTCCCTCTACATTTTTCCGGATCTATCCATGTATCCAATCTATCCATGTTGATATGCTTAGATACAGTTTTCTCACTTAAACCTCTTTATAGTAGTTTGTTGAATAAACATAGCACAGTTTATTAATTCTTTTTCCTACCAATAGACATTAGTATTGTTTTCAATTTTTTGATATTACAAATAATGTGGCAATGAACATTCTTTTTTTTTTTTTT
>NW_006921711.1:3266347-3272684 GCF_000298275.1 Orycteropus afer afer | reverse complement strand
GTGGTGTGAGGTACAGATCTTGTTTCATTTTTCTGCAAATGGATCTCCAGTTTTGCCAGCACCATTTATTAAACAAACATTCTCTTTCCCACTTAATGGATTTGGGGCCTTTGTCAAAGATCAGCTGCCTATAGGTCGATGGATCTATACCTGGGTTCTCAATTCTATTCCATTGGTCTATGTATCTGTCGGCAATGAACATTCTTGTACCATCTCCTTGAACACATATATGAGTGTGTTTCTAGGGTGTGCAATAGAAATGGAGCTACCACAGCATTGGATATGCATACTTTACATTTTGTGAGATATTGCTAACTTGATCTCCAAAGTGATTATATAATTTATAGTCCCACCTGCATTGTGTTAGAGTTCCTGTTTCTCCATATTATTTTCAACAATTAGAATTTTATTTTCTGCTTATCTTAGGCATATAGAAGTTCTCTCATTGTGATTTTAATTAGCTCTGTCTTCATTATAATGAGCTTGAGGCTTCTAACACGTATTTTTAGGCTATCCAGGTTTCCTCTTCTGTGCATTACACATTTCTGTGCTTGGTTGTTTGCAGTTCTTTATTCTGGATGGTGATCTTTTTATTGTCCTATATGAGGTAAATATCTTCTCGCAGTCTTGTGCCTGGCTATTAATTTTGTTCATGACATATTTTGCTCCACCAAATTTTTCCATTTTTCTGTCATTTTTTTCAGTCTTTTTCTTTGCAATTTGTGTGTGTGTATCTTTTAAAGAAGTCATTTCTTACCTTGGGTCGTGTTGTTTTTGTCAGATGCCATCAAGTCACCTCCGACTCATAGTGACCCTATGCACAACAGAACGAAACACTGCCCAGTCCTGTGCCAGCCTCACAATACTTACTATACCTGAGCCCATTGTTGCAGCCACTGTGTCAATCCCTCTCATTGAGGGCTTTTCCCTTTTTCACTGACCCTCCAATTTACCAAGCATGATATCCTTCTCCAGGGGGATGGTCTCATCTGACAACATGACCAAAGCAGGTGAGATGAAGTCTGGCCATTCTCTCTCCAAGGAGCATTCCAGCTGCACTGCTTCCAGGACAGATTTATTAGTTCTTTTAGCAGTTCATGGTACTTTCAGTACCATGGTCATAAGTATATTCTTTTATATTTTCTTCATACAGGCTTAAAGTTTAATAATGCATTCTTTAATAAAACTAGAATTTAATTTTTTGTGTGGTATAATATATATAAAGAGATCTGGTGGTTAAAGCACTTGGCTGCTAAACAAAAGGTAGGCAGTTTGAACCCACCAGTAGTAATATGGGAGAAAGATGAGGCAGACTACTTCCCCTAAAGATTCGCAGTGTTAAAACCTTATGAGGCAGTTTCATAATAACTGTGTCTTATAAGTCACTATGAGTCAGAATCAACTCCATGGCTGTGGGTTTGGCTTTTAGTATAATAGATAGTCAATTTCATTTTACTTTCTCTGTGTGGTTACCCAAGTCCAGCACCATTTATTGACTAATCCACTCTTTCCCCACTTATTCTTCTGTGTACCTCTATAATATCAAGATCCTACATGTTTGACTCTGCTTTTGAGTTTCCTATCCCACTCCATTGTTCTTTCCATCTACTGCACCAACACTACACTGTCTTAATTACTCTATTTTTATAGTAATGTTGTTATTGTTATTTGCCATCGAGTCGGACCCGACTCATAGTGACCTCTCCTTGGGTTTCCAAAGTAGTATCACTACAGAAGTAGATTGATTGCCCAACCTTCCTTCTGAGGAGTGGCTAGTGGGTTTGAACCTCCAGCCTTCTGGTTAGCAGTCAAGTGCCTTAGGCACTATGCCAGGTTAATTCCTAGCATTCAATTAATGAAAGCCACTTTTCCATTTTTAATAGTTTTATTGAGTTATAAAGAGCTCTGGTGGTATAGTGGTTAAGGCATTTGGCTGCTAACTCAAAGGTCAGTGGTTCAAACCCACCAGCCAGTTTGTGGAAGAAAGATAGAGCAGTCTGCTTCCATAAAGATCTACAGCCTTGGAAACCCAATGGAGGCCACTAGATTTGAAATCAACTCAATGGCAGTGAGTTTGATTTTTTGGTTTATTGAGTTATAATTTACATACCATAAAATTCACCCATTTCAGTGTACACTGCTTTTACGTATATAGAGTTGTGCAATCATTACTGGAATCCAGTTTTAAAAATTGCTATCACCCCATAAATGTCCTTCATGTCTAGCAGTTAACATCTGATATGCTTTTTGGTTCCTATAAATTGATTGACCTTTTTTAGGTATTTGATATAAATAGACTCACACAATTATATTTTTTGCACCTGTGAAAATGAATTTTTTAAAGTCAATCCACCTAAAGTCCAATTTGCTAAATGTATCACATTCATTAATTTATAAGAAATTAGAAATAGCCCTCTTGAATATATTAAAAATGAAACTATATTCATAGATCACACACACACACACACATATTGCACATTATTTTCCTATTTAAATGAATGTTTAATTTTCCAAAAGTTACGAAGTGTATATTTTGAATATATTTAATATATTCTTGCATATATTCATGTATATATTTAATATTTTCTCAAATATATTGCTTCTAAGCATATACTAATTAAGATTCTATTATTAAGAAACCATTGTTTACATTCATGAAGACTATATCTTTGAGGTATATAATATTGGCTATACCCTTGACAGATTTACTATGCTGAATATATTTTTGATTAGATTCTTATAACTAAAGTCAAGAAGAATATTTCTTTTCTTTTTTACTTAATTTTTATTGTGATTTGGGTAAACGTTTACAGAGCAAAGTCATATTCCATACAGCAGTTCATATACATTTTGTTTCATGCCTTTGACTGCGATTCCTTACAATGTAAGAGCTCTCTTTCCACTTCCTCCCTATAGTTACCTCTTCCCTGTGTCCTTCCTTCCTATGCATTCCTGCTGCTGAGCTATCTCCCTGTGCAAACCCTGCCCTTCTGTTCTCCCACAATTGACACTCTAAGGAGTGTATCTAGCTACCTGATGTAAATGTTCACTCTGTATGTCTGTCTATTGTTTGGATGGAAGCCACAGGAGTGAGTTTGGTTCCAGATCTGAAGGGTAGCTAGAGGTTATAGTCTCAGGGGTCTTACCAGGCTCTATCAAACCAGCAAACCTGGTCTTTTTAATGATTTTTGAGTTTTGTTCCACATTGTTCTCCCACTCTATCCCACATCGGTCCCTTTTTGAGTGGTTTTTGTGGTTTCATGGTCATGTAGGCTGAGGATTGAATGATCTTCTAGTACTTTCGACCAACCGTTTCCATGGGTCTTAGGTTTTCTTCATTCTTCTTTGCTCTGGATGAGGAGAGACTCATTGTTGGATCTTAGATGGCCCCTTGCAAGCTTTTAAGACCCCAGTTGCTACTCACCAAAGTAGGATGTAGAGCAATGTTTTTATGTAGTAAGTTATGCCAATTGAGCTTAATGTCCCCTGTGACCATGGTCCCAAGCCTACAGGTCCAACTACTTGCTCCCTCGGGGTGGTTGGCTGTGGCCAAGAAGTTTTCATAACATTGCCCTTTGTTAGCTCTATTATATATTTGGACATCCTTAAAGCACGTACAAATACGTATGTAGAAATATTGTCTGTCAACCTCATATATGGTCATGTACATTCCCTTTTGCCTAGACATATCTGATCATTCAGCCTATCTATCCATCTATTTACCCATAGATTAATGTTTGTTATCACTGACAATGCAGTTCTGTACATGCAACAGGGTTTATCTTTGTTGTTTGTACCTCTTGTGTACCTCTCTGCGTCTTCCTCTTCCTCAGTGCCACTATGTTGATCACTCACTTTTGGTACATTGCCTTTCCCTTCACCCAAATCAATACTTGTCTCTACCTATCTAGCAGTGAGTTCCCTCCCCTCCCCTCTCACCCCTGGTAACCAACAAAGAAAGTTTCCTTCCATATATAAACCTTTCCTTGACTTTTTTACAATAACAGGCTAATATAATATTTTTCCTTCTGTGATTGACTTATTTCACTCAGCACAGTGTTCTCCAAGTTCATCCACATTATGCAGTGTTTTCCAGATTCTATGTTATTCTTTAGTGTTGCATAGTATTCCATTCTGTGTATGTACCATAGTTTGATTATCCATTCCTCAGTTGATGGACACCTAGGTTGTTTCCATCTTCTGGCTATTGTAAATAGTGCTGCAGTGAACATAGATCTGCATATGTCTGTTCATGTCCTGGCTCTCACGTTTTTAGAATATATACCTAGTAACAGGATTGCTGGATCAAATGGTATTTGTGTTTCCAACTTTTTGAAGAATCACCATACTGATTTCCTCAGTGGTTGTATCATTTTACAGTCCCACCAGCAGTATATGAGGGTTCCAATCTCTCCACATCCTTGCCAGCATTTGTTATTTTCTGTGTTGTTGAACTTTGCACTTGGTGCTGGGGAAAGATGGTATCTCATGGTTGTTTTGATTTCCATTTCTCTAATGGCTAATGATCACGGACATTTCTTGTGTTTGTTGGGAGCCTGAATATTTCTTTGGTGAAATATCTGTTCATGTCTTCTGCCATTTTTTAATTGGATTGTTAGTCTTTTTTTATGTTGAAGTGTTGGAGTTTTCGAGATAAGTCCCTTGTCAGGTATGTCATTGCTGAATATTTTTTCCCAATCTGTAGGTTCTCTTTTTACTCTTTTGGAGAAGTCTTTTGAGGCACATAAAAATTTAATTTAGAGATGGTCCCAGTCATCTAGTTTATCTTCTGCTGTTTATACATTCTGTGTTATGCTAAATAATCTATTTATGCCATAAATTAGGGCCCCCTCAGTTTGCCCCCATTTTCCCTTGAGGAACTTTATAGTTTTAAGTTCCACATTTAAGTCTTTGATCCATCTGGAGTTAGTTTTTGTGGAGGGTATGAGGTATGGGTCTCATTTCATTTTTCCACAAATGGAAAACCAGTTTTGCCAGCGCCATTTGTCAAAGAGACTATCTCTTTTCCATTTGATGGATTTCAGCCTTTTGTCAAAGCTCAGCTGATCATAGGTCAATGAATCTATTTCTGGATTCTCAATTCTATTTCAATAGCCTGTGTGTCTGTCATTGTATCAATACCAGGCTGTTTTGACTACTGTGACTGCATAGTAGGTTTTGAGATCTGGGAGTGTGATCTCCTACTTTGTTGTCCTTCTTCAATAATACTTTGCTTATCCTTTCCTTTCCACATAAAATTGCTGATTGGTTTTTCTATATGCTTAAAGAATGTTGATGGGATCTGGATGGGGATTGTTTTGGGTAGTATTGATATTTTCACAATGTTCGATCTTCCTATCCATGAGTATGGTATGTTCTTCCATTTATGTAGATCTCTCAATGGTTTCTTGAAGTAGTATATTGTAGTTTTCTTTGTATATGTCTTTTGTGTCCCTGGCAAGTATTTTATTTTTTGGTAGCTATTATAAATGGTATTGGTTTCCTTATTTCCTTTTCAGCAATCTCTTTGCTGGTGTAGAGGAATCCAAATGATTTGTGTATGGTGATCTTGTATCCTGTCACTATGCTAAATCTCTCAATTAGTTCCAGTAGTTTTCTTGCTGAATCTCTTGGATTTTCTATGTATAGGATCAAATCATCAGCAAAATCTTCCTTACCAATTTGGATATCTTTTAGTTCCCTTTCTTATTTTGTTGCCCTGGCTAGGACTTCCAGTACAATGTTGAATAGAAGTGGTGACAGAGGGTATTGTTGTCTGGTTCCCAGTCACAAGGGGAGTGGTTTCAGTTGTTCTCCATTGAGAATAATGTCAACTGTTGGTTTTGTATATATTCCTTTTATTATGTTGAGGAATTTCCCTTCTATTTCTATTTTTCTGAGAGTTTTTATTGGGAATGTATATTGGATTTCATCAAATGCCTTTTTTGCATTGATTGATATGATCATGTGGTTCTTTCCCTTTAGTTTGCTTATATGATGGATAGTTTGATTGTTGTTGTTGTTGTTATGTGCTGTCAAGTCGGACCCAACTCATAGCGACCCCTCTTTGGGTTTCCGAGGCAGTATCACTATGGAAGAAGATTGCTCCATCTTCCTTCCAAGGAGTGGCTGGTGGGTTTGAACCACCAGTTCTGGTTAGCAGTCAAGTGCCTTAGGCACTACGCTACCAGATAGTTTGATAGTTTTTCTAATATTGAACCATTCTTGCATACCTGGTATGAACCCCTCTTGGTCATGGTATATTATTATTATTATTATTTTTAATTTTATTTTGATTTGGGTGAAGATTTACAGAGTAAATTCACTTTTCATACAG
>NW_006921711.1:3260923-3265347 GCF_000298275.1 Orycteropus afer afer | reverse complement strand
TGTCTAACAGCGTTCCCTCCCCTCCCCTCCCACCCCTGGTAACCAACAAAGAAAATTTCCTCCAATAGATAAACCTTTCCTTAAGTTTTACAATAACAGACTTATACAATATTTGTCCTTTTGTGACTGACTTATTTCACTCAGCATAATGTATTTTTTTGATATGTTGTTGAGTCTATTGTCTAGGATTTTGTTCAAGATTTTTGCATCTATATTCATGAGGGATATTGGTCTGTAGTTTTCCTTTTTAATGGTATGTTTGTCTGCTTTGGTATCAAGGTTGTGCTTGCTTCATAAAATGAATTTGGGAGGATGCCATCCTTTTCTATGTTCTAAAATAGTTTGAGTAGGATTGGTGTCAGTTCTTCTCTGAATGTTTTGTAGAAATCTCCAATGAAACCATCTTGGCCAGGACTTATTTTTTTTGGTAATTTTTTTTTTTTTAATGATCTGTTCAATTTCTTCTTTTGTTATGGGTCTGTTCAAATTTTCCACCTCAGTCTGTGTTAGTTTAGGTAAGTAGTGTGTTTCTAGAAATCCATTTCTTTTAGATTTTCAAGTTTGTTGGAGAACATTTCTTCATAGTATCCTGATATTATCCTTTTATTTCAGTTGGTTCTATTGTGACATCACCCAATTCATTTTTTATTCATGTTATTTGTATTCTTTCCCTCCTTTCCTTTGTTAAGTTTACCAGTGGCTTATCAATTTTATTAATCTTTTTAAAAAACCAACTTCTAGTCTTGTTGATTGTTTCTATTGTCTTTCTATTTTGTTTCATTTATTTCTGCTCAAATCTTTATTATTTCCTTTCTTCTGGTGACTGTAGGCTTTTTTTGCTGCTCTCTTTCTAATTGTTGAAGATGTTGGGTTAAGGTGTTGATTTTGTCTCTTTCTTCCTTTTTGATGTGTGCATTTATTACTATATATTGGCCTCTGATCACTGCGTTTGCTGTGTCCCAAACATGTTGTGTTTTCATTCTTATTGATTCAAGGAATGTTTTAATTTCATTTTTTATTTCTTCTAATTACCCAGTTGTTTTTAAGGAGGGTGTTATTCAGTTTCCATACATTTGCTCTTTTTCTGTTCATCTTCCTATTGTTGATTTCTAATTTTATAGCATTGTGATCTCAGAAGATGCTTTGAAGTATTTCAATGTTTTTAAATTTATTGAGACTTGCTTTGTGTCCTAATATGTTCTATCCTGGAGAATGTTCCATGTGCACTGGAAAAGAATGTATATTGTCTTGTTATTTGGTGAAGTGTTCTGTAGATTTCTATAAGGTCAAGTTGGTGGATTGTATTGTTTAGCTCTTCTGCATCTTTGTTGAGTTTCTTTCCAGTTGTTCTATCTTTCATTGAAAGTGGTGTATTAAAGTCTCCCACTGTGACTGTAGAGTCATCTATTAGTCTTTTCAGTTATATCAAAGTCTCATTTATGTATTTTGTGGCTCTTTCATTTGGTGTGTAGATATTCATTATGGTTATATCCTCTTGTTCAATCAATCATTTAATCATTATTTAATGTCCTTCCTTGTCTCTCATGGTGGTTTTTGTCTTCAAGTCAATTTTATCAGAAATTAATATTGCCACTCCTGCTCTTTTTTGATTGCCATTTACTTGATATATGTTTTCCAATCTTTGATTTTTAGTCTATTTTGGGTCTTTGTCTCTAAGGTGTGTCTCTGGTAGACAGCATATTGATGGGTTATGTTTTCTTATCCAGTCTGCAACTCTCTGTCTCTTGAGTGGTGCATTTAATCCATTTACTTTCAGGGTAATTATTTACCAGTATGAATTTGTTTCTGTCATTTTGTTATGTGACTTTTCATGATGTTGCTGATTTCTTCATTCCATATAATTTTCTGTGCTGAGCTCTTTTGTTTAGGAATCATGTCATCATTTCTTTCACTGCTACTGTTTTAGTATTTGTTAGATATTTGTGCTTGTCCTCTTTTTCATTTTGATATGAAAGTTTATTATTTTTCTTTGATATTACCTGGTGATTTATAATTTTCCTCCCAAGTTTAGAACAGTCCATTCTATCTCACAATTGTTTTGACTCCTTCATCATTTAGAAGTTCTGTACCTACACTACTTTTTCCCTATTTTTGGTTTGTATTTGTCCTCAACTGCCAACTGATGTCTCTGGTTCCCTGTTTACAGTCTTGTAAGCTCATTTTACTTTGGATACGTCCATAGTTCTGTTGGTTCCTGGGTTGTCATCTTGTGTATTAATCGTCAGCAGTTGTTTCCTGTTGTTGGTTCTCTGTCCAAAGGACTCCCTTTAGTATCTTTTGTAAGGTTGGTCTGGTTTTAACAAATTCCCTTAATTTCTGATTATCTGGAAATCTCCTAATTTCACCATCATATTTGAGGGACAATTTTGCTGGGTGTATAATAGTTAGTTGGAAATTTTTTTCTTTCAGGGTTTTGGTTTTTTTAAAATTGTGATTTGGATGACAGTTTACAGAGCAAATTCACTTTCCATACAACAGTTCACATACACTTTGTCTTATGACATTGACTACAATTTACCACAATGCAACAGCTACCCTCCACTTCTTCCCCATAGTTACCTCTTCCCTGTGTCCTTCCCTCTATGCACTCCTGCCCCCTGAGCTATCTCCCTGTGCATACACAGCCCTTCTATTCTCCTGTGATTGTTCTCTCCAAGGAATGTATCTACCTAAGGTAAATGTTCACCTTATATGCCTGTCTCTTGTTTGGCTGGAAGCCACAGGTGTGGGTTCAATTCCACACCTGGCAGGCAGCTGGGGCCTTAGTCTCGATCATTCCATCAGGCTCTATCAGACCAGCAAACCTGGTCCCTTTTTTTTCCCAAATGATTTTGAGTTTTGTTCCACATTGTTCTCCCACTCTATCCAGGATCTCCTACATAGATCCGCATCAAAGTGGTTGACAGTGGTAACCAGGCACCATCTAGTTCTTCTGGTCTCATAGTCATATAGGCTGAGGATCGCATGGTATACCAGTCCCTTGGACTAATTGTTTCCATGAATCTTTGGTTTTCTTCTTGATCATTGCATGCAGATGGCTGCTTGCAAGCTTTTAAGATCCCAGTCACTACTCACCAAGGTAGGAGGTGGAACAACGTTTTTATAGTATGTTATGCCAATTGAGCATGATGTTCCCTGAGACTATGGTCCCCAGCCCACAGGTCCTATTACTAGCTCCCTATGGGTAGCTGGCTGTGCCCAAGAAGTGACTACAACCTTGTCCCTTGTCAGCTCTACTATATACCTAGGAATTCTTACAGAACATAACAATACATTTGTAGAAACACTGTCTGCCAACCCTGTACATGATCCTGAGCACACTTCCCCCTGCATAGACGTACCTAATAGTTCAGCATGTCCACCCATCTATCCACCCATATATCCATGTTTGTCTTCACTGACAATGCAGTACTGTGTGTGCAAAATGGTTCATCTTCATTGTCTATACCTGCCATGTACTTCTCTATGTCTTCCTCTTCCTCAATGCCACGAAACTTTCCTTGACTTTTACAGTAACAGACTAATACTTGTCCTTCTGGGATTGACTTATTTCACTCAGCATAATGTCCTCCAAGTTCATCCATGTTATGCAGTGATTTGCAGATTCTACATTATTCTTTACGGTTCCATAGTATTCCACTGTGTGTATTTACCATAGTTTGGTTATCCATTGTTCAGATGATGACACCTTGGTTGTTTTGGCTATTGTAAATAGTGTTGCGATGAACATAAGTGTGCATATGTCTGTTCTTGTCCTGGCTCTCACTTCTTTAGGATATATATCTAGTAATGGAATGGCTGGGTCAAATGGTATTTCTAATTCCAACATTTTAAGGAATCACCATACTGCTTTCCACAGTGGTTGTACCATTTTACAATCCCATCAGCAGTGTATGAAAGTCCCAACCTTCCACATCCTCACCAGCATTTGTTATTTTGTGTCATGTTGAACTTTGCTACTAGTGTTGGAGCAAGACGGGATCTCATTGTTGTTTTGATTTGCATCTCTCTAATGACTAAAGATTGTGAACATTTCTTCATACGTTTGTTGGCTGCCTGAATATCCTGTTTGGTGAAGTGTCTATTCATATCTTCTGCCCATTGTTTAATTGGATTATTTGTCTTTTTGTTGTTGAGGTATTGGAGTTTTCTATAAATTCCAGAGGTAAGTCCCTTGTCAGATATATCATTGCTGAATGCTTTTTCCCAAACTGTAGGTTCTCTTTTGACTCCTTTGGAGAAGTCTTTGGAAGCACATAAAAATTTAATTTTAGAAGGTCCCATTCATCAAGTTTACTTTCTGCTGTTTGTGCATTTTGGGTTATGCTTGATAGTCTATTTATGCCATATATTAGGGCCCCTAAATTTGCCCCTCGTTTTTCCTTGAGGAACTCTATAGTTTT
>NW_006921711.1:3248845-3258868 GCF_000298275.1 Orycteropus afer afer | reverse complement strand
GTCTATCCAGAATCTCCTACATAGATCCTCTTCCAAGTGGTTGACAGTAGTAGCCAGGCACCATCTAGTTCTTCTGGTCTCATAGTCATATAGGCTGCAGATTGGATGGTGTACCAGTCACTAGGACTAATTGTTTCCATGAATTTTTGGTTTTCTTCATTCTTCTTGGCTCTGGATGAGGAGAGAACCATTGTTGCATCTAGATGGCAGCTTGCTAGCTTTCAAGATCCCAGTCACTACTCGCCACAGTAGAAGGTGGAACAATGTTTTGTGTAGTATGTTATGCCAGTTGAGCTTGATGTCTGTCCTCTGTGACTATGGTCCTGAGCCCACAGGTTCAACTACTTGGTCCTTCTGGGTAGCTGGCTGTGACCAAGCAGTGACTACAACCTTGCCCTTTGTCAGCTCCACTATATACCTGGGAATTCAGATCATACACATAAAGTTATAGGACCATTGTCTGCCAACCCTATACATGTTCTTGGGTAAATTCCCCACTTCATAGACATACCTAATAGTTCAACCTGTCCACCCATATACCCATGTTTGCCTTCACTGACAATGCCGTACTGTATGTGCAAAAGGGTTCATCTTTGTTGTCTATACTTCCCACGTACCTCTCTATGTCTTTCTCTGTTGGTAATTTTTTTAATGACCTTTTCAATTTCTTCTCTTGTTATGGATCTGTTCAAATTTTCCACCTCAGTCTGTGTTAGTTTATGTAAGTGGTGTGTTTCTAGAAATCTGTCAATTTCTTCAAGATTTTCAAATTTGTTGGACTACAGTTCTTCTCTTTCATGGTTTTATGTATACAATCCCTTTGCCTTCTCATCTGTATGGTTTCTGCTGAGAAATCCAAGCTTAGTCTTATTGGTTGCCTTTTCTAGGTAACTTTTTCATTTTTCCTGTGCTACTTTCAGGATTCTTTCTTTGTCTTTGGTTTTGGTGAGTCTGATGATGATATGTCTTGGTGATTTTTTGGGGAGCTCTGGTGATGTAGTGCCTAAGACATGTGACTGCTAACCAGAAGCCTGGTGGTTCAAACCCACCAGCCACTCCTTGGAAGGAAAATGAGGCAATCTACTTCTGTAGTGTACCGCCTCAGAAACCCAAGGAGGAGGGGATGCTATGAGTCGATTTGACTTGACAGCAGTGAGAGTGATCCTGTTTGGGGTTTGTTGAACTTCTCGAATGGATATAGTCTCATCTTTCATCATATCAGGGAAATTATCTTCCAACAAATCTTCCACAATTTTCTCTGTGGTTTTATTTGTCTCTTCCTGTTCTAGAATTCCAATTACATGTAGATTATTCCTCTTGCTGGTATCACATATGAATTGTAGGCTTTCTTCATTTTGTTTTGATCTTTTTCCTGATTGATCCTTTTTAAAAGTACTTGTGTGGTTACGTTTGTGTATCAACTTGGCTGGGCCTGGTTGAGTGGCTCGGCAGCTGAATGTAGTTATTCCTCATGGTGAGATTGGTAATTAACTCCATGGTGGAATCTATTGGAGCAGCTGAGTAGCTGTTTTGGGTATGTGGTCTTTTTCCCATATATAAGAAACAGCTTTGGGAATGGTTTCTAGCTTATGGCATGTTTGAACCCTGCATGTAGCCATGTCGTTGTTTAGTAGCCTGCAGTGCTCTGCTGACCTTGAGACTTTCAATGGACTTGAATTAATGGCCTGCCATGTTGTTTGGTAACATTGGGACTGTGCCATTTTATTTGTGGACCGTGGGCTTGTTAGCCTCAGCAGCCAGTAGCTGCCTGTGTGAAGAGATGCGTCTAGCTTCAGTGGATCAGGAGCGGAGCAAGAAGCAGAGCTGAAGCCCAAGGTCAAGGGGCTTTCACACAGCCCCTAGAGCCTGGCACTTTGAACTCGGACTTAAAGCCTCCAAACTGTAAGAGAATAAACTCCTGTTTGTTAAATCCATCCTATTTGTGGTATATATTCTTGTCAGAGTGACACTAGGTAACTAGAACAGTACTATTGAGTTATTTGTCTTCAATCTCACTAATTCTGTATTCCATTGATTCAATTCTACTCCTTTGCCCATTCAATGTGTTATCTATTTCTGAAATTATAGTATTAATCTTCTGGATTTCTATCTATAGATTTTGTATCATTGCTAATCTTTCTTTTATTTTGTCATTTTGTTCTTGTATTGTCTTCCCAAATTGTTCCAGGATTTTGTCTCTTTTCCTCAATTTTATCAGTGTTTTCCTTGATGTGTCTATCAATCTGTTGAAGGTACCTAAATATAATTCTTTTGAATTCCTTATCAGGGAGTTCTAATGCTGTTTCTTCCTCAGGGATGTTTTCTGGGTCTGTATCCTTGTCCCTTGTTTCTTGTTTTTACTACTTTATCTTCCTTCTTTGTGTGGACTGTGATGGTCTGTTGTCTCTGAGATACTGTGACATCATTTTCTTTATATTTAATTGGTGATTGTATGTTGGTGTGATTCACCCAAGATTTTTTCTTCTTTGTTTTGTTTTGATATATCTGATTAAGCAAGGTACTGTGTTCCTCTGTTCATTAGTTGGCAGCACTTATGCACTCACCACCTGTCTTCTGGTGGGTGTGCTACGGAATGAGAGTGGGTGCACAGATATCTGTTAGCTGTTTGTGAAGAGCAGTTAAGGATGAGTCGGGCTCATATAAGCTGGCCAGGTGGTGTAGAAGCAAGTGGTGGCCCTCATTCATTCAGTGGGGCTATAGGAGATGTAGGTATGGTTGGGTCACATGGGCACAGTTGCTATCTTCCACTCAGTTAAACAAAAACAACAATCAGAAAAACTAACAAAAAAGTAAAAATGAGAGGACTCAAAATACAAACTGGATAAACACACAGGAACAATCACAAAAAAGAAAAAAGAATAAAGCAATAAATGAGAAGAAATATTTGAAGAAATTATTTTAAAAGACAAAAGAAATATAAAGAGAAAAAACACACACAATATCTTGGGAGTGGGAAATAAGAGAAAAGAGCAAGAGTAAAATAATAATAAAGAAAAAAATGAGAAAACTGCAAAAAGGAAAACAAAGGGTGGGAAGAACTAAAAGGAAAAAAAAAGATGGGAACTAGGAAAAGGGAACAGGAAAAAAAAAAAAAAAACTAGAACCCAGGAAGGGGAAAAAAAAGAATAAAAATAAAAAGGAAGCAAAAAATAATAATTTTAAAACAAATATCAACAACAACAACAACAAAAACCTGGGAGGATGGAGCAGGGCACCCACACTACCCCAGAGCATACAAACTGGAATGAAATTCCTGCTGGTCCAGGAGGTGGGTGTAGATGGTGGATGACCACACCTCCATTTACCAAGAGGCTGTGGAGTATAAGAGTAACAAGGGGAATGTCACATTTTTCTGGTCATCAGCCCCTAGTGTGGCTGCCCACACAATTTGGACACTTGGCAAGTGGAGCCTATTCTTATGTGTCTAGAAACAGACCACTGTCACTTTAAATATCCAAAATGGCTGTCCCACTTGTAAATATTCAAAATGCCTGTGCCCTCAGGACAGCCGAAAATCTACAGCTCAGTTAGTCTCCTTATTTGCTGTTTTCCTTTGTAGTCATCAGCCACCAGTGTAGTTGTCCATGCAGCCCTTGGTGAGCAGGGCTGATTTTTTAGGTTACTGCCCAGGTCCTAACACCACTTGTAAACATTCAAAGTGCCCATGATGTCAGCATAGCCAACAGTCCACAGTTCTGTTAGTCTCTCATTCTTTGTTTTCATTCAGGTTCTTTAACTAGTTGGCATTTAATCCTTCCTTTCAAAGCTCAGGTCTCCAGAATTATCTTCTGTATCTGTGTCAATTGGTCTCTCTCTCTCTCTCTCTCTCTCTCTCTTTTTTTTTGTTGAAGAGGGTCTGTGTAGCTTGTCTGTCTATTCTGCCATTGTTCAGGTTACCTAGTGCCACTCTGATAGGAATATACTACAAATGGGATGGCCTTAACAAACATGAGTTTATTCTCTTACAGTTCAGGAGGCCAGAAGCCCAAGTTCAAAGTGCCAGGCTCTAGGGACTGGGCAAAATCCCCTCGATCTTGGGGTTCAGCTCTGCCTCCTGCTTGGGAGCCCACTGGAGCTAGAGGCATTTCTTCATTCAGGCAGCTGCTAGCTGCTGAGGCTGACAAATCCAAGGTTGACGAGTAAAAACACACAGTCCCGATGCTACTAAACCATATGGCAGGCCATTAATTTAAGTCCATTGTAAGTCCCAAGGTTGGCAGAGCATGGCAGGTTGTTGAAGAACAACATAGCTACATGCAGGGTCCACGTGTGCCATAAGCTGGAGACTGTTCCCCAAGGTTTCTCCTTATATACAGGAAGCAGACCACATCCCTAAGGCAGCTACTCAGCTGCTCACAGCAGATTCCACCATGGAGTTGATTACCAGTCTAATCATGGGGAATACTACATCCAGCTGCTCAGCCACTCACCCAGGCCTAGCCAAGTTGACACACAAACTGAACTACCACAGCCGTCTTATTGGAAATTCCCAAGAAGAATATTTCTTGAAACACATTTGTGGTTACTCAGTAAATCTGGTAAATTCTGTGAATCAGACATTTGTGGAATTAATCCTTCAGCAAATTGACTTTTGGTAAATTACCTTTTAGCAAACTGGCCATTCATTGAATTGGTCATTTGACAAATTGTCCTTTGGTGAATTGGCCAACTTCATAATATGTCTCGATAGCTCATGGAATAAATCCCTTCTTTCTTCTTTTTCAGATATATCTTGGTTTCTTATGAACCTCTACTTTTAGGTATGAGTCTTACAGTCTGATTAGTTCTATAAAAAATATCACTGAAATTTTGTTAGGTATTGCAGTGGATGTTGAATCTTGCCCAATACGTTATTACTGGTGTCTGGAAGTACTACTGATTTTTGTATGTTAATATGTAACCAGAAGCCTTGCCAAATTCTCTGACTAGTTCTAAGAGGTTAGTTTCTTTAGATTTTTTTCTATGTAGATAATTATGTTGTCTGCAAATAATAATTTTTTATCTTTCCTTCTTCATTTTTTCATTTGTATCACTATATCTTCCAGAACCTTCAGTACAATGTTGTGTAAGAAGAGTGACAGTGGTCATCCATATCTTATTCTTGCCTAAATTTATCACTTTATTAATTTATAAAATATTAGTAACAGCCCTCTTGAATAACCCTCTTCAAATGAAATCATGCTAAACTTTAAACATTAAGTGAAATGCTACTACAGAATTTTGGATAATTCCCTTAATCAGGTTAAAAGAGCTCCCTTCTATTTCTAGTTAGCCAACCATTTTCTTTTCTTTTTTTTTAAAGTCATGAATGAATATTAAATGTTATCAAATACCTATTTACATCTATTTTAGATGATTATATATTTTTTTCTTTTTTAATCTGATAGATGGTGAATTACAATTACATTAAATATCTTCTGATACTGAGTATTTCTGGGATAAATTGTACTTTCAAAAAACGAACAAACAAACCAGAAACCAAACCCATTGCCATCAAGTAGATTGACTCATAGTTGGGTCCTATGCCACAGAGCAGAGTTGCCCATTGAGTTTCCAAGGTTGTACTCTTTATGGAAGCAGGCTGCCACATCTTTCTCCAGCAAAGCAGCTGGTAGGTCCGAACTGCTGGCCTTTTGGTCAGTTGCCAAGCACTTAACTACTGTGCACCAGTGCTCCTTAAATCATACTTGATCAAGATATATTATTGCTATTGATCATTTCTGAATTTAATTGTATTTTGCATCTGTGTTTATGTATAAAATTGACATATAAAATCTTATTATCATACAATCCGTGTCCAAGTTTACTACCAAGGTTAGACTAAATAAAAAATTCCAAACCCACTGTCATCCAATTGATTCCAATTCATAGTGACCCTATAGGACAAAGTAGAAGTGCCCATAGGGTTTCCAAGGCTGTAAATCTTTACAGAAGCAGAATGCCTCATCTTTCTCCTGCAGAGTAGCTGGTGGGTTCAAACCATTGACCTTTTGATTAGCAGCCAAATGCTTTAACCACCGCACCAAAAATTTCATTAACATGCTAGCTTTTCCTAATTTTCTCTGAAATAATTTGTTTTGGGAATAGATTTAAGTATTGCTTCAATTTATCTAATAATGATTATACATCTTTAAAGTTATCAATTTTCCTTCAATCAATTTTTATAGCTATCCATTTATCTAAGCTTTCAAATTTAGTGGTATAAATTTATCTACTGATTTTATTATGATTGCAAAATTTTTTACTACATCTGTAGATATATCCTTTTTATCACCCAATGTTATTATTTATATATTCTATTTTCTGCTTGTTCTACTAATCTGATTGCCTAGCCACGGTTTTGGATTCAATTCTGACTCATATTGACCTCCGTAGGGTTTCTAAGGTGGTAAATCTTTACGGAAGTAGATTGCCTCATCTTCCTCCTGCAGAGCAGCTGGTGTGTTTGAATTGCCAAACTTCTGCTTAGCAGCCAAATGCCTTACCCACTGTGCCACCAGAGCTCCTTAAAATGGAGGGACTGGGGAATTGAACCCAGGGCTTCATGCATGCTAAGCATGTGCTCTACACTGAGCTATACCCCTTCACAATCTGATAGAGGTGTACTAAAATCTTCCACTGTAATTTTTTACTTGTTAATTTACTTTTTTACCATGATTAAGTCAATTTTTATTTTATGTTTTGAGGCTATCTTGTCAGGCACAAACAAGTATCAAGAGAAGTATACCTTCTTTGTGAATTGTTCTTTTCATTATGCAAAGTTTCACTTTATCTCTAGTTTTCTTTCTTGTTTTATATTTCGCCTGGTATAAATAGTTATTTTGATTAGTATTTGCCTTATATACATTTTACCATCTATTTGGTTTCATGTTTCTGGCACTTTGGAATGTACTGTAGGGTGGACATGTTGTTGTTGTTATGTGCCGTCAAGTCAACCCCGACTCATAGCGACCCCTCCTTGGGTTTCCGAGGCAGTATCACTACGGAAGTAGGATTGCCCAACCTTCCTTCCGAGGAGTGGCTGGTGGGTTTGAACCGCCAGCCTTCTGGATAGCAGTCAAGTGCTTTAGCCACTATGCTACCAGGGTGGACATAGCTAGGTTTTAAAAATATAATGTGATAGGCTTGTTATAGGTGAGTTTAGTTCATTTATATTTATGATGATCAGTGACATGTGAAATAATTTCTGCCATGTTCTTTTTCTTCTTTTTCATTATCTTCTTTTTTCTGTTCTTTTTCTATTTTTTGTTAGATTGATGACATTTTCTTTATCTTCACCTTGTTTTTTCTGCTATTCTCAAAATGACATATTGTATTTTTACTATTTTAGTGATTATCCATAACATTCTGAAATTTTTTGTTATGAAATATTTAAATTTATACATGGTTGTGCAGATTAATAATATCCTCATTACTGTACCTATTATCAGCTTCATCCAATATTAATATTTTGCCATATTTGCCTCATATTTTTGAAAGAAATAAAGCATTACAGGTCAGTTGAAGAGACCCATGTATATACTCCTCTCTGATCCTATTCCTCCTCCCTCTCCTGAGGCAACCACTAAGATGACTATGGAACTTACCATTTCCATCCATGCTATATACACACGTCTCCATGATCAATATATAGTGTGTTTTATATAACTTTTAAAGTTTTAAAAATCTTATATAAATGATATCTTACTGAATGTATAATTCTGCTACTTGCTTTCCTCAATATTATTATTTTGAGATTTACTTATTTTAACACATATGGCTCCAGTTCATATCTTTAATTGCTATGTAATAGCCATTGAATAAGAAGCCCTGTGGTGCAGTGGTTAAGCACTTGGCTGCTAACCAAAAGATCAGAGGTTCAAACCCACCAGCAGCTCCACAGGAGAAAGAGGTGGCAGTCTGCTTACATAAAGCTCACAGACTTGGAAACCCTATGGGGCAGTTCTACTCTGTCCTACAGGGTACTATGAATCAGAATCAACTTGATGGCAACAAGTTTTATCCATTGAATAAATATATACAATGTGTATTTAGGTTGTGTCCATTTTTTCACTGCTACAAGTGCTTTTGGAATAAAGTTTTTTCCTACATTGTTCCTTGTACAAATGTGTGAATGTTTCTTGAGAATATTTACTTTGAAGTGAAATCACTTTGTCCCAGGGGAGGTGCAGCTTTATTAGATACTGCAAAATTATTCTACAATGTGGTGGTACCAACTTTATATATTTGGCATATTTCTAAGACTCCCTTGCATGCATGGCTCTAGCCATGATCTAGTTCCACCAACAGGGTGCATTTATGTGAAATCTGGAAGAAGGAGTGAAGTGGAGGTCATGCTTCTGCTGTATCCACTGATAAGTGCGGCTGTGGAGGCATTTGCTTTCTGAGGCAGCATCAGCAGCAGTCTCAGGGTCTGGTCCCTACCCTTAAGGGGATAGGGAGGCAGAGCATAGGACATTCATTTGATTGGTGCAGATCATAGCGGCAGCTTCCTGACTATAATGGCTCCGGATCCTATGAGACGCAGCAGCTACCTTGGTGGTCTAATTCAGTGTGGCGTTGGGAATTGTTCCTGAAAGTTGAAGCAAGTGTCTGTTTATTTAGTGCAATGATTCTGTGAGCTATTTAATATCGTATCAAAAAATTCCTTTCCTTCTCAGCTTGCTATAGTGGATTCTGTTCTCTGCAACACCCTAACCATTAGATTAATTATTTTTGAGGTTATTTTTCTAAAATTCAGGGTGTGTTACACTTTAAGTTCTCCTTCCTGTAAGGTGTATTAAAATTTTCTTAACCTATATTTCATTGGACCATCATTTTAAAGTTTATTCAATGCTTTAAAATGTTTTATTTTTGAAAAGGTAATACATGCACATGTTAGACCTGCAAGGCACCAAAGTAAATAGCAGATCTCCCTCTCATTGCTGTTCTCAAACAACCCAGTTCCCCAAGGCACCACTGCTATTGATTTTGTGTCTGTCCTTTCAGAATAATTTTTATGTATATACAAGCATGTATGTGTGCCTTATTTTTGAAAATGAATGAAATCATACTACATACGTGGTTTTACACTTAGGTCTTGTGTAAACAAAAACAATATTGGAGGAAATAACATGCACATTTAACATACATAAAATGTATATGTAGAGTTTAATTATAAAGTACACATCTGCGTAACCACGACCCAGATCAAGATGCACTCCAGAAGCTTCCAACTTGTCCTGCTTAAAGAGCCTTGGTGGCACAATGGTTAAATGCTAGGCTGCTAACTGAAAGGTTGAGAGCTCTGGTGGCGTAGTGCCTAAGGCATTTGACTACTAACCAGAAGGCTGGTGGTTCAAACCCACCAGCCACTCCTCAGGAGGAAGGTTGGGCAATCTACTTCCATAGTGATACCACCTCAGAAACCCAAGGAGGGGTCGCTGAGTCGGTCCGAGTTGACAGCAGTGTGTTCGGCTTTTTGGTTTTTAACTGAAAGGTTAGAGATTCTAATCCATCCTGCAGCTCCACGAGAGAAAGACCTGGCCATCTGCTCTCATAAAGATCACAGCCAAAAAAGCCTATGGGGCAGTTCTGCTCTGTCACATGGAGTCACCATGAGTTCAAATCGATTCAGTGGCATCTAACAACAGTAACAATCCTACGCTGCTTGCTCCCTGAGGAGGGAACCATTATCTCGCCTTTTGTGATATTCATTTCCTTGCATTTCTCTACAGTTTTTCTCCTCTGAATACATCTATCAAATTTATATGAATGGAATCACATCATTTTTCTTCTTTTGTCTCTTTTCTTTCTTGCTCAATATTCTATTTTGAGGATTTATCTATGTTATTAAATATTACTCATTTTACTTTGTTGTTGTTGTTGTTCTCACGTCCAAATATATTTTAGAGAGTGTTCCATCACAGTACACTTAAGCACAATAATTTATTGGTAATGATATAAATGCTCATCATATTAATGAGCATTTGGATTGTTTTCTATTATTTGCTATCATAAATA
>NW_006921711.1:3245551-3248745 GCF_000298275.1 Orycteropus afer afer | reverse complement strand
TATATATATATATATATACAGGAATATATATTTGTACAGGAGCTCTGGTAGCATAGTGCCTAAGGCACTTGACTGCTAACCAGAGGGCTGGCGGTTCAAACCCACCAACCACTCCTTGCAAGGAAGATGGGGCAATCTTCTTCCACAGTGATACTGCCTGGGAAACCCAAGGAGGGGTTGCTATGAGTCAGGTCAGACTGGACTGCACATAACAACAACAACAACATATATTTGTACATACATATGTATGTACAAATAAATCAGTAGAATAAATTCAATATGCTAAATCCCTGAGTCAAAGATGATATTCATTTATACTTTTGACAGACATTGCCCAATTGCTCTTCATGATTACATTAATTTTTACTCCCATCAGCAATGTGAAGTTTCTACTGCCATCACCTTTTCCAGCACATTTAATTTTTTTTCCTATTTGATGAGTGAAAAATGGGCTTCATTTTATTTTACTTCCTACTTCTCTCATTGTCAGAGAAGTTAGGCCTCTTTTCGCTTTTCAAAGCTATTTTATGTTTTCTTTTTTGTTAGTTGGACTGCTTCTTACTGACTTACAGAAGCTTTTATGTTAATAAAATTAGTGCTCTTCCAGGTGCTATAAGTTGTAAATATTTTTTTCCCCAGTTTTCTTTTTGCTTATGTGTGTTTTCTTCCTTTTCCTTTGACATTGTTTATGATGTTTTTCCTCATGTCCAAACTTTGTTTTTAGATGATTAGATTTAACAATCTTTGTGTTTATGGTTTATAAATGTTATGGCATTTCTAGAGTGCTTTCTAACTCTGGGACTGTTAAAATACTCTCCTGTGTTTCTTTCTTGCTTCTTAAAGTTCATTTTTAATGTCTATATCATTGATCCATCTGGAGTTCTCTTTTGGTGTAAAATTTGAGATAGGGATACAAATTAACGTTAATCCTAAATTCCACTGATTTTTCTATTCCTGTGACAGTAACAAGGACCTATGGTGTCATAGTAGTTAGAGCATTAGACTGCTAACCAAATGCCAGTGACTGGAACTTTCCAGCTGTTTGGTGAGAAATGAGGCAGTCTGCTTCCAAAAAGATTTATAGTCTTGGAAACCCTATGGGGCAGTTCTACTCTGTCCTAAAGTGTTGATATGAGTCAGCGTTGACTCAATGATGGTAATTTGTGTGTGTGTGCCAGTAACACACTAGTTTAATTTTGTAGCTTTATAATGCATTTTAATATGCTATCTCAATTTAATTTAATATTATATTTAATATAATGTAAGTTACCCCTCCTCTCTCCTCTTTCCTAAGAATTTCTGGCTATTCTTGTTTATTTTCCCAAGTGAAATTTAGTGTCGGTTAAATTTAGTCTAATTCTCCTTCCCCTACCAAAACAAAAATCTTTTGGGGATTTATAGATTAATTTAGGAAATATTAACATCCTTATCTGCCACCCATCTGTCAATTATCTGTATCATGGTGAATTGCATGTTGCTGTGATGTTGGAAGCAATTTCAAATACCAGCAGGATCACCTATGGTGGACAGGTTTAGAGGAACTTTCAGACTAAGATTGACTAGGAAGACAGCCTTGGCAATTTACTTCCAACAATTAGCCAATGAAAACTCTATGGAATACTGTGGTGGTTCAGTTTGTGTGTCAATTTGGCTGGGCCTGGTTGAATGGCTGGGCAGCTGGATGTAGCATTCCCCATGATGAGACTGACAATCAACTCCGTGGGAGGATCTACCACAAGCAGTGAGTAGCAGCTTTAGGGATGTAGTCCGCTTCCCATATATAAACAGCAGCTCTGGAAATGGTCTCTAGCTTATGGCATGCTTGAACCCTGCATGTAGCCGAGTCATTGTTCAGCAGCCTGCCATGCTTTGCCAATCTTGGGACTTTTAATGGACTTGAATTAATGACCTGCTGTGTGGTTTGGTAATACCGGGACTGTGCCTTGTTACTTGTCAACCTTGGGCTTGTCAGCTTCAGCAACCAGCAGATGAGTGAAGAAAAGCCTCTAGCTCCAGTGCATAGCTTAAGCCCAAGGCCGAGGGTCTTTGACCCAGCCCCTAGAGCCTGGCACTTTGTACTTGGACTTAAAGCCTCCAAACTGTAAGAGAATAAACTCCTGTTTGTTAAGGCCATCCCATTTGTGGTATATTCTTGTCAGAGTGGTACTAGGGAACCAGAACATTTACAAAAGAATATTGTTTGACATAGTACTGGGAGATGAGCCCCTAGGTTGGAAGGCACTATACCTTAACCTCAACAATGGACTTAAACATGCCAATGAGCATAAAGATGGCACAGGACTGGGCAACGTTTTATTATGCTGTACATAGGGTTGCTATGAGTCAGAGTCAATTCAATGGCAACTAAGAAAAACAACATCTTTTTGATGTTGAATCTTTCTATACAAGAATGATTTCTTTTGATGCAGTCTTTTTTGGTTTATTTGTCATTCAGTAACATTTTGAATGATCTAGCTCTTGAACATTCCTTGCTTAGTTTATTTCTAAGCATCCTTTCTTCCATTATCTCTACCTTGTTACTGTTTTTATTTAGAGGGGCTACAAATTTCTTAAAGAAAGCCTGGTGGTGCAGTGTTCAAAGCACTCATCTGCTAATTGAAAGGTTGGCATTTTGTAATCCACCAGCTGCTCCATGGGAGAAAAACGTGGTACTTTGCTTCTGTAAAGATTACAGCCGTGCAAAACTTACAGGGACAGTTCTGCTTCTCCTATAGGGTTACCATGAGTTGGAATCAACTCAGTGGAAAACAAGAACCAAGCAATTTCTTTACATTAATTTTGTACCCAGCCACATTACTAAATTGTAATAATTTTCCAGTTAATTCTCTTGTTTTCCTCCAGGTAAACAATCACCTCATATACAAAAAATTATAATTTCATTTTTTTCCTTTTTCATCTCACTGTGTTGGCTAGTTCTTCCAGAATGATAGTGAATAAGAGTGATGAAAAACATCATCCCCGATTTGTTTTAACTGTAATGAGACTGCTTGTACTGTTTGTGCAACCAACTGAAGTTTCACTTCAATAAGTTGGAGACAGCTGAGCTTATGGGAAAAAGATGGCAGCCAAGTCTGTGACCCTTTTTATTTTTATTTTATTTATTTATTTTATTGTGATTTGGGTGAAGATTTACAGAGCAAATTCACTTTCCATACAGCAGTTCACATATACTT
>NW_006921711.1:3218553-3237401 GCF_000298275.1 Orycteropus afer afer | reverse complement strand
TTCACATAAATTCTGCTAATTGGGGTTTAGTCCACTTCTATATCCTTCCCTTCAAGGCTCAGGGGTCCAAGATTATCTTCTGTGTCTGTGTGAATTGGTTTCCCTTTTCTTTGTTGAAGAGGATCTGTGCAGTCCTTCTGCCTAGTCCGCCATCTTGCTGGAACCCCCACGACCCTCTTTAAAAGTGACTTTGACTTTTTTTTTTACATTGGCAAGGCTAGGTTGTGGGGAGGATTCTGCCTTACTCAGTTTCCCATCTTCCCACTTCCCTGTGAGAGATAGAGACCAGGTGAGGGGAATGGAGGATGGGCACTTCAGAGACTGCTGTGGATTCCTCTTAACTGCCAAAGCCACATGCCCATTGATAGTTAGATGTCTGGCAGTATAGGGTAATGTTGTTATTGTTATTGTTATGTGCTGTCGAGTCATCTTTGACTCATAGCGACTGCTCCTTGGGTTTTCGAGGTGGTATTACTACAGAAATAAATTGCCCAGTCTTCCTCCTGATGAGTGGTGGGTGGGTTTGAACCGCTATCCTTCTGGTTAGCAGTCAGGTGCCTTAGGCACTACACCACCAGAGCTCCCATAGGGTAATAGGCACTTTCATTAATATCTCATCTGCCAATGACTCTATTCTACTCTATAGTTACACTGGGAAGCTGCACAGCTAATGTAGACAGGAAAGAATGAGAGTGAACATTTACTTGCTTTTCCTTCTAGTGCAGTATAAGTTTAACATATTTTGGCTTCTTTGCTGTTAATAACATAACAACCTATTTATATTTATCACCAATTTTCCTATATTACAAGCCCCCCTCTGCCTCTTCCCGGTCATCACAGAAACATTAGAGTAACATTCTTTTCTCAGTTAACCTTTCCTTCCAGGATAGTTTATTTTTGAGAGGAAACATTTGATAAAGCTCAGAGTAATTTTAAACACATGATTTGCCATGTTAACACTTGTCACTTATCATATGCACTTCAGTCCGACCTCCCTGCCATTCTGTTAACCTACAGTGGCACCGTTAAAGCAAGCCATTTGCAGTTGCCCTCAGAAAACTCTGCATTTAAATTGCTTTCCCTCTCTTCCCCAAATTTTCCATAACTATAAATAAATTTAATTACCATTCCAAGAAGTATAAGCAAATCTTCTATTACATTTTTTAATCTTTTATCTCCTTGTCCCTCCACCAAATACAGTTTATCAGGCGGCCTCCCTGCTTCCAGTGGCTCACAACTCCCCTCCCCTCTGCATAAAAATGGAGTCTGCTTTCCCTTTTGACCGATTGGGTTACAGTCCAACCTGCCCCCAGGACCGACCCTGCAGCATTTCTGTAAAGGAGGCAGAGGGGCTCAGGATCTAGGTCTGTTCACCATGCCTTTTTGTGTCTCCCTCCCCTGGCAGCCAAATATGGCTTGTCCAGGGTAGTGTCCTCATCACACCAAAAGTGCAAATTTCTATCACCGTGAGACCGGGTCCAAACATCATCTTGGAAAGGCACACCAAAAACAATTTACTTTGAAGCATTTTATTCTTTTTCAAAACAGTATTTAATATATACAGTATTTAATATAGTATTTCATTTGTTCTTAACAAAAGCCTTGTAATGCAAGAAGAGCAGATACTATCCCCTCCATAGAGATGGGGAAATTAAGACACTCTCCTACACACACACACATACCCACACACAGAAAGAGAGAGAGAGAGAGAGCTGTTTCTACTTTCAGAGTCACTGCTTTGACTCCCACCCACTAACCTTTCAGGAGGTCTTTTTACTCTCTTCTCCTTTCTTAGAGCAAAAGTTCCTGTATAGGGATAAGAATGGGTTTTGGAGCAGGGTCTGCTGTACTCCTCTAGAAGTACTGGGGGCCAAGCAAGTATGTCTGGGTCTGCACTGTCTCCAAGCTCTAGCCTTAGTCCCTGACATTTTCTGTGTTGCTGGCCCCTCCCTCTGTTCACCTCCCAGAGCCTGGCTGCATCTCATCTCAGATGATACTGGAAATCAAAGATTCAGGTTTACTTTATTGTTACCCATCTGTGCCACCAGATCATCTTCTTCTTTGAGCCCAGGACTCATGGTGGATAATGAGGCTGATTGACTGCTCACTTTAGTCTTCTGGCCCAAGAAACCAGCTACCTCTGGACCTTTCAGTCCTAGGATGCTAGAGCTGGACCTTGTAGAGTTGAGCAGGTAACAGGGAGCAGCTGGATATGTTGTTCAAATGAGCACAGGAAGATCAAGCAAGAGAAAGACTGAGAAGGCCTAGAACATTTATTCTAAGTAGAGCAACAATGGTGGAATGAGGGATGGGATTTGGACCAGCTAGATCTTCTGTCTACTAGTGGTTGGCTGGGTGTGGGATAAACTTGTGTATGGCAGCCAGGGAAAGCTATCAAAACTACTGCCACTCATACTAATAACATAATAATAACATCATAATAATAACAACATAATAATAACAATGACAATAATAATTGCTGTGTACCAGATATTCTTTTAAGTATATGTAACAATACATTTAGTCGTCCTGTAGTTTGCGGGAGGAAATATTATCTACATTTTACAGCTGAAAAAATTGAACCAAAGAGAGTTAAGCAAATTATCTAAGTTCATACAGCCAATGAGTGGCAGAGCGAGGATTCAAACTTAGGTTCCAGAGTCCATGCTCTTACTCATTACACTGGGGCATCAATGGTGGCAAAAGAAAATTTAAACCTTGGTCTAGTGGTTTTATAATTTGGGCTGCATTTGGCTGTAAGTACCAAAAAGTGCAAGTCATCTGCACAATGAGGAAATTTAAAAGGAAAATTTGCTTGTTCGATAGCTCAGAAACATCACCAAGACCCAGAGTCATTCCCCCTCTCTGCTCTACCATTGCTGGTATGCATCTGTGTCTTAAGACTGTCTTTACTCTTTCAAAATACAAACTATATGACTTTAGGCAAGTGACTTCATCGTTCAGAAACTCAATTTCTTTTTTAAAAAAGAAAAGTGAAAGTGGTGTCTACAGTAAGAGTTGTGAGGAATTGAGGAGGTAGTCCTGGACTCTTCTCTTGTTCTCATTGCCATGTCCCTTCAGCTTCCAAGTCCTCCTGGCCTCACTTTAGCACCTGTGACGTCCATCCCTTTCTCTCCATCATCACCCTGAATCATCATACTATACCTTCTGCACCTGGACTTACTGCAATAGTTTCCTAACAGGTTTCAGGTCTCTAATCTTTAGTCTTTCCAGTTTATTTGCTCCACAACTCAAAGAGAAATCTTTCAGAAACACACATCTGACCATGTTGCCTTTCTGTTGTTGGCAGGGCCCAGCCAACCGACTTGCCCTGGGCCACCAGGTCCCTCATGACCTGTATCTGCCCACCTCTCTAGCCTCCAGCTCATGCGCCTCCTCCTGCTCCTGTCCCCACCTGTCCCTGCATGTCTTGGGATGTGCTTTCCACCCTTGCTTACACTTCTTCCTTCACCTGGAATTCTGAAACTTCTTTCCTGGCAGGCAGATGCATACTCCTTTTTGTTGTCATTGTTGTTATGTGCTGTCGAGTCAGATCCAACTCATAGTGACCCCTCCTTAGGTTTCCAAGGCAGTATCACTACGGAAGTAGATTGCCCAACCTTCCTTCTGAGGAGTGGCTGGTAGGATTTAACTTTGGTGTCACAGGGGCCTGAATTCTAATCTCTGCTCTACCACTAACCAGTTGTGAGACCTCAGGCAAGTAGCTTTTCTTCTCTGAGTCTCAAGTTCCTGATTGCTCCAGAGTTGCTTATAGGGCTGTTGTGAGAACTAAGACCATGCAAAGAACATGCTTAGGACACTGCCCTTATCCTAGGAAGTTCTCAAAGAGATAGTTATTGTTATTGTCATCAGCTTATGTGTCTCAGCTCAAGTATCATTTCTTGTAGGAAATTTTCCCAGCCCCTTGTCTAGAACTGGCCAGTCCTTTCTTCATTTCTACATGGAACCCTTTCCATATGCCTATTCCAGCATTTGTACCACATTACTTGCAATAATTTGTGTTCAAGACTGTCTTAATCAGGGTTCTCTAGAGAAAAAATAATTAGAGAGAGAGAGAGAGATTTACTTAGAAGAACTGGCTCAGGCAATTGTAGGAGGCTGGCAACTCCAAGATCCATAAATCAGGGGAAAGGCTTGAGACTCTTGTGGGTTTGTATCCCAAAATCTGTAGGCCAGGCAATGGGAAGAGTAAAGTATAAGAAAAATGTTTGAAAAAAAAAAATCTATTTATAGTCTGGAGGCAGAATACATCATAGGATAACTCCCTTTTCACTCTTAAGGCCTTCAACTGACTGTTGAGGCTCTCCCACGTTATGGAAGGTAATCTGCTTTAGTTGAGACCAAGTGATTTAATTGCATGAAATTGTAACAGCAGCTAGACTAATATTTGAACAAACAACTGGGCACCATAGGCTAAGTTGATGTATAAAATTAACCATCACAAAGGCTTTCTGCCATTTCTACCACCATAGACTGCAAACTCCTGGAGAACAGGAACCAGACTTATTTGATTTTGAATTCCAAGCCCAAGTCTTTCATGGGGCAGGCACTTAGCTACATCAATGTGCATCCCAGAGCAATTGATATCAACAGCCTTCATGGAGCATCACCTTGTGTCCAATTTAGTGGCAGGGTCTGGTGCAAACTTCTCCAGAAAGGCCCCAGAGTCAGGGCTAGCTATGGAGTCAAAAGTTCTTTCGGTGTAACCATCCTGACTCCCTTCAGTTTGTGTCCCCTGAGTAACCTAGTTAGGTCCCCCTGCTATGCCTGGTGACCCCATTCTCCTCCCTCCCCACAAACAGCCAAGACTGGAGGTGAACTTATTTAAACACACACACAAATGCCCAAATTGCTTTCCCCTCTTTCTTTTCTCCGGTGAACAGAAAGTAGCCTTTCAGTGGTATTGTGTGTCCGAGATATCTTCCAAGTCAATTTGTCAATCTCATTTTCAGATGAGGCAAGGAAGGACTCACACACATGACCAGACCTGTAGAAAGGTCTTGGGGAAGGAGGGGCGAGAGGATCTCACAACTGTGAGCAGGGGTCAGATTGTTGGACAGCTTCCTGAAAACAGTCTTCATGTCCAGAACTTTTTTTCTGAGTCCGTGGACAAGGCTAGACTGAAAGTCTGGTTTACCTACACTCCTCCCCCCCGAGCCCACTCCATTTTTATATTGCTCTGAGGTTAATAGCCATGTCGTGCGGGGTCATAGAAGACATCTGTGTCTCAGATAATATGCTTACGGTGATTACCACACATAATTGACTGACCTTCCTTCATTCTTTCCCTGCTGCAGGCCGTGGCTGATAGGATGAAGCAAACCACAAGAGTTTATTTTCCATCACACACCATTGTGCTGCTGAGCAAATATTTTAGCAAGCTTTGAATGAACCACCCTTTCAAGCTCTAGGTTTTCAGAATTAAAATAGGAAGCTATGACCAACCTAATAATATAGGATTTAAAATCAGCTTTGGGCCATCCTTCTTAGAGCTTGTGGGCATCCTGGAAAACCAGGTTTGGGTCATGAACATCCCAGGATCCAGTTTCCCAAAACTCTCTGTCCTTCTTCATTTCTTCATCATTCTTCATTTTGCTTTGGAAGGACTGGAGATTCTTGATATCCAGTGTCTGCATGTTTTGAGGGACAAAGTAGCCCTTGGGTGTCCAGACAACACAGATCTCCAAGGGTAACTGGAATCCAGCCTTTGAAGTCAGCTCATCCATTATGCTACTGGCTACATGAGGTCCAGCCACCAGCTCCTGAATCCATCTGCCCCTCCCAGGGCCACCCAGCCTCAACAGAAGTCATCCTAAGTTCTCAGCAACTGGATCCCTCCTTCTGAAAAGACCACTAAGAACTCCAGATCCCAGAGAAAATGGAAAACTAGGAGAATGAAAAAATAATAATAATAAATCCCTACTGCAAACCTCAAAATGTTACACTAAAATTTTAAAACTTTTTAATAATGTTTTACCTTAGCTCTATTCCATCTATCTAGCAATTAATCCATCAGTCTTCACATAATACACACCTACAGGAAATGCGATTACATGACTCTGGGCTGGATTCCACTGTGAATTGCTAATGTGTTAACACTAGGGAATTCCAAGCTCCCTTGACATTCAGCATCCCCTCTCCTCATCCTATCTCACACAAAAAAGTGCTGTGTGTCACAGAGGACAAGGTTGGTGTCCAGCCACTTCCCTGAGATTTTGTCCCAGCTCCCGAGAATCTTCCAGGGACTGGCACTCGATGGTACCACCTCACCCAGTACAGTGTCAGTAGCTGCACTCCAAGACTCTCATAAGCTACCCAAACCTCTTTGGTGCTATGTCTCAGGAGGATTAACAGGGAGGCAGTGTCAGCAAGAAAGTTTTCTATTACAGTTTATCACATGAGTGCTGCTTCAGAGTCATTTTAATTTGTGCAATAACCTGAATTGGGTTCTAGCTGCCACTTAGGGAAATCCACCTGGAATTGTCAATTCACCACCATTTCACATAAGTCACCCATGTCTTACATCGGTGGGGGAGGGACCAAGGAGAAATGGGGGGAGTTTGCAACTGCTTAACAGAAAAATTATACATATCCTAAACATATGGGTGATCTTTAGAAAATCTCAGCATCACTTCATAATTATATACTACAAGTTTTAATTAACTAAAGCTCTGCAAATCATAATGCCTTATTAAAATGCAATTAATTCTTTGATTAAAAAACAAAAAGCACAAGTATTTACAACAAAAACACAAGTAGAATAATTACAAATATCATGTACCCATTTCTTTTATTTGGGTGTCACTTATGATGTTGCCTGCTCCCTTCATTAATTCAAACACACACATTATCTCGCATCCACAGCAGTGTGAGTGACAGTGGCCACCAAACACACAGCACTATATCCTATTGATTTCGGCAAATCCTGAACAATGCCATTTGCATGCTTGTTTCTGTAATAATAAAGATATGCCATTCAGAATTAAAGCCTGGCCAGGCTAGTGGCAACTAATTGTGTTGTATGTAATGAGTGCAATTTCAATTTGATATCACCCTCAGCTTTTCTTGCCGCACTCGCTAAGTACTTTCAAGTCTTTGTGGGGAAATAATTGATTTTTTTGTGCTGTGGGCACAAGAAAATTATTATGATCTTTTGAATAATGCCAAAGAAAAGACCATGAATGATTTAAATTGGTATATGAAGAAGGCTTCGCCATGGACTGTGGCTTGACTGACATCTTGCTAATGCAATATCTAGATTAGCAGTTTTTAAGGAAGCAGCTAATATGAAACTGGTAAAACAGAAAAGGTTGCTACCGGGACGGGGGGTGGGGTATGATGGTGGTAGTGAGGGGTGCTGTTCCATTTTATTTGTTCTTAGGGAGGACCAACAATTTGGGAATTTAAGGCATGACACGATTACATAATTGCCTGGCCCTCACCACTGAGGGTATGTTTCAACTGATAAATTACACATTTGAAATGGACAGATAGAGGAGGGCTGAACCAGGATTGTGAGAACGGCTACAGTTCAGTGGATAGACTCACATGCAGTGGGCATGTCCCTCTGTCTGGAACATGAAAGTTAGCATCATTTTCTGACATTGTACTTCAGGAAGAAATTGGGAGTAGGGTGATCAGGGAACGACTTTATTTATACCTTAATCTTCCCATTAGGAATAACTGCTCAGTCCCGCTGTGAGTATTGCTTAGGTCTGGCAGAAGAGCTAAAGGCCCCTTTTAACCTGGAATGATAGCAAGAAAGCAAATCTAAACCTAAGACAGGTTTCCTTTGTGCCCATGAAACCTCAGAGCTGCAAACCCAACTGGGACAACTGGTCCCTCTCCACTTTCATCCACCCTCAACCCCCAGCTGAATCCAGGCTCTTCAGAGCCTCTTGTTCCCAGTGTGGTGGCCTGGACTATAATGA
Organism: Orycteropus afer afer; assembly: GCF_000298275.1. Taxonomy (NCBI): domain Eukaryota; kingdom Metazoa; phylum Chordata; class Mammalia; order Tubulidentata; family Orycteropodidae; genus Orycteropus; species Orycteropus afer. The sequence goes on along the minus strand of NW_006921711.1, from coordinate 3,229,449 downwards.
TGAGAGAATAAGTACCTTAGAAGGATGGATCACCAATTCAAAACACAATTCCGCCTTAAAATGCATCCACCTTCCAAATCTCATTCTTCAGAGGAGGGAGTGTTGTTAATTTAGTTGGTCATAACTAAATAGTTTCTAATCTGGAGCAGGAGGCTGCTGGGAATATTGGACAGTTTAAAGGTTAATCACCATCGCCTGGTTACACAAGTGAGGCAGAACTAATTCCTCCAAAGGCAAATGGCTTGCAGTTTTATCAGCAGTGCAGATTAGAAGTGTTAATATACAGAACAGAATGGACGCTTAAGGGCCGGTTTTCCCCTTATCGGCAAACTTTGCAACAGAACTCCGCTCCAGCACAACCTCTGCACTTCTATAATAAGGCCCCTTATTTTGCCTCTCGAGCAGAACTATCAAACAATCCTGTCCAAACCACTGCCACCAAAATCAGGGTATTACAGACCACGGCTAATTGGAAGATCACTATAATGAAAGAAAAGATAAAATACTTTGGCTGTTGGCCTAAAATGTGGATCAACACAACATAGGAAGCTATCTTGCTATGTCACATTCGGAGAGATTTACATAAACAATAAACTCAATCCAACTGCTCCCCAAAATACATCTTTGTTTACAATAAATGCAACCTAAAGCCAGACTAGAGGAGGCGGGAGAGGTACTTTACATAGGCAATACGATTAGGCCAGCAGTTTTGCAAACTGTGCAGGAGAGCAGGAACTGTGTATATTTCCTCTCTTGCAATCAGCAGGGATAAAATCGTTTTTAATGTTCGCCATGCTTCCTATATCATAGATATTTAGATATTTGGACCACTCAATATGCTAAAATGCTTGCACTAGCTGCATAAATTGACTTCCATGTTTCTGCTATGGCAGCAGGTGCCCTTCCAGGGGAGAAGGAAATGGAGGCTGTGGAAGGGGTGGGGGAAGAGCTTCAGGGACTGGCACCCAAGTGACTCAGTGGGCTTTCCTTTGGAGAATAAGAGAGGGAGGGCATGAGGGATGCAGGTGTGGGAGGGAGGCGTTTTGTTTAAGAAAGCAAAATTAGAGACAATCAACCTAATGGAGCAGAGACTGCAATGTTTCCTTGGTGGCAGGTCTCCTATTACTAAGACCAAATATTCCAGACACTCGAGGAAGAGACCTTCCCAGGGCCATCCATTAAAAGCAGGTCCTTATTTTGCAAGTGATGTATCTGGGAGCAGTTTTATTTTTCCCCAGCTATGCCCAGTAACCTGCCCATCTCCTTAATATTGCCCAATAATTTTTTACCTCTGTCTGCTGGCTCTCCCTGGCATCCCAAACTTCTGCTTTCCTAAGCAGGAGGTGGCTGAAATGTAGAGTTTGGGGGGAATCCTATCAGGTAGTAATAGACTTCTGTCTTTCTTTTATTCAGTCCTTCATTCTTTAAATGCACAACTTCCTAGAAGAAGGAAGCCATGTCTTTTGTCTGAATGGCCAATAGCACTTGGAAGAATGCTCCAATCAGATATGTCATAGACTTATGGCAAACTCACGCATAACAGACCAAAATACTGCCCCATGACAGTCATAGGTCAGGCTCTTGTGACCCACAAAGTTTTCATTGGTTGATTTTTGGAAAGAGATTGCAGTGCCTTTCTTCCTAGTCCATCTTAGTCTCAAAGCTCCACTGAAATCTGTTTAGCATGTTGTCGTCATCGTTGTTGTTAGGTGCCATCGAGTCAGGTCCCACTCATAGCAACTCTATGTACAACAGAATAAAACACTGCCTGGTCCTGTGCCAGACTCACAATCTTTGCTATACCTGAGCCCATTGTTGCAGCCACTGTGTCAATCCATCTCATTGAGGGCCTTCCCTTTTTTCGCTGACCATCCACTTTACCAAGCATGATATTCTTCTCTAGGGAATGGTCCCTCTGACATAACCTAAGTAGGTCAGACAAAGTCCAGCCATTCTAGTTCCCAAGGAGCATTCCAGCTGCACAGGACAGATTTTTTAGTTCTGTTGGCAGTCCATGGTACTTTCAGTATTCTTTGCCAGCACCACAACTCAAAAGCATCAACTCTTCTTTGGTCTTCTTTATTCATTGTCCAGCTCTCACAAGTATATGTATATGTTGTTGTTGTGTGCCATCGAGTCTATGAGGTGATTGAAAATACCATGGCTTGGATTAGGTGCACCTTAGTCTTTAAAGACATATCTTTGCTCTTCAGTACATTAAAGAATTCTTTTGCAGTAGATTTGCCTAGTGCAATACGTCATCTGAGGTCTTGACTGCTGCTTCCATTGGTGTTGATTGTGGAACCAAGTAATATGAAATCTTTGACAAGTTCAATCTTTTCTCCATTTATCATGATGCTGCTTATAGGGTCCAGCTGTGAGAATTTTTATTTTCTTTATATTGAGATGTACTCCATACTGCAGACTATATTCTCTAATCTTCATCAGTAAATGCTTCAAGTCATCCTCACTTTCAGCAAGCAAAGTTATATCATCAGTGTATAGCAGGTTGTTAATGAGTCTTTCTCCAATCCTGATGCCATGTTCTTTTTCATATGGTCCAGCTTCTTGAATTATTTGCTCAGCAAACATATTGAATAAGTAAAGTGAAAGGACACAACCCTGATGCACTCTCTTCCTGATTTTAAACCATGCAGTATCTACTTGTTCTGTTTGAACAACAGACTCCTGGTCTATGTACAGGTTCCTCATGAGCACAATCAACTGTTCTGGAATTCCCATTCTTCTCAATGTTATCCATAATTTGTTATGATCCGCATTCAAAAGCTTTTTCATAGTCAATAAAACACAAGTAAACATCTTTCTGGTATTCTTTACTTTGAGCCAAGATACATTTGACATCAGCAATGATATCCCTTGTTCCACGTCCTTTTCTGAATCCAGCTTGGATTTCTGGAAATTCTCTGTCAATATACTACTACAACTGTTTCTTCAACAAGATTTTACTTGCATGGGATATTAATGATACTGTTCAATAATTTCCACATTCTGTGGGATCACCTTTCTTTGGAATGGGTATAAATACAGATTTCTTCCAATCAGTTGGCCAGATAGCTGTCTTCCAAATTTCTTAGCACAGACAAGTGAGTGCCTTCAGCATGGCATCCATTTGCTGAAACATCTTAAGTGGTATTCCATCGATTCCTGGACCCTTGTTTTTTTGCCAGTTCCCTCAGTGCAGCTTCAACTTCTTCCTTCAATACTGTTGGTTCTTGATCATATGCCACCTCCTGAAATGGATGAACATCCACCAAGTCTTTTTGGTACAATGACTCTGTGTATTCCTTCCATCTTCTTTTGATATTTCCTGCATCAGTCAATATTTTGTCCATGTTGTTGTTGTTGTTGTTGTGTGCCGTCAAGTCGGACCCGACTCACAGTGACCCCTCCTTGGGTTGCTGAGGCAGTATCACTACAGAAGTAGATTGCCCAACCTATAGAATCTTTCATTATTGCAACTCAAGGCTTGAATTTTTCCTTCAGTTCTTTCAGCTTGAGAAATGCTGACTGTGTTCTTCCCTTTTGGTTTACTAACTCCAGGTCTTTGCACATTTCATTATAGAAATTGGCTTTGTCTGCTCAAGCTGCTTTTTGAAATCTTCTGTTCAGGTCTTTTATCTTGTCATTTCTTCCCTTTACTTTAGCTACTTTCCATTCAAGGGCAAGTTTCAGAATCCATTGTGTTCCATTGGGATCTTTTCTTCCTTTCCTGTCTTTTTAATGACCTTTTGCTTTCTTCATGGATGCTGCTCTTGATTTCATCCCACAATTTCTCTGGTTTTTGGTCATTGGTATTCAATGCATCAAATCTGTTCTTTAGATGGACTCTAAATCCAGGAGGTGTATCATCAAGGTCATATCTTGTCTCTTGTGAGCTTGTTTTCATTGTCTTCAGCTTCGGCTTCAACTTGCATATGAACAGTTGATGGTCTGTCTGTTCCACAGTCAGCACCTGGCCTTGTTTTGGCTCAAGATATTGAGCTTTTTCATCACTTCTTTCCACAGATGTAGCCTATCTGATTCCTGTATACTCCATATGGCAAAGTCCACATGTATAGCCACCATTCACGTTGTTGGAAAAAGGTATTTGCAGTGAATAATAAGTCTTTAGTCTTGCAAAATTCTATCATGCAATCTCCAGCATTATTTCTGTCACTAAGGCCATATTTTCCAACTACCAGTAACTTGTCTTTGTTTCCAACTTTTGCATTCCAATCACCAGTGATAATCAACACATCTTGATTTCATGTTTGGTCAATTTCAGACTGCAGTAGTTGGTAAAAATCTTCAATTTCCTCATCTTTGGCTTTGGTGGTTGGTGTGTAAATTTGAATAATAGTACTATTAACTGGTCTTCCTTATAGATGTATGGATAGGATCCTATCACTGACAGCATTGTACTTCACGATAGATCTGGAAACATTCTTTGTGAGGATGAATGACATGCTATTCCTCTTCAATTTCTCATTCCCAGCATAGTAGATCATATGGTTGTCGATTCAAAATGGCCAAAACCAGTCCATTTCAGCTCACTAATGCCTGGGATATCTATCTTTATATGTTCCATTTCATTTTTGATAACCTCCAATTTTCCTAGATTCATACTTCATACATTCCATGTTCTGATTATTAATGGATGTTTGCCGCTGTTTCTTCCCATTTTGAGTCATGCCACATCAGCAAATGGAGGTCCTGAAAGCTTTACTCCATCCATATCATTAAGGTCAGTTGTACTCTGAGAAGGCAGCTGTTCCCCAGTCGTATTTTGAGTGCCTTCCGACCTGAGGGCCTCATCTTCCGGCACTATATTGGGCAGTGTTTCAGGGCTACTCATAGTTTTCCAGTAATATATGAGCCAGTGTTTCACTAATATTCATAATGTTTTCACTGGCCAATTCTTTCAGAAATGGATGTTCCCTTTCTTCTTCCAAGCCTGTTTTAGTTTGGAAGCTCCGCTGAAACCTGTCCACCATGGGTGACCCTGCTGGTAGTTGAAATACCAGTGACATAGCCTCCAGCCTCACAGCAACATGCAAACCACCACAGTATGACAAATTGACAGACAAGTGGTGGTTCAGCATCATAGCAACATGCAATCTTCCATTGACAGACAATTAGTGGCTGAGTGTGGGGTGCATGCATGGGAATCGAACACGGGTCTTCTTCATGGAAGGGGAGAATTCTACCACTGAATCATTAATTCCTCATTGATAATTCATATTAATGACTAATGCATTCAATATAAATTTATTGAATTCTGTTGATGAAGAGGGCATAGGCTACCCACAAGGAACTAATGAGCTTCATGGGGGAGGGCCAAGACTAACACTTAGAGAGTTATTACTCTATTGGGGATGAATGTGCACACAATAAAAAGGAAAATGTGACATGAAGTGTCATACATGAAGTGTGGCTAAATGTCATTTATGTAGTTAAGGCAGAAAACATGCTTTGGAAATTCAGAGGTGGGTGAGGCCTATGTGGCCAAAGTGGTCAGCACAGTCTTTGTGGAGGAAGAACTTGAGCTGAACTTGTAATTCATTTATGTGTTTAGTCATTCCTTCATTCAACACTTGTCCTCCTACTGTGACCTTGCAATGTGCTAAATAGCAGAGATGCAAAGATGATTAAAGTTCCTGAAGTGAAGAAGCTCATGATGGGAGGTGAGGAAGAGGGGCTAACATATAACAAAATAACCCTGTTTTAGATTTCTCAGACTGCATAATAAAATGCCACAAAGTTGGTGGCTTTAAACAACAGAAATTTATTGTCTCGGAGTTCTGGAAGCTAGAAGTCCAAATTCAGGGTGTCAGCAAGACCATGTCAGCTTCGAAGTCTCTAAGGAAGATACTTTCTTGTCTCTCCTAACTTCTTGTAACCCCAGGAATTCTTTGGCTTGTTGAATCTCCTCATGGCCATCATCCCTTTACTTGTCTCCTGTGTCTCTTCTTCTCTTTAATAAGGAAACCATTGAAATGGGATTACAACTCACCATACTCCAGTATGACCTCAGGTTAATTTAACTGATAACATCTTCAAAGACTATTTCCAAATAAGGTCATGTTCCCAAGGACAAGGATTAAAACTGTAACATGAATTTTGGAAGAAACAATTCAATCCATAACAAATTCCTATACATCAAGCCCTTGGCACTTCCCAGTTATAATATGTGAAGATTTGGCTTCCCTTATGAGTCATTGTAAAGGGCCATACCATGAAGCCATTTGTACAGAATGGTGGATGTAGGGAGGCCTGGAAATGTAGGGAGATACTTTGCTGATTGATGAATCTGACCAACTTCCAGCTTAGCTATAAAGGCAAGCAGAGCAATGGGGTAGTAGGTAAAGGGAGAGCAAGGTCTAGGGAGGATTTTTTAAAGAAGAACAAATTCACAGCATGATTATATATGAGTGAGATTTAACCAAAAGAGAAAGAAAAAAAATAGTAGTGGAAGACAGAGAGGACACGATTTCAGGCTCAGAGTTCCCGAGTACATGGTGGGAGTGAGGGTGATCCAGTGCACAGTGGAGGCTAAGGGGAACAAACTCATCATCATTTGCCAGAGACTTTCCCTGAAAGTCCCACCTCCCAGGAAACCCCTCAATCTGAAGAAAATCAAGATGGTTTGTCACCCCTGTGGAGGGTCAGCCTTAGAGACTGGGATAAGGAGATGGGGTGGAGAGAGCAGATGATGTGGATGTAGGTGGGTTGGTTGATTTTTCTGTTGAAGGGATGAAAAGGTGGTTATCTTTTGATGTGAAATAAAAGTAGTATTGTATTAGCTCAGAGGAATGAGGGAGAAGAAAGAATTGGAGCTTGGGGAGAGAAGAGATGGTGGGAAATAATCATCTTCAAAGAAGGGAGAGGGAATAGCCTGGAGAAAATATGTTAGGGTTCCTAGGCAGTGTTGAGTGCTCACTTGAGATGTGGGGTCATACATTGATGGTGAAGCCAGTAGGCATGGCTGTGTGCTTTTTTCCAGCCATGTTCAACTGTTGTAGTAAAAAGACCAGGTAGGAGGAGGATGGCATTTATCCAGAGCATACAACCCTAGGTGGGAACACAGAGGCCCCAGAGCTACTTAAGTGAATTCTGGGAACACGTAGACAGCTCATGTGAGAGCCCAGGGAACTTGGCTCCTGTTTGGTGTTTTCTGTCTTCCAAGAAAGAGGCACTCAGGTCTCATTAGCCCTTTGGCCAAAGATGTTTCCCTGTTCTTCAGAAAACTGGTCTTCCTCACTCCGTGAGACTCCTCTTAGATGAGCTGACAGTTTGTGCCAGGCAGCAAGAAGGAGCTGGCTTGCACAGGCAAACATGCAACAGAGGGGAGTCCAGGGCCAAGAAACGTCCAATTGGCAAACACCGACTACAGGGCAGGAGGACCTCAGGAACTTCTCCCTATTGATGGGAACAGTTGTCTGCCAAGGAATTTAATCTCATGTGCCTATGGAAGCATCCAAACATATAATTAAGCAATTTCACTCTGTAAACCAGTGAAGAGAAGATGAGGTGGCAGCCTGCTCCATCTCTGCTGTACCCTGGCTCCTGGGGGTGTGGAGAGAACTAACTACAGCTTTCCTTGGATCCTTTCTCTTAACTTTCTAGCACAGCCTTGGCCATTTCTTGTATATCTTGCTGGGAGAAAAAGCTTAGAGATCCCTAGGAACATCAGAAGAGGGAACTTGGATGAGAGAATTTTACACTTTACCATGGGGGAACTGTGCAGCTACAGTTGAATAGAGGGGTACATGTCTTAGCTTTCTAGGGCAGCCATAACAAAATATCAAAGTGGGTAGATTTTGTTGTTGTTAGTTAGTTAGATGTCACTGAGTTGATTTCATGGCAACCCCAAATGTGAAGAGTAGTGGTTTGGAATCAGAGTGCCAGAATTTAACTTCTTAGACGTACCTCCAGTTGGGTTTAAACCACCAACCTTTCTATTAATACTCCAGTGCTTAATCTTTTGAACCACCCAGGGCCTCCTGTGGGTAGCTTTAAAGAACATAAATTTATTTTCTCACAGTTCTGGAGGCTAAAAGTCCAAGTCAGAATCTCAGCTGTGCTGATTCCTTCTGTGGGCTTCTCTCCTAGTTTCTGGTGACTGCTGGCAATCTTCAATGTTCCTTTTCTGCTTATAAATGCATCTGGCTCTGTAGTCACATGGCACCTTCCCCCTGTGTTTCTATCGCTCTGTGTCTGTACTCTCCTTTTCAAGACATCATTCAGAAGCAATTAGGTTTAGGACCCATCTTATACCAATATGACATCATTAACATAGCAAAGGAAAATCATATTTCCAAATAGAGTCATATTCACAACTCTAGGGGTATCTTCATATCTTTTTGGGCAACATATTTCAACCCATAACAAGATGGAGTTACTCAGTCAACATTTATTGAGCACCTAGTGTGTATGTGGTCCTGTGGTGGGGATTGTGGGAATGCAGGGAAGAGCAAAAGTTCCCAGCCCACCATGTCATGAGCAAGGACAGCTGAGGAGGATTGACTATAGAGAACAGAGCACAGGGGAGGGGCTGAAAGCCCTTTTACCTAGGCTGGGTGAGTCATGGTCAGAATCCAAGTAGTATCTTCCTGTGTTTACATGTGCATTTACAGTGTCATTAGCCACTGGTAACTTCAGACATCAAGCTCAGTTATTCTCCATCTGAGGCTTCCAAAGAGGCCAACCCAACTCTTAATAACAGGTATCCTGAGGTTATTCCAATATTTCAGAAGCCAGGTAGACATCATATATTTAGGCACCATAAGAAATCCTTGGGTGGTGAAAACGGTTAACACATTCAGCTGGTAACTGAAAATTTGGAAGTTGGAGTCCACCTAAAGGCCCCTCAGAAGAAAGGCTTTGCAAACTTCTTCCATAAAATCAGCCATTGAAAGCCCTGTGAAGCACAGTTCTTCTCTCACACCATGGGATTGGCATGGGTCGGAACTGGCACTGGTAAGCAGAGTAAATATCAAGCTTCTTTACTTTGACTGGAATAGAGCAACTCCACATGGCATTTCTTGGTGATCAGGAGCTCAATTGACATTTCTGTGTCTCTAATAACAAAGGAAAAATAGTTCTTTAAAATGTCATCTGTTTGACAGATAACTGCCTCAAAAAAACCCACTGTCATCGAGTTGGTTCTGACTCATAACAACCTCCATAGGATTTCCAAAGCTGTAAATCTTTATAGAATTAGATTGCTTCATCGTCCTCCTCCAAAGCAGCTGGTGGGTTTGAACCATGGACCTTCTGGTTAGCAGTCAATTGCCTTGTCCACTATACCACAAGAGCTCCTTGTTTGATAGACACTATGTTTTAAATATAAGGTCCAGGGGATAAATGAATAAAGAGGGAGACAAACAATTAGGAAAGCAATGATCTGCACATATGGTTTTTAGTATTAGCTATTTATCTGACCCATGTTACAGCAAGCAGTTTGAGTATTATGTTAATGAAGGAAAGCATTCCTCAGCATTTTTATATAATCAAGTGCAAACGCTAACATTTCCCTTTCTAGCTGGTCACCTCCATGACCCCCTACCAGCTCAGTCTGACCATCTGAGGCCTAGAATTTGGTTGCCAATGCTGTGAGTGGCCATGGATGCTCCTCAGTTTAAAGAAGGTTCTTAGTTACCTGTACTCACCTGTCTGCACTATGAAAGCTTCCAGGCTCTACCTGGTGGTCACTTTTCTCTGTTCAAGGGAAGCTCTTCCTGCAAGCTCAGCCTCTGACTAGGCCGAAGACCAATCCCTTGCAGGTCAACTTGCAGAGTCAGATAAAGTCCCCACTGTTGTTAGCAGACGCTTTTAACTGGGCTTCTTCCCTGACTCTATGACTCTTTCATCAGATGCATATTGAGTGATTACTAGGAGCCAGATATTGTTCTAGACACTATGGCTACAAAAATTAATAATACTCATGTGCCTATGACCATGTGTAGAGTTGGCAGACAACGTTTCCACAAGGCTATTTGTAGGTTCTGTAAGAATTTCCAGGTGTATAGTAGAACTGATAAGGGGCAAGTTTGTAGCCACTTCTTGGTCACAGCCAGCTACCCAGAGGGAACAAGTAGTTGGACTTGTGGGCTCAGGACCATGGTTGCAGGGGATCTCAAACTCAATTGGCATAACATACTACACAAAACATTGTACCACATCCTACTTCAGCAAGTAGCCACTGGGATCCTAAAAGCTCACATGCAGCCATTTAGATACAACAATGGGTTTTTCCTCATCCAGAACAAAGAAAAATGAAGACACATGGAAACAATTAGTTCAAGGGACTGGCACACCATGCAATCTTCTGCCTATATGACTGTCAGACCAGAAGAACTAGATGGTGTCTATCAATGTCAACCACTCAGAGGGGGATCTATGTAGAACATCCTGGATAGAGTGGGAGAACAATGTGGACAAAACTCAAAATCATTAAAAAAAAAGACCAGGTTTGCTGGTCTAGTAGAGCCTGGTGCAATCACTGAGAATATGGGCCCAACCTACCCCTCAAGTCTGGAATTGAAACCACTCTTGTTGCTTCCAGCCAAATAAAAGACAGGTACATGAGGTGAACATTTACCCGAGGTAGATATACTCCTTGGAGAGATCAATCATGGGAGAATAGAAGCGATGTGTATGCACAGAAAGACAGCTCAGGGAGCAGGAGTGCATGGGAGGGAAGGACACAGGGAAGAGGTAACTATGGGGAGGAAGTGGGACGAGAGCTGTTGCATTGTGGGAAATTGCAATGTCATAAGACAAAGTGTGTTCAGTGCAGATCAGTGAGTAAGCACAAGCCTGCCTTGTTTCAGTGCCTATGCTTAAACTGCCCCCTGGCTGAACACTCTTCTCTTTGGCTTCCTGGGTTCCAAG
>NW_006921711.1:3199338-3215426 GCF_000298275.1 Orycteropus afer afer | reverse complement strand
GTGGGGCTGGTGCGGGATCGGGCAGTGTTTCGTTCTGCTGTGCATGGGGTCGCTATGAGTCGGAAACGACTCGACGGCACTTAACAACAACAACAACAAGACAAAGTGTATGTGAACTGCTATATGAAAAATGAATTTGCTCTGTAAACTTTCACCCAAATAATAATCAAAATTAAAAAAAATTAATAATACTCTTCCCCACAAAAGCGTTCACTATTTTGGCAAGGACACACAAACAAGAGCTTGTAACTGAGAAACTAAGTCTCTCTGGAGATGCAGCAAAAGCATCACCAAGAAGGTAGTTCTGAAGCTGAGCCTTGAAAATGAATAGACATTCACCTAGTGTCATGATGTTTTGGGGATAGGGCAAGCTGTAGAAAGTGTGTGGGGAGAGAGGATTGGGAATGATGTTCAGAGGAAAGAAATAGCATGTACTGGGTCCAGAAGCATAGGAGAGCATGCAGGAGCCCCACAGCTTTAGTTGGGTTGGACCATGCTATGTTCCCAGGGGATGGCAGGGAACAAGCTAGAGACATGGGCTTATAGGTGATGAAGAGTCCTGTCTACCAAGCAGAGGACCTAGGACTTTATCTTCCAGTGAAAGAGCAGTGATTTTTTTGAATTTGGATTTGTGATTCTCTATGACCAGTTTAGCAGAAACGTGATGTTGGAGAGGTGAGAAAGTAGAGTTATGATAAATGCTTGGGCTGAAGGAGCAATGGGTCAAGAATGAATACTTAGTTTATGGCTGTGTGATTGGGCTACATAGAGATAGGGGATATGAAATGTTTAGGGTTAGTGGGAGATTCTTTCTAGGATTTGAGGTCTTTGTGGGACATTTAGGTACATATGTCCAGGAAAGAGTGTGTTTTTCAGGCCTGGAGTTCTGGTCATGGATCTGAAATGAAAAACAGATTTGGAAGTCATTAGTGTTCTCAGAGAGAGCTGAAGCTGTGGTTTTAAGTAAGATTACTCAGGGATAGTGTATAGACTGAACAGGGAAGAGAGTTAAAATTCTAAAGGAACAGCAATGTTTAAGAGGTTAGAGGTAGAAGGGGGATCAACACAGAAGACTAATTGTATCTTGAAGTAATCAGAAAAGAAGGCAGAAAGCCAGAAGAGGATCTCTAAGAGAAGAGATGGTGACAAGGGAGGAGGAAGGACAGGAGATGACCTGAGATTTGGCAGGAAGTAGAGAATATTTCAGTGGAGGTCGGGGGAGAGTGAAAGTGGGAAATAGATTGCAATGGGGAAAAGAGTGAGTAAGGGTGGGTGATGAGGAAGTGAAGAGAGAAAACGCTGTAGACAGTTCATTTAAAAAGGTTGACTATGAGGAAAGGAAACAAATAGCCAGAGGAGGTTAAGAATCCAGGGAGGATGTGGGGTGTGTGTGTATGCATGTGCGTGCGCATGTGTGCATGCAACAGAGAGACAATGAAAATATGGAAGACACCTGATCTTGTTTATCTGCTTAGAGAAAGACACTTTTGGAGAGAGACTAGTAACAGAAGAGAGGGACTTGGAGGGAAGGGGTAAGTAGGGGGCACAGAGATTCAGGCAGGGTCATAGCCCTGTTACCAGTGCAGCACCACAGGACCCTTCACTCAGAAGGGCCTCACACTTTGTGTTTAATGCTCTGCAGTTGCTGCTTGAAATTTTTAAATAATTTTATCTTTGAATTTGTGTTTTATCAGTGAAATCTGCCAGGACAGTGGAACATGTGCTAGGACACTTGTGATCTAAAATTCTTCCCCTCTCTGTCTCCTCAGGATGCATTCTTGGTCCCTCACTTCCCACCCTCTAGCACCCCAGCCTACAAGGACTCCCACCTTGCTCCTGCCCCGCAACCACTGCAGCTCTCCATCCAGGGCAGTCACTAGGTCATGTTGCCCTCAGCCCTTGGTGGAGGGCCTAGGCACAGGCATGGGGAGGGCTTGGCTTGGGCTCACATACCCATAGGCATCTCAGGGTGGCTGTCTCAACCTCAGGCTGGCAGCACCATGTGGTCTTAGGCAGTGACTTGGCAGGGGGCTTCTTGCCCACTCCAGATCCAGGGACTGAGATCATCCTGGGATCATGATTGCAATCCCTTGGGAGTCACCTGTCCACCATGAGTTGGGACAATAGGCAGACAGGAAGGATAAATTGATTTCTTTCCATTCCTCCCCACCCCCAGCTGGGGACTCGTAGCTTTCATGTCATACTGGAGCACACCAGATGCATGTGGTAAGATTAACCTTAACCATTTCAAGTTTGACAACTTCCAATTTTCCTGCATTCATACTTCATACATTCCATGTTCCTATGATTAATGAATATTTAGAGCTATTTCTCCCCATTTGGACTTGTGCCCCATCAGCAAATGGAGGTCCCAAAAGCTTGACTCTAGCCATGTCATTAAGGTAGACTCTACTTTGAGGAGGCAGCACTTCCCCAATTGTATCTTGAGTGCCTTCTGACCTGAGGGGCTCATTTTCCAGCACTACTATCAGACAGTGTTTCAGGGTTATTCATAAATATTTTCCAGTAACATATCAGACAGTGTTTCACTGCTATTCATAAGTTTTTCACTTTGAGAACTGGATGGCACATTCCTTCTTCCAAGTCTGTCTTAGTCTGGAAGCTCCACTGAAACCTGTCCACCATGGGTGACCCTGCTGGTATTTGAAATACAGGTGGCATAGCCTCCAGCCTCACAGCAACATGCAAGCCATCACAGCACAACAAATTGACAGATGACTAGTGGAACTTTAACCTTTAGAGGAGACATTTCTTTTCTAAGATCAAAGAGATAATGTTGAGTATGAATATAGATTGGGTATGGCTGCAACAGTGAGCTCAAACAGCAAATATTGTGAGGATGGAGCAGGACTGGACAACATTTTGTACTGTTCAACTCAAAAGAATCTAACAACAAACAATATAAATATAGATATGCTTGAGGTTGAGTAAAGTAAGTTAAGGAAGTCTTTATTTATGCTATGAAGTAGGAAGCAAAAAGAGGCACACAGAATCTGAGATCAGACTCACTTGGACTTAACTTGAGAGCTGCCATTTTATCACTGTGTGATATCCTGCCCAAATTCCTTAACTTCTCTGAACTTCAAATTACTCTTCTGTGGTTGGTATCAGTCGGAAGTGTATGGAATTGTTTCCAGAAGTGAATAGGATAATGTGTTTATGGAGTAATATAGGAGCTCTGGTGGCATACTGGTTAAGGCATTTGACTGCTAATCAGAAGGCTGCGGTTCAAACCTACCAGCCACTCCTCGGAAAGAAGGTTGGGCAATCTACTTCCATAGTGATACTGCCTGGAAAACCCAAGGAGGGGTCACTATGAGTCGGAACCAATTCAATGGCAGTGAATTTGGTTCGGTTTTTTTTTTTAGGCACTTGTCTAGTATTTCCAGAACTAGACCCTGCTTTGACTTTGCCAGTTCCTTTTCCCCTTCCTTCCTTTTTGTGTCTCTCAGACCAGGGACCCAGCTCTCCGACAATCTCTTTTCAGATGCTAATTGCTTATCTGCCCAAACTTCTAGATGTAATTTGCCCCTGATTTTGTCTAGTACCTGCAACTAGCTCCATCCCTCAACTGACTTTTCCATTCAATGGGACATGTTCAAGGCCAGATTCCAACCCTTTCAAACTGCCCCATCCTGCAGTAATGGGCAGGGTCACAGTTTGAACCAGAGCTCAATAGTTGCAAGTAACAGAAATTTAATGTAAAAAAAAAATGATTACTGAAAGGACATGGAAGCACCTTACTAAAAACAGAAATATTTTTAACTGAAACTTGTAATGAGGAAGCCACAAAGAGCCCAGAAGTTTTCTTTCCCTCTGTCTCTCTCTTTCATTCAGCCTTCTTATTTATTTCTTTATTTGACTAACAATGCTGAATATACCATGCACTGACAGAAAAATGAACAGATCTGTCATGGAAGTACAGCCAGAACTCTCCTTAGAAGCAAGGATGGCAAGACTTCGCCTCATTTTGTTTGCACATGTTATCAGAAGAGACCAGTCCCTGAAGAAGGATATCATACTTGGTAAGGTAGCAAGTCAGCAAAAAAGAGGAAGACCCTCAAGAAGATGGATTGACACAGTGGCTGCAACAATGAATTCAAACATAGCAACAAGTGTGAGGATGGTGCAGGACCAGCAATGTTTCATTCTGTTGTACATAGTATCATTATGAGCTGGACCATCGATGACAGATGTGTTTGTTTTTCTGGCAGTCCATGCGATATTCAATATTCTTCACCAACACCATATTTCAAATGCATCAGTTATTCTTCAGTCTTCCTTATTCATTGTCCAGCTTTTGCATGCATATAAAGTGATCGAAAATACCATGGTTTGGGTCAGATGCACCTTAGTCTTCAAAGTGACATGTTTGCTTTATAAAACTTTAAAGAGGCCTTTTGTAGCAGATTTGCCCAGGGCAACAAAACATTTGATTTCTTAACTGCTGCTTCCAAGGGCATTGATTGTGGATCAACAAGTAAAATGAAATCCTTGACTTCAATCTTTTCTCCATTAATCATGATGCTGCTTATTGGCCCAGTTGTAAGGGATTTTGTTTGTTTTCTTTTTGTTGAGGTGTAATCCATACTGAAGGCTATGGTCTTTAATCTTCATCAGAAGTGCTTCAAGTCCTCTTTGCTTTCAGCAAGCAAGGTTGTGTCATTTTGATATTATAGATTGTTAACAAATCTTCCTCCAATCTTGATGCCACATTCTTATTCATATAATCCAGCTTCTCTCATTTGCACATGAATGGATGAATAAGATTCCCACTGTCCCTACCTACCTACTATTTGCTCAGCATACAGATTGAATAAGTAAGATGAAAGTTATAACCCTGACACACACCTTTACTGATTTTTCACCACGTAATATGCCCTTGTCTTGTTCAAATGACTGTCTCTTGGCCTATGTACATATTCCACACGAGCACAATGAAGTGTTCTGAAATTCCCTTTCCTCACAATGTTATCCATAGTGTGTTATGATCCACAAAATCAAATGCCTTTGCATAGTCAATAAAACACAAGTAAACATCTTTCTGGTATTTTCTGTCTTCAGTCAAGATCCATCTGACATCAGCAATGATAACCCTTGTTCCACATCCTCTTCAGAATCCAACTTGAATTTCTAGTTGTTCTATGTTTGCCATTGTAAGGGAATAGAATTAAAGTATAGTAACCTTGACAAAGCTAAAAGACCAAGTAGGCTTAAGTTTTTACTTGATCTTTGTAGGCCTAAGTTTCGGTTATTGCTTAAGTTTCAGTTTAACGTGACAGACCCAATTTACGGGAAATCACTGTTGTGTAGAAACCAATCAGAAAAGCCAGGACCTGGAAAGTCCCGAAGAGGGACCCATCCCTTGACAGGAAACTGGAAAGTCCCAAGCTTGCACCTATCAGTCGCCGCCAAATAGCAGAACTTGTCCCCTATACCAATCATTGATGTTCAGCCCCACCTTGTGTAACTGCCCCTTGAAAATCCTATAAATATGTAGAACAAAAGGAGCGGGGGTCTTTTGCCCAAGCCGTTGCATCGGTGTAAGCGGAGACCCCAGCTCGAGCTTGGAAATAAACTTTTCCTTTGCTTTTGCATTGTCGAGTCAGTGTCACGTTCCTTGCGCCGACACTCCTTTCCAAATTCGGGTCCAACAGTCATGTCTATATACTGCTGCAACTGTTCTTGCTTTATCTTCTACAAAATTTTACTTGTATATTACGTTGTTTGATAATTCCCACATTCTGTTGGCTCACCTTTCTTTTGAATGGGCATAAATATTGATCTCTTTTAGTCGGTCATCCAGGAGCTGTCTTCCAAATTTCTTGGCATAGATGAGTGAGTGCTTCCAGTGTTGCTTCAGTTTGTTGAAACATCTCAAAGGGTATTGTTTTAATTCTTAGAACCTTGTTTTTCACCAATGCTTTCAGTTCAGCTTGGATTTCTTCTTTGAATACCATAGGTTCTTGATCATACGCCACCTCCCAAAATAGTTGAAGGTCAACCAACTCTTTTTGGTATAGTGACTCTGTGTATATCTTCCAACTTCTTTTGATGTTTCCTGTATCATTCGATATTTTGCCCATAGAATCCTCCAGTATTGCAACTGGAGGCCTGAATTTTTTCATCAGTTCTTTCAGCTTGAGAAATGCCAAGTGTGTTCTTCTGTTCTGGTTTTCTAAGTCTGGGTCTTTGCACATTTCATTATAATACTTTCATTTGTCTTCCTAAGTTTCCCTTTGAAACCTTCTATTCAGCTTTTTTACTTCATCATTTTTTCCTTTTACTTTATCTACTGTATGTTCAAGAGCAAGTTTCAGTCTCTTCTGGCATCTATTTGGCTCTTTCTTTCCTGTCTTTTTAATGGCCTTTTGCTTTGTTCATGTATGATGTCCTTGATATCATCTTACAACCCATCTGGTCTTTGGTCATTGGTGTTCAATGAGTCAAATCTGTTCTTCAGATGGTCTCTAAATTCAGATGGGGTATACACAAGGTCATATATTGGCTCCTCTCCTGGACTTGTTTTAATTTTCTTCAGCTTCAATTTAAACTTGCATATGAACAATTGATGGTCTATTCCACAGTTATCCTCTAGAGTCAGTTTGATTCCTGCGTATTCCATCTGGTAGTCCATGGATATAATAGCCATTCATGTTGTTGAAAAAGGTATTTGCAATGAATAAGTCATTTATCTTGCAAAATTCTATCATATCATCTCCAATATCAACTACCAACATTTCTTCGTTTACAACTTTCACATTCAAATCACCTGTACTTTCAATACATCTTGATGTCATGTTTGATCAATTTCAAGTTTGATAGTTAATTTTATGTATCAACTTGGCTAATCTCTGGTTCCCAGTGATTTGGCCAAACACTAGTCTAGTTGCTACATTGTAATGTAATGACCTTCCAAAATGTAATCTATTGTAATGCAATCAATCAATCTAGTTGAAAAGGAAGTTTCCTTTGGATGTGTTCATTCTTCAGGCTATAAATAGGTATTTCGACAGAAACCACTCTCTCTTCACTCTCTACACTCTTTCTATCACCTGACCTATAGATCTTGGGATGCCAGCCTTCAGAATTCTGCAGCCTACCACATGACCTATGGATTTTGCACTTGCCAGCCCCTACAATCATGTGAGTCAATTCCTTGAAGTAAATCTCTCTCTCTCTCTCTTGCTCGTTCTGTTTCTCTAGACAGCCCTGACTAAGACAGTAAGTCATGGGTCTCTTCTGGGCCCAAGTTTCCTCCTTTGAAGAATAAGCTGCTGGGTGCAGTAACAAGTGAGTCCTCCAATGACTTGGCCCAATGACCACAGGCCTCTTCAGACATGACCTGGCCCCACTCTGGAGTTTGAGCTCCTAACAGTGTACAACTCAGGCCATTGCCATTACCTCTCACCAGGTTGCACTCTCCTCTCTCCCTCCTGAGTCCTCTGGCTAAAGTCCTATCTCCTTCTGGGGTAAGTCAGCCTGGCTGACCTTAGCAGGAAGTATATGGAAACTGAGAATTTCTAACACACAAATTTCAGCATTTCCCTAGAGAGCTGAGCTTTCACTAATGTCCTTGTGGCTCCCTTCTTGGGTCCCAGCTGGCTTTCTGTGGCAGGTTTATTGGAAGTTTGTATATCCTTGTGAGTCGATTTAGAAAAGAAAAAAAAAAAAAAAATCCTGTTAAATAACCCTGCAAGCCACAGAGCTAATCAGAGATCACAGAACCTGAAGAAAGCAGAAAGAGGTAGAAACGCAAATGGCCCCCACTGTTTAGTTGATCTATTTCTCCTTTTATGCTGCTCTTTCTTATCCAGTTCCACAAAAACAATGTCTCTCTCCAGCTCCTGAGGAGGATGGCTTTCCCACCAATCTGCATATTATTGTCCACACAGACTTGAGCCTCCACAGACAAGGCTGTTGATTTATGAAGAATGGATTTTCAATCGGCTTCATTCCAGCCTTCTGGGGCTCTCCAAGCACTCCTGTTTGGCTCCTAATTCCTTAATCCTTCTCCCTTTCCTGATCTGATTATTCTTAGATACAATATGTTATTTTGCTCCCTTATGTACCACTGAGTACTCATTTGATAGTGTGATACTCAGGTTACCTAGTACCAGGAGATGTGAAGGAGCCCAATATGGATCCTTCCCTCCACCAGGGGTTTTGCCTGACTCTCAGAGGCACAAGGATGAAGCAGTAGAAAGAGAAACAACAGTGAGGGAAAGGTTTACAGTCTTACCAAGTCTCGATTAGGACACTATGGCCAAGAACGTTTCCATTTAACACACTTTGAGTGTGATTTTCTAAACTCCAGAGCTAGAAAAGACTTAAATATTAATCTTATCCAACTGCCTCATCTTCCTCCCCACCCCCCATAACCATCCAGGGAAGTGAAAAGAACACTGGCCTTGGGCACAGAATCAGGAGCTGGAGTACCAGCCCTGTGAACTTAGATTAGTTGCTTAATATCTCTGGTCTCAGTTTCAGAGCAGATCAGAGTCTTTAATTCTTGAAATACATGGCATTATTGTCTCTATTTTATAGGTAGGGAAGCATGTGGTTTGGTGAATGAGGTGGTAGACTCAGCCAATCTGGGTTCTAGAATTGACTCTGCCACCAATGGCTCAGGAACTCAGGCGATATACTCTTCTGCTCTTCCTCCCACCCCCTACCCCTGAGTCCAGTGCTATAATGATTCTTCTCCCACAAATGGGGACAGTCAATACAAGGCCACCTCTGTACTTGGAGCTTTATCCAGGGATGCTACAAAATCCCAGCTATCACTGTTACTTCTCAACTTTGACAGAGATGATACCTGGATGATGGTTCAAAGCCTTCTGTTTCTCACCGTGGCCTTTATCTCCTTAAACCACTCTTGCTGGAATTCCCCAATGGTCATTCATGCCTCCCACTACAGAAACCCTAAATACAAACTTCATTTCTTTCCCATTGGTCTTGTTCTCCCTACCCTGAAAATGGGGGACCATCCAAATCCCTAGCCCAGTCTGCCTATCTGTCCCTTCATCTACCTGTCTGTTTATTTGGTAGTTCCCATGGTAGAAAGTCTATTTCACCTGCTGAGGAATTTATTCAAAATTTAAGACTCTAAATTTGTCAATCAGGGCAAGAAAACTTGAGTGTCATTCTTACATCTCAGAAAAAAACAAACAGGTCTCTCTTGTTAAAAGCAGGCAGATTAGGGAAACCAAAACCCAGAAATTCAAATTTACCAGTTAGATATATTACAAACTGATAATTAAAATTACCAAAAGATTCTTTGTGTCACAAAAGTTTCTTCTGAAAGTTCTCTGTAAATACATTTTTTTTTTTTTTTTTTGGATACATTTAAGGATTGATTTATATACCTTCAAACTATATACTGGACAACTTAAAAAAAAAAAAAAAAAAAAAAAAACACCTCTTAGATACCACCTGTTTTGGTTACCTACTTCTGCTCTGACAGGAATATAGCACAAATGGCATGGCTTTAACAAACAGGAGTTTATTCTCTTACCATTTGGAGGCTTTAAGTCTGAGTTCAAAGTGCCAGGCTCTAGGGGCTGGGTGAAAGCCCTTCAACCTTGAGCTTCAGCTCTGCCTCTTGCTCTCAGCCCACTGAAACTGGAGGCTTTTCCTCACTCAGACAGCTGCTGGCTGCTCAGGCTGACAAACCCAAGATCAACAAGTGAGAAGGCACAGTCCTGATATCACCACCACACAACATGGCAGGCCACTTACTCAAGTCCAGATGAAATCCCAGGATCAGCAGGGCATGGCAGGCTGTTGAATAACGACTTGGCTACATGCAGGGTTCAAGCATGCCAAAAGGCTACAGACCATTCCCAAAGCTGTTTCTTATATACAGGAAGCAGACCACATCTCTAAAGCAGCTACTCAGATGCTTGTTGTAGGTTCCACCATGGAGCTGATTGCCA
Source organism: Orycteropus afer afer (assembly GCF_000298275.1). Lineage (NCBI taxonomy): Eukaryota > Metazoa > Chordata > Mammalia > Tubulidentata > Orycteropodidae > Orycteropus > Orycteropus afer. The sequence goes on along the minus strand of NW_006921711.1, from coordinate 3,205,467 downwards.
GTCTCATCATGGGGAATAACAACCTCCAGCTGCCCAGCCACTCAACCAGGCCCAGCAAGTTGACACACACAACCTTAACTACCACACCACCTTATTTCACAGTTTCCAAATCTGATTGATCTGGAGAACTTACACAAAATGTAACTTCTCAGGGCCTATCCCAGACCCACTGAATCAGAATCTCCAGGGCCCAAGGACTAGAGTCCAGTAATTGGTACTTTTAATAAATGGTCCTAGTCCTGTGGGCTCAGGACCATGGTCGCAGGGGATATCAAGCTCAATTGGCATAACATACTACACAAAAACATTGTTCTACATCCTACTTTGGTGAGTAGTGACTGGAGTCTTAAAAGCTTGCAAGCGGCCATCTAGATGCAATATTGGGTCTCTCCTGGTCCAGAGCAAAGAAGAATGAAGAAAATCAAAGACTCAGGAAACAATTAGTCTAAGAGACTGATAGACTATGCAATCCTCAGCCTATATGATCATGAGACCAGAAGAACTAGATGGTGCTTGGCTACCACTATCAGCAACTCGGAAAGGGATCAGTGCAGGAAATCTTGGATAGAGTGGGAGAACAAGGTGCAACAAAACTCAAAATCATAACAAACAAACAAAAAAAAAAGACCAGGTCTACTGGTCTGATAGAGCCTGGTAAGACTCCTGATATTATGGCCCCTCGTTGCCCTTCAGATCTGGAACTGAACTCATTTCTGTGGTTTCCAGCCAAACAATAGACAGGCATATAGCGTAAACATTTACATCAGTTAGATACACTCCGTGGAGTGATCAATCATGGGAGAACAGAAGGGCAGTGTTTGCACGGAGATAGCTGGGGCTGAAGGGAGGAGTGCAAAGGAGGGAAGGACACAGGGAAGAGGAAACTACTACAAGGAGGAAATGGGAAGAGAGTTGTTACATTGTGGGGCAGTGCAGTCAATGTCACGAAACAAAATGTGTATGAAATGCTGTTTGGAAAATGAATTTGTTCTGTAAACTTTCAGCAAAATCACAATAAAAATTGAAAGAAAAAAGGGAGGATGGTTCCTGGTGAGATTTGTCAATGGACTGGCATTTGGGACATGGTCATCTGGCCATAGCCTCTCATTTCACAAGTGTGTAAAAGGAGACCAGAGAGGTCATGTGCCGTCACAGAGATTGTGGAAAGCGGGGAGGGTAAGCAAAGACACCTGCAATCAGTTGTCAGGGGCTCATTCATGTCAGATTTTAATCTGCATCAATGTGGAAATAGGACTCCATCACCAAAATATCCCTTATTTGCAGGAATTTAGGAACATGTGTCCAGCCTTATGACAACCTGTCCCTCTCTACTTCTCTTCCATGTGTGTTACTCACTCCCCACTCCACCCCCACCCAGAAAAAAAAGGGAGCAGCAAGATGAGTGCTGACTGGGCCCAGAAGAAGGTGAGGAAGTCCCAGGTAGGACCCAGGAGCAAGTAGCCCAATCTCATGCCTGGGTCTCCAGTTCTTAAAACTCTCAGCATCTGAATTTTATGGCAGGGTGGGATCTGGGGAGTTCTCAGACCAAGAGGTATCAATGAGGCTCTGCCACTCCACAGAGCCCAGAGTTCTTACCCTTCAGGGAGCAGACAATTCCATGCAGTCTTCAGGAATACTGAGCCCCTGAGACCTCATCCCTTGTTCCTTTTGAATTCTCTCATCTCTTCTCTCCCACCATGCCCTTATCCATCAGGCCAGTCTCCTTCAGGTCTCTAACAGTCACCAAGGCTCATCCAAGCTTCAGGGCCTTCCCTTACACTAGGAGGCCACGTTAGGCCTCTAAATCCAGCTGGAGTTGATGCTGTGGCCACTATCAACAACAACACCCATGAAGAGTTCTCTGATCACTTCAGCCCATGGCTATGCTTTAACAGAGCAGCACATACCATCTCTTTTACTGTGTCATGTCTCTCTTGTGTTCATCTCTAGACATGGATATCCTTGCTTCTCCTTTACGTTGGCCTCTAGCACTCGCAAGAGGGTGAGTGCAAAGTCTACTGAACCCAGGGAGGCTGTGTTTCTCTCCCTGTTCCTGGGGGTTGCTTGTCCCCGTTCCCCGTAGGCAAGGGGCTTTGACTTGTTTTTTGTTTTGCCTCCAGCATCCAGCACAGTGTTTGGCACATGGTAGGGTTAAGTCATAAAAGTACTACAATACAGATCAGGGTTAGGAAAGAATAAATGGGGTTAGAGAGCTACAAAGGTAAAAGAAACTTTTGGAATCTTTAGATTGCTTTTGTTGTTAGTTACCATCAAGTTGATTCTGCTCAAGGTGACCCTGTGTGTACAGAGTAGAACTGCTCCATAGGATTTTAAAGCTGTGACTTTTTGAGAGCCGATTGTCACATCTGTCTTCTGAGGCTCCTTTGGGTGCTTTCAAGCTGCCAACCTTTTGATTAGTAGCAGAGCACTTGACCATAGCTATTTTCAATGTTCACTAGAATAACAATGCAATGCAATGTACTGCCGTGGAGTTGGATCCACTCACAGTGACCCCTCCTTGAGTTTCCGAGGCGGTATCACTACGGAAGTAGATTGCCCAACCTTCCTAGAATAGCAGTTCTCCAAGTGTGTGTGGCCTTTAGGGGTCTCTGAGATTCCTTCAGGGAGAAGGTCCCTGAGGTCAAAATTATTCTCATAACAATAAAACAAAACCCATTACAGGCGAGTCAATTCCTATGCTGGCAACCCCAGAGTAGAAACGTGCACCACAAGGTTTTCTTCACTATAATCTTTACAGCAGCAGTTCACCAGGTCTTTCTTCCACAGAAACACTGGATAGGTTTGAACCTAAAAGTCAATAGTTGAATGCAAACAATTTATACCACCCAGGGACTTTCTTATAATAATACTTGGATGTTATTTATCTTTTTCCCCTCTCATTCTCTCAGGAGGTACTCTGGAGTTTTCCAGAAGCTACATGATGTGTGATGTCATAACAGAGTGAATCAAGAATCCAGCTGTCTTCTATTAAGGCAGATATTAAAGGGATATGCAAAAATTCAAAACAATGACACTCTTTTCACTAATTCTTTTTTTACACTTTTGGAAAGTATATATTTTTTTATTAAGGTATGCTATTTATGTAAGGGTTTATTATGGTTATTTTAATAGAAATTAACAAGTAAACATTTCAAAAATTTCTCAGTTTTAATTTTCAATATGGCCTATTATATATATCTGACATAAACCCATGTAAATAAGTTATTTGGAGTCCTCAATAATTTTTTAGGCACCAAAAAGTTTGAGAATCTTTGCACTAAAACCTGAATATTATTTGCTCCTCTGGTAGTCAGTGCCCCTTTCCCTACCCACTCAATTTCTATCTCTCTGTTATTTCTGGAGACTGTGCTCATGAATTTTGGGATTACTTTTAGCTCTGGATAATCCATAAAGTGTGGCTCCCAGAGGCCCTGAGTGCCAGCATGCAAATGAGGGTAGACCAGCTGTGTGTGGAACAGAGCTTAGCCAGGGTCCCTGGGTACTCTCCCCAGCAAAGGCAGCCAGCAGGCCTTTTCATTTCCCTCTGTGGAGAGGCCTCTGATTTACTCTTATCACTACAGAAATTCACTTGTTTCATTCCACACAACTTGACTAGTGCAAAAACCATCCCTTCTTAGCTCACAGATTCTTTCTCCCAAGCAGGAGTTGAAGGCTTCTCAAGTCTATTTTCAGGATTAACTGAATCCCAGTTTTCACTCTCCTTTGGAGATGACAGGGTGAGTGGGAAGAAGAAGGGAAAAGGGAGTGCCCTTCCCAGAAGACAGCTCAGGGCCGAGGGTCCTGGCCCTGTTAGCCCTCCATCCCCACCACTACTCAAAGATATGCAGCCCAGAATCCAGAAAATGTCTGACCCCGGAGATCACTGAGGCACACGTTGAAGCATAATACTTGTGTTATGGTGTTGCCATGAAAAAGTGAAACAACCGTCTCAGTAGCAAATCAGTTCAAGCATTTTAAGGATTGGAGAGCAAGTTGCCAAGGAATTGAGCTTTGTCTAGAGGATAGAAAACAGTAGGAAAAACTTGATGGTAGAAATGCCAATCCGCCCACATAAATAATAGTAACAGTAACTAATGTTTCTGATTAGCACACATGTACTGATGCATTTTTTCCACAATCCAACAAAGCAAGTGGCTTCTTATCTCCACTTTCCATATCAGGAAGCTTAGGAAACTTCAGTAATTCACCACCTAGTAAGGGGTGGGCCCAAATTCTGGCTCCAGAACGCCTGCTCTGAAGTAGAGCATTTTAGAGAATAATTGTTAATTCATTATATTAAACTAGAGAGGGCTGAGTTGGAATTTGTACGCTTTGCTGATTATGGTCATGTTGTTGTTGTTAGCCGTTTTGGAGTCACCCTGACTCACAGCACAACAGGAGAAAACGCTGCCCGGTCCTGCACCATCTCCATGATGGGTTGTGGATCAGATTGTTATGATTCATGGAGTTTGCACTGGCTGATTTTTGGAAGTAGATCACCAGACCATTCTTCTTAGTCTGTCTTATTCTGGAAGCTCTGCTGAAACCTGTTCAATATCACAGCAAAAGACAATCCACCGCTGACAAGCAGGTGGTGGCTGTGTTTGACGGCATTGGCTGGGCATCCATCCTGAGTCTCCCTCATGGAGGTAGAGAATTCTACCCCTGAACCACCACTTCCTCTACAATTATGGCTATAAGTCGGGTGAAATAGAGCAACTCTTCTGAAAGCAACGTCAGCTTCATCCTGTGGAGTTGCCATGGAGTGCATCCAGAGGGCACACCCGGAAGCATGGGCTGTCTGGGAAATAGTATTGAATTCTGTGTTGGCAAGATGGGGTGGATATCTGGTTACACTTGCCTTAAGCATTCAGACTAGACTGTTTGGCACACTCTCGGGAATAGACCCTAGGTGCCTGTATCACCATGTGTCTGTTTGCTGGAGCCAATACCAAACTTTTCAGAGGAAAAATCTGGCAGTGCAATGGATCCTCCTGGGCTCACCTAAGAATAGAGAGGCAAGTCTCCGTTCTCCTCAGTTTCCACAAGAGAACAGCCAAGTCTGCTCCCAACTTGACTGCTGTTACCTCACAGGGTAAGAGCACATTGGTGACCCTCCCAGGAACCTGTCAGGCAGCCCAATCCTCAGCTCACTCCCTCCCTGTATTTGTCAACAGCTCTGCCAACGGGTGGAGATACTGCATTTATTTGATTTAAGAATGCATGGTCTCTTTACTCATCTGTTGTTACTCATCTAGGAGCTTAAAAATCCACCGCGGGACCTGGCCAGGTCTGCTGTGGCCTGACCTACAGCAGTCAGGCTCCTGACAGAATTGCTTTATGAAATAGCCTTGCCCTGACACCATGTAAAAAATGGTCATTGGTGGGTGGGTGGCAAAGTTTTCATGAGGAGATTGTTGATTACGTTACATAGCAGCAGAACCAAGGAGTGGCCCCCATCAGAATCTGTTGTCTTCCTCCCTTCCTTCCTTCCTTCCTTGCTTTCTCTCTCTCCTTCCCTCCCCTCCCCCTTTCTTTCTTAGTACCATTTTATTGTGTTGGCAGTGAAAGTTTACACAGCAACCTAAATTCTCATTTAACAATTTCTACACAAACTTTTCAGTACTATTGGTAACATTTTTCACAATGTGTCATCATTCTCATTCATTCTGTTCTGGTTGTACCATTTCCAGTACTCTCATTTCTCTGCCCACTTACCTTCTCATCTTTGCATTAGAGTCATTTTTTACTATTTGGTCTCATATAGATGATTTTTCGAAGAAGCTCATTACTCATGGGTGATACTATTTACTTTATGAGACAATCTTATTTAGCTAAACGGTAACCTCAGGGGATAATTTCGGTTTAAGGTTTAAAAATATCTCAGTGATAGTCTTGAGGAGTCCTCTACTCTCAACCAGTGTAGTGAGTTTGGATGTTTTAAGAATTTAAGTTCTGGGTTCCGGCAAGATGGCGGACTAGGCAGAAGGATTGCACAGACCCTCTTCAACAAAGAAAAGGGAAACCAATTAACACAGACACAGAAGATAATCGTGGACCCCTGAGCCTTGAAGGGAAGGATACAGAATTGGACTAAACCCCAACTAGCAGAAGAATTTGCGTGAAAAT
>NW_006921711.1:3148031-3194988 GCF_000298275.1 Orycteropus afer afer | reverse complement strand
AATGACATGAGACAAAGTATATGTGAACTGCTGTATGAAAAGTGAATTTACTCTGTAAATCTTCACCCAAATCTAAATTAAAAAAAAAAAAAAAGAATTTAAGTTCTGTCTACGTTTTTCTCCTACACTGTCAGGATCCATCTGCTGCGGTTCTGATTGGAATGGTTGGTAGTGGTAGCCAGGCACCATCTAGTTCTTCTGGACTCAGGGTAGATGAGGCTATGGTTCATGTAGACTATCAGTCCTGTAGACTACTTTCTTTAAGTCTTTGGTTTCCTTCTTTCTCTCTTGTTCCATCTGAGTAGAAACCAATCACAATATCTTAGATGGCTATTTGCAAGCTTTTAAGACCCTAGACACTACTCACCACGTTGGGATATAGAATATACACTTTATGAACCATTACACTACCCCAATTAACTGAGTTGTCCCATGAAGACTATGGTCCTAGGCTTCAAAGCCAGAAAATCAATCTCACAATGAGTTTGGTTATGTCTAAGGAGCATCCATAACTGTATCTCCTGTGTGGTTTATTATATATATGAATTATATTCATATATCTAATAAATATATATGAATGTACATATATATAATATTATATGTGTGTGCATATGAATGTACACATATTTAATAATATGTGTGTACATTCCTGTACACACATATGTACATATGTCTATAGATACATCTATCTGTGCACACATATGTATCCACATATTCATACCCATACACAGACATTCCTACATACATATTTGTATAACTACACACATATTTTTTTTGTTGGTGTTGGTGTTGTTGCAAAATTATATTTGTCATATCCTTTACCAAAAACATCCTTTTCTCTTGTGCACCTCTTAGTGACATCATTTACCCAATCTTCCTTATGAACAACTTTACGTAAAGAGCTTCACAAACGCAGCCTTGTTATAAGTACCCCTCTCCTCCAACACACATACACACACACACTCCCTTATCTGACCTCTTGCTGACTGAAAACCCTTCCCATTGCTTCTGAGGTCTTAATACCAGGATCGCTGGGCTTCTCCAAAGCTTGAGTCTATTTTCACTTCAGGGACACTCATGATGCCGTGGGTTGTTATATAACTGATCTGGCTTGTTTTTATGTTTTCTGTTTGAAAGGTAGAAGACAAAGTAGTGGCTCCCTAGAGCAAATAAATTCAACTTTGATGTATTCTTCCAAATCTGTTTCTATTCCTTGCCCCTTTCTTTAGGGGCTGCCTAAGGCATTTGACTGTTAACTAGGAGGTTGGTAATTCAAACCCACCAGCTATTCCGTGGAAGGAAGACCGGACAATCTACTTCCATAAAGAGTTACCACCTTGGAAACCCTATGGGGGTTGCTATGAGTCAACTCAATGGCAGTGGGTTTGGTGTTTTTTTTTTTGTTGTTATTACCCCTTTTTTAATTGCAGAAAAATTTTAAATCCTGAAAAATACATAATATCGACATGCAAAATTGACAACTGTCAATATATTTTTTTTTAATATTTGTTTCAAGTCTTTTTTAAATAAAAGAAAGAAAACATTACAGATAAATGAGATCCCCACCATTCCCTCAGGACTATTTTCTACCTATTTCCTAACTCAATCAGCAACCACTATTTTAAATTTGGTTCAGATCTTTCTTTATAAAAAAAAATAATATTTATATTTACTTATAGAAATTTCTTGGTGGCTTTATTTTGGGGCTTGAATTTTAGAAATTGTATGGACCCTAGGTGCACAGTATGCTCAGCATGCGTTATTCTGCAATGTGTCTTTTTATGTGAAAATATGTCTGGTGATCCTTTCTCACTCTTCATATGTATTCTCTGAAATAGTTTATGGACCTTTGCTGCCACTTTATATCCTTTGTGTAATAAGGCTGAGTTCAAGTCAGTTAGGAATAAATAAAATAATGATTTTCTGATATAATATTATCATAGAGAAGAAGGAGCCCTGGTAGTGCAATGAATAAGAGATTAGCTGCTAACTGAAAGGTCAGTAGTTTGAACCCATCAGCAGCTAGCTCCATGGGAAAAAAAAAGACCTGGTGATCTGCTCCGATAAAGACTGCAGCTTAGAAAACTCAGTAGGGGTAGCTCTGCTCTGACATGTAGGGTTGCTATGAGTTAGAATTGCTCAATGATATCCAACAACAACATTATGAGAGGAGCTGGACATCTGCTATCCATCTTCAAGGAAGCCTAAAACAGAGAGAAACAACCTGATGTTGCAGCAGAAGAGATATGGAAGCCTCTCCTATAATGTAACAGGCTTTTTTTCTGAATTTTTTTTTTCCCACCTGAGATGGCTTTGCTCCTATTCTTCATGAAGGCAAAGGAATGAGTGAAGTGATCTACTGGATTTTTCTCAACTTACAAATACTGGCAGGGAGCTAGTGGGCCAGTGATGGGGCTAAATGTTAGGGAAGATAAGGAGTCCCTCCTTCCAGGGATCAATAATCTTGCTGGGGAGATGAGACGGTCACTTTTAAGATCGCGCAGAAGAAGCAGGGGCAGTGTGCTATAGAGGATACGATCATGGAGCCCAACTGCTGGGTAATGAATCCCTCTATACTTCCTAACATAATGAGTTTCCTTAACCTTTTTGCCTCCATTTGCTCAGCTGTAAAATGGGAATACTAGCACCCACCTTATAAAGTAGTGTCAGAATTAAATGCCTCAATAAATGTAAAGCTTGTAGCCTGGCATTTAGTAAACCACATAGGCATTGGCTAAATAAAAATAAGTGTTGGTTAAATGGCACAGATCATAAGCCAGAGTGGTGCAGAGATGGCTTTGAGCTGGGGATGATTAGAAAGAAATGGCTTCCAAGAGGAGGTGTCAGAGAGAACATAATCAAGACCAGAGCAATTCAGATCTCTGAATCCAGGAGGCCTTCTTCACTGAAACTTGCCCAGCTAGGATATTATGTGGAGAACAGGGAGGAAACAAGTCAAGCAAGACCAGGGGGCACAGGAAGGGAGTGGTGGAATGGAAGATGGAATAGTAGCGGGAAGGAAGGGCTTGATGTCAGGACCAAGATTTTGGGATTTATCCTGTAAGAAATAGGGAGCCTGTGAAGGTTCCATGAAACAGTGACATGGTGCAAGGAGCTGTATCAATTAAGAAAGCCTGTGGTGCCAATCAGGCTCCCTTTTTCAGTGATATAAAACAACAAAGTAGATTCCTTACATGTCCTCTGGAAGTCAAGAGTCCCTTCCTCACCTTGGCTTCACTTTGGGGCCTAGTCTGAGGGGACAGCCTCTGTCTAGAACATTGCCAGGTTGTTGCCACAAAGGGAAAAAAAGCACACGGCAAACCATGTACTGGTTCTTAAATCTCCCACTGGGAAATGGAGCCCATTTCATTGGCTAGTGAAAGTCATAAGACCAAGACTGTGGTCCCTGAGCAGGGATGTATGATCTTTCCCTGGAAAGGGCAGCAAGTGTTGTGAACAATAATATAACCTACCCCCAGGGAGTTTAAAGAACCTTCCTACTATTATTATCACATAGGGCAGGTTTCTGCTATGAGACTCCCTCCATTCCAGTAGCCTTTACATTGGTATCATGTATTATTACAAATTTTTCTTTAGACTACGATGCTTTAGAATGTGTCTGGGAATCAGTGTGGGCCTTGCCCCCGCCTCAGGATGTCCCCATTAGCTGATTAAAAGGAAAGAGTTCCTTTAAGAACTGCTTTTTTTTATCCCCCCGAGCCTGAGAAATGAATATAATGTTTCTCTGTTTGAGTTACTCAGGCATCTTGGTTGAGGTGAGCCTTGCATTCTCCAGTTTGCCTAGTTCTATAATTTTGTAGCCTGCTGAGATTTCTGGCCTATTGATTAATGGGTCTCTCTCTCTCTTTCTCTCTCCTTTTCCACCACAAGCAACCTTAATCTTTTCTTAATTGCTTTAATGGCTGTTCTGCTTCCCTCTCTCCCACAATGTTGTTGTTGCAAAGCTTTTGTGTCTTAACTTCATTCCCCAACCGAGGACTTTGCAGGCCAGTGAAAGGTGAATTCTCTCTTTGTTTGCCCTCTTTTCCTTGTTTTTCTCTTTTGCTTTAGTTCTTCAGCTGTTTCCACATTTCTTAGTCAGTGTGGGGCATTGTCTGAGATAATTGGGCAAAAACAGAAAAATAAACAAAAATATAATGAGGGGACACCAATGCCAAAGTTCACCCCAGTGACCTCAGTGCCGGCTCCATCTGAATCCAGTCTGGGTGCTGCCTCTCCCTCTCTCTTTCCACCCCCACCTATCATGGACCAGGCAAGCACCTCTTCCTCCATGAGGAGGATGTCTGAAGACTCCCCCTCGATGCCAGGCTGGGGTCAGGGGACAGGGCTGATTTGACTTAATTTGGGACTCTCTTCTTCCTAAGGAATAGAATGAGGGAACATCTTCAAATACACTTCATTTGTTCATTCATTCACAAACATTTATTGAATATTTACTGTGTGCCTGGCACTGTGCTAGGTATCATGGGGAAGTACAGAAGGAGGCACAGTCCTAGAGCTCAAATCTCTCACAACTTTATGGGAGATCAAACCAACAGGCAAAAGGGTAAATAAGCAAACAGCACATCAAGCATCTGTGACAGCACTGGATAACAAATATTGGAGGCAAGATGGTGGGCTGGGGACTTGGGCAGGCTTCCTGTTAGAGGTGGGCTTTAAATTGGACCTCAAAGGATGGATAGGATATGACTAACAATAATCTATGGGTGGATAAAGGATGGAGAAGGCAGACCAACAAGAAGTCCTTTCAGGAGATGAGAGGACTGTGGGAGTTGGGGAAGTCAAGGAACAGGAGTGAGAACCCTGGCTCCTCTGAGCCCTGGGCCTTGCTGTCATGTTCTGGGATGCTGGGGTGGTGAGGTGAGTCCTTTGCTGTGTATACCACACCCAGGCCTGCTTGCACCTGCAGGAGTCTCTTTCCCATTTTGTTCCCCACCATTCTGAGAGGGAAAAGATAACAAGATGGTTAGTGGCAAGAATGCACAAAAAACAGAAGATAAACTAGATGAGTGGGGCCTTCTAAAAATTAAATTCTTATGATCAACAAATACTTCTCAAATAGAATGAAAGAGAAACTATAGATTGGGCATACCAGTGACTGAAAACCAGAGGCCTTGTGGGATGACATCAAGAACATCATCCATGAAGAAAGCAAAAGGTCATTAAAAAGACAAGAAAGGAAGAAAAGACCAAAATGGATGTCAGAAGAGACTCTGAAACTTGCCCTTGAATGGAGAGTAGCTAAAGCAAAGGGAAGAAATGACAAGACAAAAAAGCTAAACAGAAGATTTCAAAGAGCACCTCAAGAAGAACAAAGTCAATTATAATGAAATGTGCAAAGGCATGGAGTTGGAAAGCCAAAATGGAAGAACATGCTTGGCATTTTTCAAGCTGAAAGAACTGAAGAGGAAATTTAAGCCTCAAGTTGCAATACTGAAAGATTCTATGGGCAATATATGGAATGATGCAGGAAACATCAAAAGAAGATGGAAGGAATACACAGACTCACTGTACCAAAAAGACTTGGTCAATGTTCATCCATTTCAGGAGGTGGCATATGATCAAGAATCAATGGTATTAAAGGAAGAAGTCGAAGCTGTACTGAGGGAAGTTGTGAAAAACAAGGCTCTAGGAATTGATGGAATACCAATGAAGATGTTTCAGCAAATGGATGCCATGCTAAAGGCACTCACTTGTCTGTGCCAAGAAATTTGGAAGACGGTCACCTGGCCAACGTTTTAGAAGAAAGTCATATTTATACCCATTACAAACAAAGGTGATCCCACAGAATGTGGAAATTATCAAACAATATTATTAATATTGCACACAAATAAAACCTTACTGAAGATAATTCAAAAACGGTTACAGCAGTATATTGACAGAGAACTTCCAGAAATGGAAGCTGGATTCAGAAAAGGATGTGGAATGAGGGGTATTATTGCTGATATCAAATGGACCCTGGCTCAAAGCGAAGAACAGCAGAAGGATGTTTACTTGTGTTTTAGTGACTATGCAAAATCATTCAATTGTGTGGATCATAGCAAATTATGGATAGCATTGAGAAAAAAAGGAATTTCAGAATACTTACTTGTGCTCATGAGGAACTTGTACATAAGCCAGGAGGCTGTCATTCGAACAGAACAAGGGGACACTGCATGGTTTAAAATCAAGAAAGGAGTGCATCAGGGTTGTATCCTTTCACCATACTTATTCAATCTGTATGCTGAGCAGATAATCCAAGAAGCTGGGCTATATGAAGAAGAATGTGGTATTAGGATTGGAGAGAGAATTATTAACAACCTGCGATATGCTGACAACACAACTTTGCGTGCTGAAAGGGAGGATGACTTGAGGCACTTACTGATGAAGATTGAAGAATACAGTCTGCAGTATAGATTACATCTCAATATAAAGAAAACAAAAATCCTCACAATCTTACCAATAAGCAATATCATGATAAATGGAGAAAAGATTAAAGTTGTCAAAGACTTCATATTACTTGGTTCAACTATCAACACCAATGGAAACAGCAGTCAAGATATCAGATGTCATATAGCATTGGGCAAATCTGCTGCAAAGAACCTCTTTCGAGTGCTGAAGAGCAAAGATGTTTCCTTGAAGACTAAGGTGTGCTTGACACAAGCCATGATATTTTCAATCACCTCATATGCATGTGAGAGCTGGAAAATGAAAAAGGAAGACCAAAGAAGATTCGATGCTTTTGAGTTGTGGTGTTGGCAAAGAATGCTGAAAGTACCATGGACTGTTAAAAGAAGTGCAGCCAGAATGCTGCTTGGAAGTGAGAATGGCCAAATTTTGTCTCACCTACTTTGGTCATGTTGTAAGAAAGGAGCATTCCCTGGAGAAGGATGTCATGCTTGGCAAAGTGGAGGGACAATGAAAAAGGGGAAGGCCCTAAACGAGATGGATTGACACAGTGCCTGCAATGATGGGCTCAGATATAGCAAGGATAATGGGACTGGCGCAGGACTGGGCAATGTTTCGTTCTGCTGTGCATGAGGTCACTTAGTCAGAGACGAGTTGATGGCACCTAACAAGAACAACATATAAATTGGGGAAAATATTTAGCAACAACACATCTGACAAGAGACTTGTGATAGTTGGAGCTGTGTGTCAACTTGGCTGGACCACAGTTTTGTGGTTTAAGCAATTGTGATGTGGGTTATTTCCATGATGGGATTGGATGCACATGTTCTGAGCAGCCAATTCATTGAAAGGGAGTTTCTCTAAGGGCGTATGCTGCTTCCAATATGTTTATGAACATCCTGGGAAAAGAGACACTCTTCTGTGGATTGGGATCCTGTTGTGCTGCCTACAACTGTCCATGAACAAACAATCCGCCATTCAGCCTGGAGATCTTGGATTCATCATTCATTGGAGTCAACAGCCAGTACTGCCTGCCAACCTGGAGCTCATCAGCCCTAGCAGCTGTGTGAGTCGGGAAAAGCCTCCAGCTTGACATTTGATCTAAGAACTGGGAACTTGCCAGCTTCTATAAGTGTGTGAGCCATTTTCCTAAGATAATTTTCTCTTTCTCTATATATATACATAAGCTTTACTGTTTTTGCTTCTCTAGAGAACCTGGCCTAACACAGAACTCATCTCTAAAATTTATAGAAAACTTCAGCACCTCAACATCAAAAAGACAAACAATCCAATTCAATAATGAGGAAAGGACATGAACAGATACTTCACCAAAGAAGATATTCAGGCAGCCAACAAACACATGAAGAAATACCATTAGAGAGATGCAAATCAAAAGAACAATGAGATATCATTTTATCCCAGTATTAATAGCAAAGTTCAAAAAAAAGAAAAACCACAAAGCAATAATGTTAGCAAGAGTATAGAAAAACTGAAACCCTCATACACTGCTGGTGGGACTGTAAAATGGTACAACCATTCTTGAAAACGATATGGCACTTTCTTAAAAAGTTGGAAATAGAAACTCCATTTGATCCAGCAATCCCACTACTAGGTATACATCTTCAAGAAGTGATAGACGGGACACAAAGAAATATATGCATACCCATGTTCATCGCAGCACTATTCATAATAGCAAAGAGATGGAAACAACCTAAGTGCCCATCAAGGGATGAATAGATAACCAAACTATGGTACATACACACAATAGAATACTATGCAACATTAAAGAATAATGAAGAATCCAGGAAATAATTTCAGAATGTGAATGAACATGGAGGACATTATGCAGAGTGAAATAAGTTGATCACAGATGAACAAATATTGTATCTGGCCACTACTATAAAAAGTCAAGGAACAGTTTACACATGGAAGGAAATTCTTTGTTGATTACCAGGGATGGGAGGGGAAGGGAGGGAAAATTGCTAGCTAGGTGATACTGATTTGGGTGAAGGGAAAGGCAATATACCAAAAGTGGATGACCAGCACAATGTCACGAAGGAAAAGGAAGATGTGGAGAGGTGCACGAGAGGTACAGACACCAAAGGTAAATACTATTACATACACAGTACTGCATTATCAGTAATAACAAACAGTAATCTGCAGGTGGATACACAGGTAGACAAGCAAGATGATCAAGTATGAGTAAGTGAATGGGAATACACCTAAGATAATATATGGATTTGGCAGACAATATTTCTATCTAGGTATTTGTGTTGCTATAAAAATGTCCATATATATAATTGAGTGAACGGGGGCAAAATTATGATAACCTCTTAGCCATAATTAAACACCTTCAGGGAGTGAGTCGCTGGACCTGCATGCTCAGGGCCATGGTCACAAAGGGACATCAAGCTCAACTGGCATAACTCAGCATACAAAAACATTGTTCTACATCCTGAGTAGCAAATGGGGTCTTAGAAGCTGTTGAGTGCCATCTAAGATGCAACTGTTGGTCTCTTCTTGTCCAAAGCAAAGAAGAGTGAAGAAAACCAAAGACACAAGGAAACAATTAGTCCAGGAGACTAGCGGACAATGGGAACCTCAGTGTGCAGAATGCTAAGACAAGAAGAAATAGATGGTGCCTGGAGTAGCCAACTATTCAAAAGGGATCAAAATTGGAGATCCTGGATGAAGTGGGAGAAAAATGTGGAACAAAATTCAAAACATAAAAAAGACCTGACTTAATGGTCTGATAGAGACTGGTGAAACCCCCAACACTATGATCCCTAGTCACCCTTCAGGCCTGTAACTGAACTCACTCCTGTGGTTTAACTTTCAGCCAACCAATAGAGAGGCCTACTTGTGAATAATTACACCAGGATATGCACTCCTTAGAACAATCAACCATGAGAGATCAGAAGGGCAGCATTTGAGAAGCTCAGAAGGCAGGAATGCATAGGAAAGGGGACACACAAAAAAAGGTAACCATAGGGAAAAAGTGGGAAGAGAGTTGAATTGTGGGGATTGCAACCAATGTCATTAAACAAAATGTGTATGAATTGTTGAATGAGAAACATGCAATGTAAACTTTTACCCAAATTACAACTGAAACACACACACACACACAAGATGGCTAATGGGTACCATTCTGAGGATGAGAGAAAGAGCTGAAGAATATTCTCACTCAAGGAGGACTCAGAGAACAAAAATTCCAGAACTTGGAAGGCCCCCCCCAAAATCTGAAAGGATTTACATGGAGTTCCCGGGCTTTCCACATGACCCTAGGTCAATATCTTGAGATGTCAGTCAATCTAAATTGCTTTCTGATGAACTCCAATGGGTACCAGTAAGCTCTTGGGGGCAGGCCAAAGTCCTCTTTTGTAGCTAACCCAGAACAGGAGTAGATAGGACCAGGAGCTTTGACTGCACCAAACTGCCTGACACCCTGAATCCCTGTGGGGAATGCTGGGTCCAAGGGACTCACCTACACCCTTATTTGTAAACTCCTGTGAGAGGCAGAAAGAGAAGGACCATTTATTTAACACCAACATCAGTAAATTAAGGGAGACATAGAATGGTTAAAAGTTTATCTCTGGTGTCAGACAGATGAGTTCAATTCCCACCTCTATTCTTCCAAGCTGGGAGACCTTCAATAAGTTATATAGTATCTCCTTTCTTCTCCTAAAATATCTAAGTTTAATTATTACATATTTCAGGGAAATATATAACAAGTATTATGGTAAAGCTATGTCTCAACTTGGTTGGGGCTGGTTTTGAGTGCTGGGCAGCTGGTTATAGTTATTCTCCATGATGACAGTGGTAATCAATTCCGTGGTGGAATCTACTAGAGCAGCTGAGTAGTTAGTTGCCTTAGGGATGTGATCCGCTTCCAGCATATAAGAAGCAGCTTTGAGGAAGGTCTCTAGCTTTTGGCACACTTGAATCCTGCATATAGATGAGTTCAGCAGCCTGCCATGTTGTCTGCCGATCTTGAGACTGTTAATGGATTTGAATTAGTGGCCTGCCTTGTTTGATAATTTTGAGAGTGTGACATTTTACTTGTCAACCTTGGGTTTGTGAGCCTCAGCAGTCAGCAGCTGCCTGAGTAAAGAGAAGCCTCCACCTCCAGTGGGCCAGGAGCAAGAGGCAGAGCTGAAACCCAAGGCCAAGGGGCCTTCACCCAGCTCCTAGAGCTGGCACTTTGAACTCAGACTTCTAGGCCCCTAAACAGTAAGAGAAAAAAATCCCTGTTTCTTTAAACCACCCATTTGTGATATTTTCTGTTAGGGCAGCATGAAGTAACCAAAACAAGTATTTTTATGTAATCTTTACATTTATATATATTTTTAAAAAAATCAGTTGCTGTGAAGTTGATTCCCATTCATGTTGGCTCCATGTGTGTCAAAGTAGAACTAAACTCCATGGATTTTTAGCAGCTATGACCTTTTGGAAGCAGATTACCAGCACTTTCTTCTGAGGCGTCTCTGAGTAGACTTGAACTGCCAGCCTTTCAGTTAGTAGCCAAGTGCTTAACCATTTGCTCCACCAAGGGACTCACATTTATATGTAACAAGTACTCAAATATTTATCACTAGTATTAAAAGTCATAAACATTGCATTAGATTTATTTCATATCACTTTTTTTAAAAGAAGAAATAAAATGTAAAAGATTACTAAAATTAATTGCCACTAAAACTCTATCTTTTTTTCTATATCCCTTCCTAACTCTCTAAAGATAACCAATTTTCTGAATATGGTGTTTTTATTCCAAGGCATTTTTTAAAAGTCAATTCCAACTCATAGCTACCCCCCCATTGGGTTTCCAAGGTAGTAAATCTTGATGGGGCAATCTACTTCCGTAGTGATACTGCCTCGGAAACCAAGGAGGGGTCGCTATGAGCCGGTCTGACTCCACGGCACATAACAACAACAAACAAATCTTTACGGTAGTAGATTGCCCCATCTTCCTTCTACAGAGTGGCTGATGGGTTTGAAACTCAATCTCCTGGTTAGCAGTCAAATGCCTTAGGCGCCATGCCACCAGAGCTCCCTTATTACATACATTGTTGTTGTCATGTGCCGTTGAGTCGGACCGACTCATAGCGACCCCTACTTGGGTTTCCAAGGCGGCATCACTACGGAAGTAGATTGCCCAACCTACCTTCCTTCCGAGGAGTGGCTGGTGGGTCTGAACCTCCAGCCTTCTGGTTAGCAGTCAAGTGCCTTAGGCACTATGCCACCAGAACACCTTAGGCACTACATGTTGCTGTTGTTGTTGTTATGTGCCGTGGAGTCGGACCGACTCATTGCGACCCCTCCTTGGGTTTCCGAGGCAGTATCACTACGGAAGTAGATTGCCCCATCTTCCTTCCGAGGAGTGGCTGGTGGGTTTGAACCGCCAACCTTCTGGTTAGCAGTCAAATGTCTTAGGCACTATGCTACCAGAGTTTCTTAGGCACTACATAAGCACCTGTAATTAATATATGTTGCTTTCATGGGCTTAAGATTTAACATGAATGCTACCATATTTTATGGATCTTTTTAAAAATTCTTTTTCCCCTAACTCAACATTTTAGTCTTTGCTTTACCCGTTGATACAGGTGTAACTGCTATGTAGTATTCTGCTTGGAGAGTGAGCCATTGTTTATTTATCTATTCTACAGAGCAGGGATAGGCCAGCTGTGTCTGTAAAGGACAAGATGATCAAATTTTAGTCTTTGTGGTTCTGTCATAACTACCTAATATTACTGTTGTAGCCAAAAAACAGCCATAGACAGTATATAAGCAAATGGGCATGACTGTGCTCCAATAAAACTTCATTTAGGGACACTGAAATTTACATATCATAATTTTCATATGTCACAAAATAATATTTTTAAAAATTTTCCAACTATTTAAAAATGTGAAAACACTAATGAGTTTGCCCACCATACAAAAATAGGCAATGGGCTGGATTTGGTCTGTGGGTATAGTTTGCAACCCGTGCCCCAAAGAGTGGAAGTTTCCACTATTCTCCTGTTGCAAACAGTACTGCAGTGCTCATCATGGTACACACCTCCTTGAGTACTATGTGAGCTAGATATCCACAAATGAAGTTGTTGTGTCATAGTGTGTGTCTAGTAGGTAGTGCCAAATTGCTCTCTAAAGTGAATATCCTGTTTCTATTCCCACTAGCACTGTGTCTGCTGCCCCACACTCTCACCAACATTTGTTGTTAGACTTAATAACTGTTCAACAAACTGAAGAGTGGAATGACTGACATCTTCATGTTTTAACTTGCAACTCTCTGACAGATGGGAAATTTTTGTAAATGTTTATTGTCCAGGTTTCTTCTTTGAATTGCCCATTAATATCCATTGTCCATTTTTCTATTGAATTGTTTATCATTTCCTTAATGATTTATAGGGGCTCTTTTAAATATCCTGGGTTGTTAGTTAAGCCTCTCAAAGCTTGTTTCCTTAGTGGTGAATGGGAATACTAATAGTGTGTACACCACAGACTATTCATGTTAGATTCCCTGGTCCTAGCACACAGACTACAGATAAGCAGAAGATAGTGTCCACAGACTTACACTTTGGAAGAGCACTGTGTCTGCTTGGAGGAAATATTGTACTAAACAAGAGAGAAAGGAATGTTCAACATCAAAAGATGGATGTTGATCTGTTGAAAATGACAAAGTGAGTGAATGGTGTCACCACTGAGAGGTGGGGGAAAGAGAGGCTGCTCAACCAAATATGGACAAGAGAAGACACATGACATTCTTTATTTATCAAAGCCTGTACAACATAACAGGACTGTGCAACACAAAAAGTGACCTAAAATATAAGCTATAAGCTTTAGTTAATAATAATAGATCAACGTTGGTTCATCAATTATCAAAAATGGTATCACAGGAATGCAAGATGTTAAGAATAGGGGAAAGAGTGTGCAGGGAGGAGAGAGAGCTATGGGAACTCTCTATACTTTCTGAGCACTTTTTCTGTAAACCTAAAACTGCTCTAAAAAATAAAGTCTATTAAATAAATTTGAAAAACAGAAAAAGTGATATATCAAGAAATAAACAACAGCCCCAAATAGCTAAAGCAATGTTAGAAGAGAAGAATAAAGTAGGACTCGTACTTCCCAATTTAAAATATATCATACAGCTACAGTAGTCAAAACAACCTGGTACTGGTATAACAACAGACACAGAGACCAATGGAATAGAATTGAGAGTCCAGAAATAAACCCATACATCTATGCTCAACTAATTTTTGACAAAGGTGCTAAGTCTATTTGATGGACAAAGAAGAGTTTCTTCAATAAATGGTGTTGGGAAAATTGAATTTCTACATGCAGAAAAATGAAACAGGATCTATACCTCATGCCAAACATAAAAACAAACTCAAAATGGACCTAAATGTGAAAATTAAAACCACAAAATTCTTAGAAGAAAATGCAGGGGTCTACCTATCAGGTCTAGCTTTCAACTCTGGACTTCTAATATAATAACAAAAGCACAAACAGCAAAAGACAAAATAAATAAATGGGACTTCATAGAAATTAAAAACTTTTTGTTCATCAAAGTACTTTACCAAAAAACGGAAAAGACAAGCTACTGACTCAGAGAATAACTTCAGAAACCATGTATCCATAAGAATCTAATAACCAAAATATATATAAAACTTTGACAACAACAACAAAAAGACAACACGATCATGAAATGGACAAAGGACTTGAATAGCCATTTCACCAGAGACATTTAAATGGCTGCTAAACATATGAGAAGATGTTCAATGTCATTAGCTATCAGAAGGATACAAATCAAAACTACAATGACATACCATTTCACTCCCACTAGAACGGCTAAGATTAAAAAAAAAAGTTAAAAATAGAAAATAACAAATGTTGGCAAGTATGTGGGGAAATTGGAACACTTAAGCATTTATGATAAGAATGCAAAACAGTACAGCTATTATGGAAAATGGTGTAGAAGTTCCTCAAAAAACTAAAAATAGAACTACCAGTGACCCAGTAATTCCACTTCTAGGTATATATCCAAAGACTTGAAAGCAGAAACTCAAACAGATACTCGTGTACGAATGGTCACTGTAGCACTATTCATGAAAACCAAAATATGGAGAAAACTTCAATGCCCACCAACAGATAAATGGATAAACAAAATGGGATACATACAAACAATGGAACACTACTCAACCAGTAAGAGAAATGAAGTCTTGACACATGCTACAATATGGATTGAGCTTGAAGACATTATGCTGAGTGAAATAAGTCAATTACAAAAGGACAAATATTGTATGACCTCACTTGTATAAAAAGACAAGAAGAGGTAAATTTATAGAGACCAAAGTTTATTAGTGGTTATCAGGGATGGGAAGGAGGGGTAAAAGGTGGATTATTGTTTATAGAGTACTGATTTTTTGTTTTGGTGATAGAAAAATCACATTGAATAAGGGTAGGATTGCACAGCTGATTAATTGCTGTCAATAAGCTGCATACTTGTAAAAAGCTGAATTGGCAAAATTGTGTTAGATACATTTGCAACAACGACAACAATAAAAAGGGCTGCTGACACTGCTTATCTACAAGCAAACACCTGATGGGATTTTGTTCCTTGGTTTGGAGGTTTAAGGTCATGGTTTCATGGGACATCCCAGTTAATTGGCCTAATATCAGTGTTTAGTGCTTCTGTTTACCCCCTAGTTCATTGCATAGTGCCTGGGGTCTTGAAAGCGTCCAAATAGCCACCCAAGGCACAACAGTTGGCCTCTATTCACCTGGGAACAACAGAGGAAAAAGGAAAATCAAGGAGTAGAAAACAGAATGTGTAGCTAACTGCTTCTACCAACAACTGGTTCCTCCGCCTTGAGACCAGAACTGTATGCTGCTCAGCTCTCCTTGCTGAACATTTTCATCAAAGATTGTGTAGAAGAATCCTTATCAAAAAGGGTAAAATGCAGAACAGAATTTCAAATTCTCATGGAATCTAGCCTTTTTGGAGCCATGGAGGCTGGAAGAACCCTCAAAACTATTGTCCTAAAATAATCCTTAAAGCTTAAAAACAACAGTTCAGTGTAACTGGGAAGAATATCTGTCTTGAGCATCATGCTCTTCTAAGATCTATGGGCTTTGCTTTCGGTTATGTGTAATCAAACTGAAAACAGCAACTCAAAAGATTAGATAAGAAACTTAGGGGGCAGTGCATTTATGTTAATGGGGGAGGAACAACTCAGGAGAGGAGGGTGAGAACGGTTGCCCAACTCAAAGAGTGTGATCGGTGTCACTGAACTGTACATGGAGAAACTGTTGAACTGGTGTATATTTTGCTGTGTATTCTCAACAACAATAAATAAAATAAATTGTTTTAAAAAATAAAAACCAAGAGCTAATTCTTTCCTTTACTACTACTACTACTATTCATTGCTGTTGAGTCAAATCCGACTCCTAGCAACCCCTCCTTGGGTTTCCAAGGTGGTATCACTACGGAAGTAGATTGCCCAGTATTCCTTCTGAGGAGTGGCTCGTGGGTTTGAACTGCCAGCCTTCTGGTTAGCAGTCAGTATTACTAAAAAAACTAACTCACTGCCGTCAAGTTGGATCCAACTCATAGCGACCCCTCCTTGGGTTACCGAGGTGGAATAACTACAGAAGTAGATTGCCCAAGCTTCCTTAGAAAATTCTTTCCTTTACAAACAGCTTTTTAAATTTTATTTTATTTTTAATACTTATTTTGTTCTTAAGTATAGACAAAGAATAAGAATAAATTAAACCAAACCAAACCAACCTCACTGACAAACTGCAGACTGCTTCATCTTTCACAGAGCTGCTGGTGGGTTTGAACCACTGATCTTTTGGTTAGCAGCCAAAAGCCTTAACCACTGTACCACCAGAGCTTCTTAAGGATAAAATAAAGTGGCCTGTTATCTTACAAAAGAAAGAAAGCAGTATTTTGTTCCATTGTGCGTGGGAACACTGTGAGTCATGGCCACCTGTATGGCAGCCAACACCACAACCACCTTATTTGAGAGACTTTAGGCTCAAAGAGGTAAAGTCAGTTTCCTAGGATCATGATGCTAGTAAATAGTGGATCAGGATTACATGCAAACGTGTCTATATCTGACTCTAAAATTTCTGTTCTTGTCAAGACAACAGGAGTGAGAGAGTGCATTGCTAATTGCTTATCTTTTTGGAAGCTCTAAGTCCCTAAGGCACTTGAAGGCTGGTGATTCAAACCCACCAGTCACTCCTTGGAAGGAAGGTTGGGCAATTTACTTCCGTAGTGATACTGCCTCGGAAACCCAAGGAGGAGTCACTATGAGTTGGGTCCGACTCGATGGCACATAACAACAACAACAAGTTGCAGAAAGAGAAGGCAGGGCCCTGGAATGCACAGATGCCCATAGGTAGGGCTGCCAAATTTAGCATATAAAAATGCAGGATGTCTAGTTAAATTTGAATTTCAAATAAACAATAAACATGTCTCATGCAATGTATGGGACATACATATACTAAAAAAAAAAAAATCACTCTCTGTCATTTAAAATTCAGGTTGAAGTGAGCACCCAGTTTTTCATTGGGTAGCCCCCCCGCAGGGCACCTCAGGTCCAGTGCAGGGAGAGAGGAGCAGTAGCATCTGGAAAGAAGCATCAGAGCAGCATCCACCTTCTATTGCTTGGGATCTAAAAACCAGCATCCCATGTAGGAACTGCCTCCTCTCTGAGCACCCATCCAGCCCTGAGATATCAAGGCAAGTCTGCAAGGAAAGAGAAAGGGCAGGGAATTGTAGGAAATGCCATAAATGCCATGTCCAAGCTACCTATGAGACCCTTGAAAGGTGCATGGGAAAATTGGGAGCATCGAAAAGCTGGACTTTGGAACGTCCTAACTCTCAGTGCTCTATCCATTGAGTTAACTCTGACTCATGAAAACCACATATGTGTCAGAGGAGAACTGTGTTCCACAGAGTTTCCCACAGTTGATTTTTCAGAAGTAAATCACCAGGCCTCCGAGGGGTCTCTGGATGGACTCAAAGCTCCATCCTTTTGGTTAGCAGCCAAATGCATTAGCCATCTGTCCCATACTGGGATTCTCCTCTTTCAGCATCCCTTCTCCCCACTCTAACCCAGCTCCCTGTGGCTGCTCTGGAGCTTCCAAAGCATTTAACAAACAAGTCCACAGTGAAGCTGCAGTGACCAATGTGGTATCCCCCTAGGAGAACCTGCAACTGAAAGGAACAGCCCCCAAGAGGGTTGTGCTTAAGCCAAAGGCATAAAACTCAAGAGGCGGGCTTTTAGACCAGGTGATAAGTGCTGGAGGGACCTTTGGAGACAGAAGGGCCTTTCTGGTACCCCTAAAACATATCAGATATGTAATCACCTGCCTAGCCAGTCCTGCCTGAATGAATAGAAGGGACAAGGATATAGCCTCATATTCAACATGAAATTCCAGCCTGAATCAAATCTCTCTGGGGCTTGTTCTGCTTCATGCTGCTGCCTCCTGCCCTGTGGAACCCTTGAGGAGCTGAAAAGCTTTCTTTGTGTAGGCAGCACTGAACATCTAAGAGGGTCTCTAGCACCTCTTATTCTGTTTTCTGCTATCCTCTCCTTGAATAACTTCCCACCCTTAGAGCAGACTGTTCTGAGCAATGCTCCAAGGCCACCTCACAGAGAGGGGGCTGAACTCTCAGAAGCTCCAAACCAGGCTCTTCACACACATACATGTCCTTGGCTCATTGCTGCTCCCTCCCAGAGAGAGTATCAGGCCTTCCACCCTGGCCTTCCCACGACTAAACCATTTCCACGTGCTATTTCATGACAACCAGAGAGAGGCACTGCTATAGTTTCACACCTATAACATGAACCGCCCTCCCCCCAATATTTTGCTCCCATACCCAGGATTCTTGTCAAGAACCTCTTCTGCTCACATCAAATACAGGCACACTCTGCCTAACAGACCCCCTCTCCATCAGCATCTAAGAATTTTACTCCCATGCTTACTTTGGATATGGATTTTTTAAAAAAATTTATTTACACTAAATAAAAAAGTAACAGAGTGTGGGCAATTATTAAAATCTTTGTTGGAGTCGAAATTATGATACGAGCTTCAGAGACATGAGAGGGGACCTTGGCCCAAAGTCCTGCATGTGGAGATGTGATGATTATTCAAGTGGGAGTTAATAGGGAGGTAGATCTCCAAATATTTCGCATGTGACTGACAGCCAATTATTGGATTACATAAAAGGCCAGAACACTGACTCCCCTCTGGCCATCCCCATCATCAACATGCAAACAGCAAGTAACAGGGGGACCCAGGAGAGAGGCCCAGGCTGAGAAGAATGAGGCAGGAAGGGCCCATCCACTCCCTCCACTCAGCCTCCTTGCCCCATCTCGGATTCTGTCCTTAGTAATGTTCTTCTAAGAGTCCTCTCCTCACATCATGCAGGTGGCTCCCCAACCACAGACTTGACTTGCTCATAGTACCCTCCCTTCAATGCCAACCCAGCTACTTCTGCCTCATGTGTCATCAATAAAACCCCAAACTACCTTTCCCAACAAACCTACTCACGGTACCATCTTGGAATAAACATGAGAATGGAGAAGTAGGGATTACTAAATCCCATCATCTGATTTCTTAGACTCTCCCAAAATAATCATATCTTGTCGATCTGATCCAAGAAGGTCCTAGCTAGGAGAGGACCCCAAAGTCCAGGAAGGATACAGTTGATGACTTTTGGATTCAAGTCTGTGCATGGTTGGGATCCAGTCTATTCTTTGGCCCTTTCTGAGGGCTCAGGAGTCTCTAGGTGGTTTCTCCATGCCCACTAGGAGGTGTGTCCTGATGGGGCAAGGGCTACAGGGCTTACCAATCACTACCAACCCTAACTCTTCATCTCTCCTCTGTACCCCCCTCTCACTCCTTCTAGGCCTCTTCCTTGTTAGCTGGATGGCCAGCAGCCAGCTTACATGCCAAGCCTTCTGTATAATCCCATAAGTGGCTGCAATCAGTGGGTGACATATCCATGGGCCCCCTCTCAGGTATCTCCTTATTGCAAAATGATTTTTCAGTCATATATTCTAAAACACAACCTGGGGCTACTTTATCCCATGTGACTCCTCCCTTCAGACGTGGGGTGGGATGGGGATAGCAGGTGGTGAGATCCTCAAAGGATCTACTCTTTCAGCCTGAGCCCCAGGGTTGGGAAGTTTTTGGATTTTGTGACAAGTCCCACAGGGCAGGCTGATTATCCCAGGCCAGCCAGTTCCCACCAGGTCCCCTCATATGAGTGACAGCCAGAGTGAAGTTGGGATTTTAGCAGGTTAAGAGGCAAATTCCATTTCCTTTTCCAGTGAGGAGTAAAGCTTTCAAAGATAACTATTGGTGCCGCTGCACATTCCAGCCTTCCCCACCTGACAGCACCTCTGGAGCATCATCCTCAGCCCCACTTACTTTGGACTTGTTCCAGTTTGACTTTGGGTAACAGCTGCCTTCCTAAATACGCAGAGTGCTAGGCCGTCTCTCAATCCCTGCATCCTTCCCTTATCCTGGAAAGCTGGTAATGAGGGCTGTTCTCCATGTTGTAAGCATGGGGAAACTGAGGCTCTGGAAGGACACAGCCTATTCAGTCCCTTAGCCCCAGGGCTTCCTAATCTCCCTGGGTTATATGAACTTTCTATCCTTCCCCCATCCTACCATTGTCTGTGTGGAACCTCAGATTTCTGAACATGCCTTTGAGCTGCTCATCAGTCCCAGTTCCCACCAGGTCTATGTTCTTGGTCACTTGATTCAAAATGGTCACTATTCACAAGGCCCTGGGTAAGCCACCCCACCTCCTGCCCACCCCACCTCTAACTTTGTGGCTTCTCATCAGCCCAGCCCAGATGCTTCTAAGTCTGAAGAGCTAATGCTTAAAAAAAAAAATTAAAAAATAAAGCCCAAAATCAGCAGACACATAAGTAATTGCATCCTGGCAAGATTAAATTAGGTGAGTTAGAAAAGCAGCAGGAGGTGTTATAATTCAGTACTTACAAGGATAACCACACAAGTAAACATCCAATGAGAAATTCTCATTTCCCCTCTGGGTTCTTTGTGTACCAGTCTAGCCTCATCCTTGTCCCCCAGTTCCCCTGTCCCAGCAGACACCAGCCTGCCAGTGCCACAGTTAAAATCAGATTTATAGGAAAACCAAGTCAGGCTCCTAAGTCTTAGAGTAGGAAGTTCTGGATTACAGAATAGTCAAAACCAAAAGAACCTTCAGAAATATGAATATAATTAATTCCACACATGAGAGTGACTTGGCCTGCTAGTGAGTGGGGTCCCCTATATGTCAGTCTGAGAGGAATGTCCTAAATGACTATAGGCAGGAGTATCTCCAGAGTGAATGGCTTGGGTACCAGGATAGGCTTAGGCAAGAGTAGACACTTGAACCATTTTTACACCAGAGCAGAGCTATCTGGGAGGAGACAGGAATAACCGTAATTTGAGGTGGGAATTAAATTGCTACAGTGTAGGATAATTTTCCTTTTAGGAAAATAATAAAATGCCCCCCATTTGCATTGTTAAGATTAAAAAGTAGCTAACAACTCAACTCTGAATAATCAACTTTCTACTGTCTTAGCATTTCTGAGGGTTTTGGTGATGTGACAGTAAATAATAGAAAGCATCCAGTGATTAGGGTTACCAATTTAGCATTTAAATATACAAGGTGCCCAGTTAAATCGGAATACTATTTTTAGTATAAGCATGTATTATACTAAAGAAATTATTTGTTGCTTATGTGAAATTCAAGCAGCTCTGGTGGTATAGTGGTTAAGGCATTTGGCTGCTAACCAAAAGCTTGGTGGTTAAAACTCACCAGCTGCTCTGCAGAAGAAAAATGGAGCAGCCACTCACCAGCCACTCCTCAGAAGGAAGATGGGGCAATCTACTTCTGTAGTGATACCGCCTCAGAAACCCAAGGAGGAGTTGCTATGAGTTGGATCTGACTTGACATCAGTGAGTCTGGTTGGTTTTTAGTTATAAAAATGATTATTATGCAGAGAAGGCACTGGAAGTATCGGGAAAGATGTCACAGAGGAAGTGGCTGGGGAAACTGGAGAGGATCTTTAAATAGGAGGAGAGGACTTTAAGTAGGAGTGCAGGAAATGCTGGGTTCTGAGGGCCTCATGGGGCAAGCAGCTCCTGCTGGGGAAGTGCAGACATGAAACCTAGATACTTTACTACCACCTGTTTTGTGATTGTACTGTGGACCGGGGAAGAAAACGCTGAGGATTCACCAGTTGTACTGGGGCCAAAGCTTTAGTGGGAAGTGGATGGAAGGTGGCCATTATGGAACCGCAACCCCAGGAAGCACTGGCCTGGGGTGGTTGTGGTTTTCAGGTGCCATGGAGTCAAGTCTGACTCATAGCGACCCTGTGCACAGCAGAAAAAAATACCGCCTGGTCCCGTGCCAGCTCCACGGTCCTTGCTATACTTGAGCCCATCACTGCAGCCACTGTGTCAATCCATCTTGTTGAGGGCCTTCCCCTCTTTCGTGTACCCTCCACCTTACCAAGGATGACATCTTTCTCCAGGGAATGGTCCCTTCTTACAACATGACCAAAGTAGATGAGACGAAGTCTGGTCATTCTGGCTTCCAAGGAGCATTCTGGCTGCACGTCCTCCAGGACAGATTTGTTAGTTCTTTTAGCAATCCATAGCACTTTCAGCATTCTTTGCCAACACCACAACTCAAAAGCATGAACTTTTCTTCCATTTTCCTTATTCATTGTCCAGTTCTCACATGCATATGAAGTGATTGAAAATACCATGGCTGTGTCAGGGGTACCTTAGTCCTCAAGGAGAAATCTTTGCTCTTCAGCACTTGAAAGAGGTCCTTTGCAGCTGATTTGCCCAGTGCTATACGTTGTCTAGGAGCTCTGGTAGCGTAGTGCCTAAGGCACTTGACTGCTAACCAGAAGGCTGGCAGTTCAAACCCACCAGCCACTCCTCGGAAGGAAGGTTGGGCAATCTACTTCCCTAGTGATACTGCCTCGGAAATCCAAGGAGGGGTCACCATGAGCCGGGGCCGACTCAACAGCAAACAACAACAACAACATACGTTGTCTGATGTCCTGACTGCTGTTTCCATTGGCATCGATTGTAGAACCAAGCAATATGAAGTCTTTGACAACTTCAATCTTTTCTCCATTTATCGTGATATGGCACATAGGTACAGTTATGATGAGTTTTGTTTTCTTTATATTGAGATGTAATCCGTACTGCACACCGTATTCTTGAATCTTCATAAGTAAGTACTTCAAGTCATCCTCACTTTCAGCAAGCAAAGTTGTGTCGTCAGCATATCACAGGTTGTTAATGATTCTTCCTCCAATCCTGATGACATGTTCTTCTTCATATAGTCCAGCTTCTCGGATTATTTTCTCAGCATACAGATTGAATAAATATGATGAAGGGATACAACCCTGACACACTCCCTTCTTGATTTTCAACCATGCAGTACCCCTTGTTCTGTTCAAATGGCAGCCTCCTGGTCTATGTACTGGTTCCTCATAAGCACAATTAAGTGTTCTGGAATTTCCAGTCTTCTCAATGTTAGCCATAATTTGTTATGATCCACACAACCAAATGCTTTTTCATAGTCAATAAAACATAAGTAAACATCTTTCTGGTATTCTTTGCTTTCAGCCAAGATCCATCTGACACCAGCAATGATATCCCTTGTTCCGCATCCTCTTCTGAGTTGAGTTTGCATTTCTGGAAGTTCTCTGTCAATATACTGCTGCAACCATTTTTGAATTATCTTCAGTAAGATTTTACTTGCATGCGATATTAATGATATTGTTTGATAATTTCCACATTCCGTGGGATCACCTTTCTTTGGAATGGGTACAAGTAAGGATCTCTTCCAGTCAGTTGGCCAGGTAGCTGTCTTCCAAATTTCTTGGCATAACCAAATGAGTGCCTTCAGTGGGGCATCCGTTTGTTGAAACATCTCAATGGGTATTCTGTCAGTTCCTGGAGCCTTGTTCTTTGACAATTCCTTCAGGGTAGCTTTAACTTCTTCCTTCAATATCATTATTTCTTGATCATATGCCACCTTCTGAAATGGATAAAGATCGAAAACGTCTTTTTGGTACAATGACTCTCTGTATTCCTTCCATCTTCTTTTAATACTTCCTGCATCATTCAATATTTTGCCCATAGAATCTTTCAATATTGCAACTCGAGGTTTAAATTTTTTCTTATTATTTCAGCTTGAGAAATGTCAAGCATTTTCTTCCCTTTTGGTTTTCTAACTCTAGGTCTTTGCACATTTCATTATAGTAATTGGCTTTGTCTGCCCAAGTTGCTCTTTGAAGTCTTCTGTTCAGTTCTTTTATCTTGTCATTTCTTTCATTTGCTTTAGCTACTCTCCACTCAAGAGTAAGAGCCTGGGGAAGAGAATGCAAATCACAGAGAGAAGTGAATCCAGAGGATGTGGAGTTGAAGGGTTCAGAGGAGCACCTCACCAGTGGATGGGGAGGGAGAGCCAGAAGGTGTGTGGATGGGGTGGTTGAGGCCAAGATGACTAGAGATGGAAGGAAGGGAGAAGTATGAAGGAGACATCCCCCAAGCCATGGAAGAGTCCATGGGGAGGTTGGCTGGGCAGAGTAACCTGACCAGATGGGGTGAATCCAACCTAAGTCAGAGACCACACCAAGTAGTTATTCCAACTCCCTCTCAAGAGCCCTGAGTGCAAAGCCTTGGGTCAACAATGATAGCTCTTGTACCTAGTCACCCTCTTGGCAAGAAAGCAGCAAGGATATCAGTTCATTAAGGCCGTTTCAGGCTCCTCCCATGGGAGGAATCAGGTTTTCCTCTGACTCAGGATCAACTTTGGCAGTCAGCAACTTAGTGAAGATAGGCTTCGTTCTTCTCGTGTTGCACCCCTCAAGCTTCCCACCTTCATTCACAGAAAAGGGCTGGGTGTCAGGCATTTTATACCTTTTTATGAATTCAAAATTTTTTTGTTGTTTCTTTTTCCAAAATAATTTGCATTTCAACCAGATCTATCCTTAAAAGACTTTTGAACATCAGGAAGCAAGCTGGGGAGGACTTTAGAGACCGATGGTCTTTCTGGCTCCCCAACAATCACTCCTTCAACTCTCAGAGACCCTCTTCTGATGAAGTAGTCACCTGTCTCCAGCCCTGGTAGATTGTCCCTTTCTTAAATTAGTATCAACACAGTGGCTAAGCAGCAGGGTTTTCATTTAATAATAAAATATCTTAACAGGAAATAGAAAATTCTGTATAAATAGAGAAGGAGTCCTACTGGCACAGTGGTTAAGTGCTTAGCTGCTAACACAAAGGTGGCTGTTCGGACCCACCATCTGCTTTGCAGGAGGAAGGTGTGGCAATCTGTGTCCATAAAGATTTACAGCCTTGGAAAACTCTATGGGGCAGTCCTACTCTGTCCCATAGGGTCGCTATGAGTCGGGATTGACTAGACGGAGATGGGTGTAGGTGTATAATTAGAGATCATGTAAAATGACAGTGGATTAACATTTTAATTAAACATGGAGATTCCAATCATTTTTATCATTTTAGATAGCCAACATTTTGACACATTTCAGGTATAAATTGACGGTTCCAGGCCGATGGCAAATTGAAATAATTTCTCAGGTGATATTTGTGAGCTTTCAGTGGCAGGAACAGATGATATTCAACAGTCAAACCACAGATTCTCGACAGTCCCGTTCAAAATACTAATTCTGAAGCTCCCTCCCCTTCAAACATAGAAAAGCTATCTCCCCAGAAGTCACACACTCTATGAGAAATTAATTTGACGTTTCATAATTTGCAAAATTCACACCAAAAGTACTTTCTTTTCCCCCTTGGTAGAATGTCTTACTTTGTTCTGTGGTTGAAAGGCATGGAAAACAGAACTGACATGTGTGTTTGTCCTAGCAATTACTGATTATTGAGCATAGAGGCTGTGATTAGCATCATGCTAGCACTAATACTCACAGGGCATCATGCAGGGCAGCTGTTACTGTGCCTGTTTTACAGATGAGGGAATTGAGGCTCAGAGCACATAAGTGACTTGTAAGAAGACACACAGGTAGGGAGTGGCAGAGCTAGGATTGGAACCCAAAGCAATCAGCTCCAAAAACTCTGTTCTTTCCCAAAATGAAGCTAGGCGTACACTTTATGGAAAGGGAACTCAATTGCTGTTTGTTGATTTGCTATATTTTTCCTACATTCTAGGCCAGAGAAGACCACACAAAGTCACAATAACCTACCTTATTGAGGCAAGTCTTTTGTCACATCTGCTCTGTGCCAACTCTCTCACCTCAAAACCATCACCATCATCATCATAGTCATAAAAATACAAATTTTATTTGAAGCAGAAATATTTTTAATAATTGGAAGATAAATATTTTAAGAGATGGATCATGCTTTCTTTTTTAAAGATTAATACATTTAATATTATTATATTTACATTGTTATATTTATAGATACCATTTATTTATTAAACAATTTTAATCTTCAAAATCTAGT
Organism: Orycteropus afer afer; assembly: GCF_000298275.1. Classification (NCBI taxonomy): domain Eukaryota; kingdom Metazoa; phylum Chordata; class Mammalia; order Tubulidentata; family Orycteropodidae; genus Orycteropus; species Orycteropus afer. The sequence goes on along the minus strand of NW_006921711.1, from coordinate 3,169,041 downwards.
TTTGGCCAAATACATTCTTGGTTCCATCATCCTAATTTTAACCCATCCTGTGTGCTGAACGTCTGCCTCAAAACCACCATTTGTCTTAGAGTCCCCTAAGTAACAAGTTTTGCTTTTCCAGCAAAGCTGAACAAATTACATCTCCACAGAGTACCCTTCCCATCACCTTTTATAGCCAGATAAACTGAAATTCGCTGAAAAGCCACACAGAAAATTTCACATTGAAATAATAGGCCTATCTAACAAGTTAAATGCCCATCAAAGTGAACATGGTTGAACAAAGTTCAACTTACATATTACAAGTTTTGAAAACTCTGGAACATGCCAGAAAAAATAAAATCACTCTAAGAAAAAGGGTACAGTAGACATTCTCATCCCTTTCTAATCTAATTATCCTGGCTAATGTCACCGAGAAATTCGCTGCTACTGTGATGTTTGAGAATGCTAAACTGTAATGTGGCTGAATAAAGTTTATTAGTAAAATCGATAAATATTTCTTGACTAAGGCTGTTGTTGGGGAGCTCTGGTAGCATAGGGGCTAAGACACTTGCCTGCTAACCAGACGGCTGGCGGTTCAAACCCACCAGCCACTCCTTGGAAGGAAGGTTGGGCAATCCTACTTCCGTAGTGATACTGCCTCGGAAACCCAAGGAGGGGTCGCTATGAGTCGGGTTTGACTCGGCACATAACAACAACAACAAGGCTGTTGTTGATGCCTTTAACACGTTTTACCTCTCTTTCTAGATTTAAAAAAAAAATTCTTGAGAACATGACAGTCCCTTTTTATCTTAATAACCCCCTACAGGGCTTAGCATAGTATCATCCTTGTAACAATTTGCTCAATAAATGTTTGTTGAATGAATATTAGTATTTAATAACTATTCTACAGAGATTTACCAATGATTTTGCTACTGAGAAAGAGTATAATCAGGAAAAAAAAAAACAAACAACCACAGAGACAGCATTGTGAATGTACTAAATGCCATGGAATTGTACACTCTAAAGTGGTTAATTTTATGTTCTATAAAACTCATCTTAATTAAAAAAAAAAAAAAAACTGCAAAGACCAAGGAATAACAACCTAATAGCTTTCATTCAAATTCAACATAGTATATTCTCATATTTTCATATCAACTATAAAGTACAAAAACACTCATAAACATTATTTTTTTAGTAGGAAGCTTTTTAAAAAATCACTATTAAGTAGATAAAAATGTAAAGTTGCAACAGACTTTCCAGAAATTGTGATGCAAATAACCTGAAAAACTAAAAGCGCCCATCGCTTAGTGAGAAGTCTCTGTAGGGCTGTTCAGAATGCTCCCAGCCTCTCTCACTCACTGCCCCACTCCCCCAGGACCCCAGCACTGCTAAGGGCAGGATGGAGTTCAGGAACTGAAGGCAGAGAAGCCTCTGGGTTTCTTCTTCATCTGAAAAATGTTCCAAGTAAGAGAAGACCCACTATCCCTCCCCTCCCCTCCTTCCAGCAACCTTAATCACAACTCCAAATTCAAGGTGATATTTCTGAGGACCTTAAGTTTATAATTTCTAAAACCAGGACCCCTCCTTTTATGACAATGTGATGACAAGCTTAAAAAAAAAAAAAAAAAAAAAGGCAGTAAAGAAAAGCTTTAAAAGATGTAGCAATCTCAATTCAGTGGGGTTGAAAATACAATTTTTTTTTTTACAAGTTCAGCAGCTGACGGAAAGATTAAAGGTTCGAACCCACTACACAAGACAGGCTTAGAAATCTTATGGGGCAGTTCAACTCTGTCCTGTAGAAGCGGAATTTGACTCTTTGGCAGAGTTGGTTTACCAGTTTAGGAAACTCATCTTTTTTTGATTTAGAACCAAACCATTTTCTTTCTTTCTCTGCTAAAGTGTCGTTTAGTGCACCTGAACATTCTTAGGACATTTCTTCAAGGTTTTCAAACTAGCTTTTTTGTTGTAAAGGACCAGTAATTACACACTTGCTCTCAAAACGCTACCACATCCTAGTAAGCTGCAACCTGGAATCTTGTATCAAATTTTCCTTTCTGCTTTCCGATAAGACACAATGTGACAGCCCAGGAGCCTTCTTCCCCTGGCTGTTTCACTTGCTCATTAGGTCTTTAAAAAAAAATGCAAATCTTCATCTCTTCATTAACCCATTTTAGAAAATAACTCAGATGTTCCTAATTTCGAGTCTGATTTCTCAGACTGGTCTCTGATAGCTTTTGAAAGACGTGTATTCAACATTCTTAAGGACAAAGGACACTTTATAGAAATAAATAGAAAGAAAGCCTGACACAGCACAAGAGGAGAGAAACTCTGAGAAGTTTGGTAAATGTTGCTTGCTTACTTCAGAATTATTTCAAATTCTGCCCAAACTGATAAGCACATTATACTGAAAATGTTTTATTCAAAAACTTTTCTGATATCTCTATGAGAATAACTAAAGGAGTCTCCGTTTCACTCTACATTATAGCTGCCTGTCAGGCGAAAGGAATCCAATAACCCTATGGAACCTTGCTTTTAACAGAAACTAACAATAAGTACAGCAACATGATACAATCTGAATGAATCAAAATATGTTTATTCATAACTCCTAGACATCATCTTATCACCATGTGATCATGAGTGTGTGTGTGTATACTCTTTTGTTTTTTAAGACTTCTCTAAAATGAAGTCTTTTTTCACACACCGACACTAACTAAATCCCAGGGTCTTCTCAGAATGCCTTCCCATGGTCAGGTGGTTTTAAAAAGAATTCTATTTACTAAAACCATTATGACACTGTTTATTTTCCTCAGAGGGGGGCTGGAGGGAGGACAGGAGGGGAAAGAAAGGAAAGCAGATGATTTTTTTTTTTTTTTTTGTAATATGTGACCCTATCATGCAAATAAACAAGCACGTCTCTCTCAGGAAAAGACTTGACCAACTTGAACTGCATTTCACAGCTCCCCACCAGAAACAGAAAAATGAATGGAAACACCAGAGATGATGAACTATTGACCCCACAAAAGTAAATGCAGATCTCTCTCCTCAAGCTTGCTCAAGACTCGGGGAAAATAAGGGAAGTTTTTGAGGGGATGATTTCCTTGAACACGGAGCCAAATACATTCTCACCATATGACCACAAACTAGGCACCTCTCTTTCCACTTTCTCCCTTTAGATAAATCTCAGGGATGGATCCCTTGCTCACAACAATTCAACGATACTGCCATATTTTTTTTTTTTTTCTTTTTAAAGTTCATAGTATTTGTGGGTGTCCAAATTGGGGAGGAGGCCAAGAGGAACTTTTCCTAATAAAAAGACAAACTACAGTTTCCAGTGACAAAGCAGAGAGGGTGTATCTGTGAACAGGCTAGAGACTGGGATTTTGGTGGTTTTTTTTTTTTTTTTTCCCCCCAGAAGAAAGAACTGCAAGGTAGGCAGCCCAGATTTCCAAAATAAGTCAGTTTCTGAGGAGGTAAGTAATACTAGGGAAGGAAAGTGTTTTGAGAAATTCCCTGGTTGAAAACTCAGTCACTAGGTTGTAATGAGAGAGCAAGACGCCTTCTTTAAGAAGAACACCCAACTGCTCGCCTGCCTAAACACCTCCTGTCAGCATTCAGAAAGACCCAGAGACACACCTCAGGTGGAAGAGCTTTGTCCCCTCTTCCTAGCCTGGGAGGGCTGGTCTTCGTGAGCAGAACTGGAGGCAGGAAGGAACTGAGATGTGGGGAATGGGCCTCGAAGGGCAAGGAAGCTCCGTGTTTTCCGAGGGCCCACAGGACTGAATCTTCCCTCCTGAAGTCTGCTTAGCCTTCTCTTCCACCTGTTCCCCAGCAGGAAGCCCTGGCCCTCCTTCGGGGGCCTGTTGACTAATGAAACAGTAAAATCATAGGTCAGCCATCAGGCAAATAATAAACATATTTGCACTGTACGTCTCTTAAGCCTGTTTAATGGGTTGTCCCTACATGTAAATGGGCTTCCTACCCCAGCCCCCTCTGCTCCACCTGTATCAACAACAATGTCTCTGCACAATTATCTTACCTTAATGAACTTAATCTTTAATTTCCCAGCTTGGCCCTGGTACTCAGCCTCCTAACAAAGGAATTGGAACTGTTTGAGTCCCCGTGAGCCGCCTTCCTCCAACAGCTAGGGAAACTTTAGCCACGACAAGGATTTTTGCCCCTTGTGGAACTGTCAAAAGCAATAAATATTTTTCTTTTTATTCCATCATTAGACCTTCCTAAGAATGCCTCCCCATTGTCCACTGTAATTCCCAGAGCTCTCTGGGCAGGGGCGTTATTGTGGAAAATGAATCCTGAAGTGTTAACAATCCTGCCAAAGCGGCTACACTTTTTTTTTCCCCCTGAGGGCGTAACTGTTAGGAATGTGTCGCCTCACCATAGCCAGCTCGGCGAAAAGAGCACTTGTGTTTTTTAACACTGGTCTTTGAGAAGGATGCTCAAGTTAAAGCATTGTGACCACTGTAAATAGATGCACTCAGCAGAATAGAGCTTCTTCATTCCTAATTAGGGAAGTAACTCTAGAAAGACAGAATGTCACTTGCTAGGCAGTGCGTATTGTTGAGTTTGTGCTTGCCTCCACAATGTGAGGTAATTGGAGTTGTACCTTTTAGAAAGCTGCTAATTTCACATAGGAAGTGCTAACAAGACCTTTCTGGGCCATGTTTTCCTTCTTCCTTTTTAAGGAAGTTACAGACCTTCAGTAGTGGGAATGGCTGGGCCCTGGCCTGACGAGGAAACAGCAGTAATGAACCACTTCAACTCGCAGTTAGAAAAAAGAGGCCTCATTTTGGAGTCCTGAGAATACCAGGCACAACAAAAGGTTCTGTTTAAGCTTGTTATCCAGGACATTCTTACAGGCTACACAGCTTTCCCTGCAATGACCCTCTCCAAACAAGTGCATCAAGTTTGAGCAAATAGAAACAGGCAACTTTCAAGGCTCGGAGTTATAGTTTTCTTTACAAAGCCATTTATATAATGTAAGCTGCAATTAGCATGGGACAGAGCAAAGAGATTTAGGCTGGAAAGTTCTTTTAACAAAAGATAGAAATTAGTGGAATAAGTAACAGTTAAATATCGGCTTCAGATAACTAGTTGAAAAGAACTTTTAAATAATTTACTAATAAAAAAATAAAATGATTTTGCTTCAGACTTTGTTCCAATTAAAGTATGGTCTTTTAAATCACTGAACTGATTAATCTAATTTTAAATTATCCAGCAAGAATCGATCCGAGCAAAAAGGAAAAAAAAATAAAGCCCCCAACCCCCATGAAAAGCACTACAGCTTTTAAGTCTGACAATTTCATCAAAACGTCCATAGGAATTACATAAAAAAATTCAAACGGTAATGAAATAAATTGCTACTTACATTATGAAAGTCTGCAAAAGCTTTTTATAGACTTGAAATGCGGAAGTTATATAAACTGCACAGTAAAAAGAATTAGAAATTGACCTTTACAGATCAAGGGCTAAAATTAACAGTCTTCAGGAGAAAAAAAAAAAAAAAATCCCAGTTCACAATGGCTTTTAATGCCATTTCCCCCACACACAAACTCATTTATCTAATAACTATGGCAAGGTTAGGATAAACAATGAACAGTATGTTTTCACATTTTCCACCTTTTGTGTCCTCCATATGAATTTCTAAAACACTTAAGAGAATAGATACATAAACCTGTGACCTTCAAATGAGCTTTTTGATACTCATTTTGAATAAGAAGATCAGAAAATGGAACCACTTTTACACAGTAAAGAATTCCATTCTGTTGGGTAAACAAAGCTAAATTTTAAAACAGAGACCTGACATTTGTATAGCTCAAGAAGCTATTCTGCTCTTTCGGGGGTGGGCAGGAGGAGGGAGGGGGCATTGTCAGCACTTTATGGTGGTCTAAATAATGACCAAATCTACGATTCACATAAAAAGGGGACAAATCTATCTGGCTGTGTTCAACAGAGAGCCACCGTTTCCAAGACAAGAACAACAAAAACTCCTAATTTTTATGGCAGTTTCCCCCCACCTCATGAACAGTTGCTTCATCTCACAAAAAGTGAGGGGAGGGTGATGGAGGAGGCCGATGCGGCCATTACGAAGCTAACGCTTATTGCCTGGAGCTACAAGGGCCTCCAAAAGTTACTCCAATTTCCGTGTTGCTTTTGTGCATCCGTTGTCCTGTCTGAAAGACTCAGTTAGGTATTGTTGCAAAAAAAGTCTGCATCCACATTTGTTCCCCTCTAATTCATACTCGGCATTGTGAAGTTTTGCTATTCAGGGGGTTGATTGGACAACAACCCTGACAATGGCCAAGCGATTAGTCTCCCAGCATGGGCTGGGGTAGTGGGTATAAACCTAGGGATGGGGCTTGAATTCACTAGGGCATTCAGCTTCCTCTCGGGGCCTTCCTGAGAGTTCATGCCTCCTTTGCTGCAGGTAATGCATTCCTTCATACCGGGGAAACCGAATCCTTGTAATTAGCGTGTCCAGAACTGGGCAGGCTGCCCCCTCCCCGCAAGTCGGCCCTCGGGGGGCCCTGGAGCTTTCTAAGGAGCTCAGTCCCTGCAATGCTTCAGCCTCGTCGAATTGAAAACTTTGTTGGGCAGCTTGGTGGGCCTGAAAATCAGCACAGGGGAGGGGAGCCCGAGGAGAGCCTTGATTGGCGCCACTTAACCCTTGGCACCCCGAACTAAGAGAGAGAGAGAGACAGAGAGAGCGAGCCGCCCCTCCCCGCGCCTTCAGCACCTCCTCCAGACCTGCCCGGCCTCCTCGCAGCACTTTGTGGGAGGGACGTTCGCATTCTGCACTAAACCACTGCGGCTGAGCGAGTTGTTAAGTGTACAGATGTCAGTCTGGTGTTTTACATGTCAGTAACTTGAATTAATTTACATTTATTTTCCTATTGTTTTCTATCACTTTATGACAATGTGCTGCATAATATAATTTAAATCTTTAATGTACAACTAATTCTCTACCATTAATTTGTCAACATGATTACTGGATACGCCACCCCAAAAAGCATGCTGACTTGAAACATGTATAAGACATTCCTGTGTTTTTTACGAAGGTTTACATGTGAAATGACAAAGATTCACAGAAGTATTTTTCTTGGACTGTCTATAATTTCACGAAAACTACAATTTCAATGTGCTTCCCACTTACACTGAGGAATTCCATCTATCAGTTGAGAATCAGACATATATACAAGCCCCTTCTTGAAGAAATTAATTAGGCAGCGCCGCGTTCTCGCTGCGGTGGCCGGAAATTAATCGTGGCCCAGCCCTTTGGTGGAAAGGACTCCCCCAGAAGCAACCTCACCGAGACGCGGTTGCGGCTGCGCCCGCGCGGGGCGGTCGGGGGAGAGGCCGGGCCGCCCGCCCCAGGTGCTCCCGGGAAGTGGGGGAGAAAGCAAGCCGGTGCGGAGTCCCGGGTCGCGTTCCCGGAGCGCGGGCAGGCGCGAATGGAGCTTGGGAAGATAAAAGAGGAAAGGGCAGTGCTTGGTGGGGGGAAGCGGTTTTGAGCTGGTGGGTCTTCAAGGTTCCCTAAACTTCTCCCTAACGGCAGCCTTTCTCTTTCGCCGGCTCTCAAAGCCTCACTGGAAGCAGCCTGCCCTTCCCTCCGCGCCCCAGGAGGACGGGCGCCCAGAGCCACCAGTCAAGTGGTAACACTCAAACGTCTGCACAGTTAAAATTAAAAAGAAGACGAAGAAGCACCCCCAAACCTTATTAAACATTCAAATAGAAAAATTAAGATATTCTGGGCAAAAGAAGTGTTTAGACAAAGGCTGTCTGCTTCAATTTCCCCGTTAAGCGGGGAGCTGGCTGCTCCGAGAGAGTGACGGTGGATTCCATAAATTAACTGAAAATCCCTCTTCTCTGGAGCCCAAGTTATCTCTCCGTTGCCTGCAGCTCTGATTTAGAATGGGAGCCGGCTTGTTTACCGGTTTAATTAATGCTCCATTTCAAGCAGGGAGGAGGGGAAGGAAAACCTAGTGACTCGGTGATAAACAGGTGTAGCCGGGCCTGTAGCGGAGCTCTCGGAGCTCTCAGGGGCTGTGGCAGCCTCATCAGGCCTAACTGGGCATGACCCTGCCAGCGAAAAAGGTAGATGGCCCAGTTGGAAGCGCAGTAGGTGAGCATTATTTTAACTGCGAGCCTGTGATTGGAATGGCTTAAAGGGACAATCAGCACTTCGGTTTTTCTTCTTTCCTCCAGAAAGCATTTTGATTCTTTTCTGTTGCTGAGCTGAGAAGAAACAGACCTTGACATATAGGTCACCGGCCTTTTCCCTCCCCTTCCTCCTCTTCTTCCTTAGCCTTCATCTCAAAATGTAAAGGAAGAACCACATAAGGAGGAAACCTGGCTCCCCACATCACACTGGCGACTGGTTTCTGCTGCAAAATATCTCCAGACATTCTCTCCTTATTTACTTATTTCAGCTTTTAATTCCAAGAGCCTAATATCTGGGATTGGACTGTCCGTGGCCTACGTATTTCTGTGACCTTACAGATAACAGGAAATATTGTGTAGAAAATGAAATTCAAGCTCCAGCTAATTTTAAAAACATAACTAAAAACTCATTCCCAAAGGGAGAAATGGCAGTTTCTGTAAGCACAGGCTGAACATGTGTTTAAATTAATAACTAGCCCTGGTATTTGCTAAATGGTGGCCGTATTGGAGAAAACAATTTTAGTCATTAAAAACAGCAGGTGTCCAAGGTGAGAATATATGTTTTATGGCTGAAAGTCACCTGTCTGCTTTACCTCCCGTCTTTCTGTAAGCCAGCATCCTTGAGAAACAGAAGTGAAACCAGAAGCTGAGTCTGTCGGCCATGCTGGCCTTTTGGAGAAAGGCGTTTTTTAAAAAAAAATTTTTTTTTAAAGCTTGTTGTTGTTGTTGCTATGTGCCATCGAGTGGGACCTGAGTCATAGGGACCCCTCCTTGGTTTCCGAGGCGGTATCACTACGCAAGTAGATTGCCCAACCTTCCTTCTGAGAAGTGGCAGGTGGGTTTGAACGCCAGCCTTCTGGTTAGCAGTCAAGTGGCTTAGGCACTATGCTACCAGAGCTCCCTACCATTTATTAAATGCCTATTTGATGTCTACATATATTATTGCTAATTCTGACAGCTCCCACACAATGTGGTTATGCTTATCCCCATTTCTGAGAGAGGTTTAGGGAGTGTGGTTTTTCCCAATGTCACAAAGCTAGTCAAGTGTCAGAGTGAGGATAAGAATTCTGGTCTCTCTGACCCCCAGTATTTTTCCCCCACCTGTGAAGTAGCAATGACCCTATGATCTCAGGAAGAAGAGGATTCCATTATAGATGAAGACTAGTTATGTCCTTGGCAACAGGAGTGAAGGTCTTTTGCCACCTGGAAGATTCCACATCAAGTTCTGGGTTCAGTTCTACGGGAATCCAACCCATGTATAAGCACAAAGCACTTTGCAGAATACAGAGAAGTTTCCTTCTGGAAAGATTGCTAGACTGGGAATCAGGATCTTTCATTGTTAGCTCCGCTTCCACTAATGTGTGACTTTGAGCTGGTTACCTAAAAACTCTGAGTGAAGCTTTTCTTATCTCTGAGTGGGCACATTACTCATCCTGCCTACCTTGTGGGGCGGGTGTGTGTGTGTGTGTGTGTGTGTGTGTGTGTTACAAAATAAGCTGATAGGGGTTCAAAGTATCGATCACTGTGAAGAACTGTTTAGATGTATAGTTTTATTATCAATTTCCCAGAGATATATTGTTGTGTGCCGTCGAGTCGGACCCGACTCATAGCAACCCCTCCTTGGGTTGCAGAGGCAGTATCACTACTGAAGAAGAATTGATGCCTTTGAACTATGGTGTTGATGAAGAATATCGAATATACAGCAGACTACCAGAAAAATGAACAAATCTGTCTTAGAAGAAGAACAGCCACGATGCTCCTTGGAAGTAAGGATGGCGAGACTTCATCTCGTTTACTTTGGACATGTTATCAGGAGGGACCAGTCCTTGGAGAAGGACATCATGCTTAGTAAAGGACAGGGTAGTGAAAAGAAGATCCTCAGTGAAATGGAGGCTGTACAATGAGCTCAAACGATCATGAAGATGGCTCAGGACTGGGCAGTGTTTTGTTGTTGTACATAGGGTTGCTGTAAATTGGAACCAACTTGTGATAGCTGGAGCTGTGTGTCATCTTGGCTGGACCACAATTCTGTGTGGCTTAAGCAGTTGTAATGTGGTTATTCCCATGATGGGATCAGATGGTTATGTTCTGAGCAGCCAATCCATTGAAAGGAAGTTTCCCTAGGGGGTGTGGCCTGCTTCCAGCATAATTCTGAACATCCTGGGAAAAGAGACACTCTTCTGTGGATCGGGATTCTGTTGTGCTTCCTACAACTGTCCATGAGCGAACAATCCACCATTCGACCTGGAGATCTTGGATTCATCATTCGTTGGAGTCAACAGCTAGTATACTGCCTGCCAACCTTGAGCTCCTCAGCCCCTGCAGCTGTGTGAGTTGGGAAGAGCCTCCAGCTTGATGCTTGATCCAAGAACTTGGGACTTGGCAGCTTCTATAAGTGTGTGAGTCATTTTCCTAAGATAAATTTCTCTTTCTCGCTCTATATAAGCTTTACTGGTTTTGTTTCTCTAGAGAACCCAGTCTAACACACTTGATGAAACCTACCACCCACCCAGATGAAGAAACTGACAGCATAAGGCATTAAGCAATTTGGCTAACCTCACAAAGTTCAGGAATCCCTAAATTAGCATTTGAATCCAGGTAAGCTGGCACTGGAGTCCACACAATCACTGTGCTATATACTGCTAACCATGAGAGAATGTCTGTGTTATTATCCCTACTTCTCCAACTCATTTTTAAGATAACAAAAGTGAATCCCAGATAAGTTAAATGTCTTGCTTAATATCACACATCTGTTTGATGACAGAACTGTGAATAGAGTTTAACCTCTCCTTATGCCCAGTGGCAAGGAGCTTTGGTGGAGTAGTGAGTAAGGCATTTGGTTGCTAACCAGAAGGTCACCAATTCAAAACAATCATCTGCTCCTCAGGAGGAAGATGAGGCAACCTACTTCCGTAAAGATTTGCAACCTTAGAAACCCATGGGGGTCAGAATTGACTGGATGGCAGTGTTTTTTTTTTTTTTTTTTTAATGCCCAGAGATAATTCTCTTTGTAACAAAATTAATATTGATTTTAGCAATCCTTGAACTCTATCTAAGGAGCTCTGGTGGTGCAGTGGTTAAAGTTCTCAGCTGCTAACCAAAAAGTCAGTGATTCAAATTTACCAGCTACTCCACGGCAGAAAGACATGGCATTTTGCTTCCATAAAAATATTCACAGCCTTGGAAACCCTAAGGAGCAGTTCTATTCTGTCTTAGAGGGTCACTATGAGTCAGAATTGACTTGAAGGTGTGGATATGTTTGTTTGTTTGTTTGTTTTTGCAGTTCTATCCTGGAGCAGACTGCCTGGATTTAACTATGGGTTTTGCCATCACAGGCAAGTTCCTTAACTTCTCTAAGCCTAAGAAAATAAATTAAATAATGCACCTAAGTAAATAGTTCTTGGCACATAGTAAATGCTCAATAAATCCACCTGTTTTAAAATGAACAGTACAGGAAGAGGAACATAAACAGTAGGCAGTGCCTGATGAAGATGTGGTGTCCCTTCTCAGTGAGTTGGCCAAAGTGCAAGGAAAAAACAAGGGCTCGATAAGGGGCTGAAGGGGACCATTCCCTGGAGAAGGATATCATGCTTGGTAAAGTGGAGGGTCAACGATGAAGGGGAAGGGCCTCAACGAGATGGACTGACACAGTGGCTGCAACGATAAGCTCAGGTATATCAAGGATCATGGGGCTGGTATAGGACCGGACACTATTTTGTTCTGTTGTACATAGGGTTGCTGAGTTGGAGCCGACTCAATGGCATCAAACAACTACAACAACAACAACAGATAAGGGGCCGAAGCATGGCTGGGAAGGGCAGAGCCCACAAGTTGTAAGGCAGCCCCTTCAGGCATTGGAGGGTCTTCTGGAGTGAGTCCTGAAAAGATGGAGCATTGAAATCATTGGCAGGTGTGAGGTGTAGAAGGAAAGTACCGACTGAGGGAGACAGAGAGAAGAAAGGAAACAATCAGAAGGGCTGGAGGGAGGTAGGTTGGGGGAATGCCTGAACAAGAAAAGTGCCTACATCAGCATTAGCCCATAATAGGTACTTGGTACCAACTCTTGCTGAACAAACTAAGGAATGATTGAGGGTCATCTTCACAGTGCTGGTCCCTAGAAAACTTCAGCAATGGCTGTTTCCATCCTATGAAGAGAAAAAGGGGGAAAGGGGAAAGGAAGCATGAGATGCTGAATGGTGAAGAGGAAGCATAAAATGCCTGGCTGACAGAAGGCTGTCCAAGATAGACACCTGGAGAGGTGTGTGTCTGTGGGGTTGGGGGAGAGCGATCCAGTAGTACTGAAGTAAGAGAGAGCCAAGCATCCTAAGGAAGGGAGAGTGCCTAAGGGGAATTTGGGGCCATTGCATGGCGAGTTAGCTGCTTCTCAGGTTGCCTAGACACCACATCCTGGAACTTTTGCTGCCCTTGGGCAATGGGGGCACTGCTCCTAGAAGATGATGGCAGGCATGGGAAGGGGTACTTCTTAAACCTAGAGTTTGAGGGATCTCTGGCAAAGGTCATAGGGAAGTTGCCCTTGCCCCAAGCAGGGGTTCCCTGCTTTGCTGGCTCTTTCCCTAGGGGAAGAAAGGACAAGAAGTGTCATGATCTGAATTACCAGAGGCCCTGATCTGTGATTTGGTCTCCAGGATGGACCAGAAAGATCTTGGGTACTGAGGGGCGGGTATTCCCTATTAGTGGCTTCTACCTCTGTAGTTTAGGGAGTTTCCAGGTAGGGGGTATTAAGATTTGGGGAGACATATTCCACTTGATTTTGGAAAAATAGCTGAGGAATTGAGTGTGGGGAAAATGCCTGGACCCTCTGTTCCTGCCACCCTCAGAAGGTATTACAAATGGCTGATGCTCCACATATATGTTGAATAAATGAACAAAGGGGGTGCTAGAAATACTTATTATATTTCACAAGCATGAGCAAGGGGGTATTTCCTGCCACCTATACTATGACACAGTGGCTGCAGCGACGAACTCAGGTATTCCAAGGATTGTCAGGCTGGCACAAGACTGGACAGTGTTTCATTCTGTTGTCAGAAGCTGACTCGATGGCACCTAACAACAACAACAAACCATGAAAAACCAGAAGAAAACCTTTCTCCAAGTTAAGATTTCCATGGACCTTTGTCTTCTGTTTCCTCATCAGTAAAAATTCCCAGCTGCCCAACTGGGATATTGTAGAGATCAAAAGAGTTATTTAATGTAAATGTAAACCAGGTATGTTAAAGAAATCTGCTGTTGTTATAGTTAGTTGCCATCAAGTTGATTTTGACTCCTGGTAACCCCATGTGTGCAGAGAACTGCTCCATATGATCTTCAAGGCAGTGATCTTTTAGAAACAGGTCATCAGGCCTGTCTTCTGAGGAGCTTCTGGGTGAATTTGAACTGCTGGCCTTTCTGCTAGTAGTTGAGGGCTTAACTGTTTGTGCTACCCAGGCACCATTAAAGCAATATAAGGGGTTATATATCTATAGAGAAAGAAATATTAAGCAAGGATTTTTATTATTGAAAATTGTCAATGTATACTAGAGAGAAGATATAATGAACCCTCATGTTCCTATTATCCAGCTTCAACCACTATCAGTTCAAAGCCAGTATTGTTTCATAAATCCCCATTCCCTATCACCACCACTATACTGGATTATATACTAAAGCAAATCGCAGCCATCATATCATTTCATACCTAAGTATTTCAAATATATTTCTAAAAGATAAGGACTTTTTTTAAAGAAACATAACTATAATTCTATTATCAACACATCAACTTATTGACATGGTCAATATATTTACATCAAATAGTGAGTTCATTAAACACTGAGCCGATATTCAAATCTCTTCATTTGTCTCATACATGGACTTTTACAGATGGACTTTCAAATCAGGATTTGAACAAGCTCTGCAACTTGCATTTAATCGATAAGGGCAGGAACTTTTCCCTAGGCTTAAATTTTGGTCCCAGCCTGTGGAGGTTGAAAGTCCTTGTGCTGGGGTTTGCCTGGAGCTGACTGGGGCAGTGGTACTCCATTGTCTTTTGGCCATTGATTCATCCTTTTGGAAGGGTCCTTGGACATTTTTTTTAAAATGCATTTTATTGAAATATAATTTACGTACAATGAAATACACAAAAGTAAAGTGACATGGTTCAATTTTTTTTTTTTTTGCCAGTGTTCCCTCCCCTCCTCTCCCACCCCGGCAACCAACAAAGAAAGTTTCCCTCCATATATAAACCTTTCTTTGACCCTCCACAACAATGAACTAATACTATATTTGTCCTTCTGTGATTGACTTATGTCACTCAGCATAATGTCCTCTAAGTTCATCCATATTATGCCGTGTTTTGCAGACTCTACGTTACTCTTTAGTGCTGCATAGCATTCCATTATGTGTATGTATTATAGTTTGGTCATCCAATATTCTGCTATAAATCTTGGAGATAAGTCCCTTGCCAGATATGTAATTATCAGCAAATATGAATTTGTTGCTGTCATTTTTGTTATGTGCTTTTTTGTGGTGTCGATTTCTTCCATATAATTTTCTATGCTGAGCTCGTTTTGTTTATGAATCATGTTATCACTTCCTTTGTTGCTATTGTTTTAGTATTTGCTGAATATTTATTCTGGTCCTCTGTTTTGAAGTGAAGTTTTATCATTTTTCTTTGAGGTTACCCTGTGATTTATAATTTTCTTTCCAAGTTTAGAACAGTCCTTTCTATCTTGTAGTCGTCTTGAGTTCCCTACCATCTAGAAGTTCTGTAATGACAGTTTTTCCCTCCTTTTGGTTTGTAGTTGTCTTCATTTGTCAATTGATGTCTCTGGTTCCCTGTTTACAATCTTGTAAGCTTCTTCACTTTGGATACTTCCATAGCTGGGTTGGGGTTCTGGGTTATATCATCATGTGTGAGTGTCAGTTGTTGTTGGCTGTTGTTACTTCTCTGTTCAAAGGGCTCCCTTTAGCATCTCAAGTAAGGTTGGTCTGGTTTTAACAAATTCCCTTAATTTCTGCTTATCTGAAAATGTCCTAATTTCACCATCATATTTGAGGGACAATTTTGTTGGGTACATAATTCTTGGTTGGAAATTTTTCTCTTTCAGTGTTTTATGAATACCATCCTATTATCTTCTCGCCTGCATGGTTTCTGTCAAGAAATCTGAGCTTAGTCTAATTGGTTTCCTCTTGTAGGTAACTTTTTGTGTTTCCTGTGCTGCTCTCATAATTCTTTCTTTGTCTTTGGTTTTGGTGAGTTTGATGATGATATGTCTTGGTGATTTTCTTTTGGGGTTTATCCTGTTTGGGGTTCATTGGACTTCCTGAATGGATATATTCTCATCTTTCTCATACCAGGAAAATTCTCTTCAACAAATCTTCAGCAATTTTCTTTGTGGTTTTATTTTTCTCTTCCTGTTCTGGAATTCTGATGACACGTAGGTTATGCCTTTTGGTGGTATCCCACATAAACCTTAGGCTTTCTTCATTTTGTCTTGATCTTTTTTCTGATTGATCCCTTTCCAAAGAAGTGTTCAGGTATTTGCCTTCAATCTCCCTAATTCTGTCTTCCATTGATTGAATTCTGCTCCTTTTGCCATTCAATGTCTTATCTATTTCTGAAAATTTAGTATTAATCTTCTGGATTTCTGTCTGTAGATCTGTATCATCTCTAATTTTTCATTTATTTTGTCATTTTGTTCTTGTATTGTCTTTTGAAATTGTTCTTCGGTTTTGTCTGTGTTTTCCTTGATCTGTCTCTCAATTCGTTGAAGATACCTAAACATAATTCTTTCAAACTCCTTATCAGGGAGTTTCAATGCTGCGTCTTCCTCAGGGATGTGTTTTGGGTCTGTATCCTGGTCCCTTGTTTCTCCTGCTTTATCTTGCTTCTTTGTGAGGACTGTGATCTCTGTGTCTCCAAGGCATTGTGATGTTTTTGTGTTTATATTTAATTGGTGATTATATGTTAGAGTGACTTGCCCACGAATTTCATTTTGTTTTGTTTGTATGTTATCTACGCAAGCAGGGTACTGTGCTGTGCTCCTCTATTCACTAGTTGAAAGCACTTATACACTCACTACCTGTCTCCTTTCCTGTTGTCTGTCAGTCTCTCATATGTCCCTGCCAACCTTGGCAAGCAGAGCCTATTCTTAGGTCCCTGAAATCTGAATGAGAATGCTATCACTTTAAAATCCAAAATGGTTGTCACTTGTAAAGGTTCAAAATAGCTATGCCCTCAGACACTTTAAATATGCAAAGTGGCCACCACTTATAAACATTCAAAATGTCTGTGCCATTGGTCACTTTAAATATCCAAAACGGCTGCTGCTTATAAACATTCAAAATGGCTGGGCCCTCAGTCACTTTAAATATCCAAAATGGCTGCCACGTGTAAACAATCAAAATGGCTGCATCCTCTGGACAGCAGAAAGTCAACAGCTCAGGTTTTCTCCCTCCTTGCTGTTTCCCTTCCTAGTCATAGGCCACCAGCACAGTCATCCTGGCAGCCCTTGGTGACAAGGGCTGATCTTTAGGTCAATTCTCAGGTCCCAACACCTCCTGAAAATACTCAGGCTGTTGGTCCATCAGAGTAGCTGACAGTCTGCAGCTCCAACTGTCTCTGTACTGTTTTCGTTCAGGTTTTTTCACTAGTTGGTGCCTTAACCACTTCTGTATAGTTCCTTTCAAAGCTCAGGGCTCCAGGATTATCTTCTGTATCTCTGTCAGTTGGTTTTTCTTTTCTTTGTTGAAGCGGGTCTGTGTCGCTTGTCTGCCTATTCCTCCATTGGGTCCTTGGACATTTAACAACTGGTCGGGTAGCTCTTCTAAAGTGTGTGGACCTACAGAAGAGGATTTATTCTTGATGTATGCATTGGGGATGACTGGAGCATAAACACTGGCTCCTTTGCTAAGGTGTGGCTTAAAACAGATTTTAAAAGCAGGCACTGGAATTTCTGCCACTTCCTTTTCCAAATCCCACTCTTCCTCCTTCAAATTCCATATGCATCACTTGCCTTGCCTCCAGTCTTCCCCCTCAGCTGAGTTCCTGGAGCATTTAGCACCCACCACAGCAAAAAGGGGGAAGACCTCAACCAGATGGATTGACACAATGGCTGCAATGACGGGCTCAAGGAGAGCAGTGCACAGGACCAGCAGTGTTTGGGTCTGTTATATATGGAATTATGATGACTCAGAACCAACTGGATGACACCTATCAACAACAACTTTATTTTTTAAATTGTTTTATTGTGGTACAAGTATATATAACATCCTACTTTGATGACTAGTGACTGGGGTCTTAAAAGCTTTTGATTAGCCATCTAAGGTGCAACTATTAGTCTCTCCACATCCGGAGCAAAGAAGAGTGAAGAAAAATCAAAGACATGGGAAACAATTAGTCCGAAGAACTAATGGAGTGTGAACCCCAGCTTCCATGACTCTGAGACTAGAAGAACTAGATGGTGCCTGGCAACCACTGCTGACTGCTCTGAAAAGGATCACAAGAGGTTCCAGATAGAGTGGGGGAAACGTAGAACAAAACTCAAAATCATTTAAAAATAAAGACCAGGCTTACTGGTCTGATGAAGACTAGTGGTACCCTCAAGACTAGGCCCTTAGACATCCTTCAAACTAGGAAATGAACTGAACCCCCATGACTCAGCTGGCAGGCAAACCAACATGCAGCCTATAAAGTAAACAGTGATAGCAGGAGGATATGCTCTCATTACAACAATCAAGCATATAAGATTAAGAGGGCAGCATTTCCCCAGGGATAGAACTAGAAAGGCAGGAGGGGATGGGAAGGAAGGCAAAAAAAAAAAAAGTACATAGGAGCTCTGGTGGTGTAGGGCCTAAGGCACTTGACTGCTAACCAGAAGGCTGGCAGTTCAAACCCACCAGCCACTCCTTGGAAGGAAGTAGTTCCATAGTGATACCGCCTCAGAAACTCAAGGAGGGGTCACTATGAGTTGGGGCCGACTCGACGGCACATAACAACAACAACAAAATAACAAAATGTTTCCCAATTTAACTATTTTACATGTACAATTCAGTGACATTGTGTATCATGTTGTACAACCATCACCACTTCCACTTCCAAATGATTTCATTGATTAATAGAAACTGAGTGCCCTCTACACAATGACTCTCCCTTCCTTACTCCCTCCTACCCCTGTAACCACTAATAAACCTTGGTCTCTACACATTTGCCTATTTAAGTGGGATCGTATAATAATTGTCCTTTTGTGACTGACTTATTTCACTCAGCATAAAGTTTTAAAGGTTTATTCATGTTGTGAGTATCAGGACTTCATTTCTCTTTATGACTGGGTAATTATGTTGTGTGTATATATCACATTTTTTTTATCTGTTCATTTGTTGATGGACATTAAGTTGTTTCTATCTTTTGGCTATTGTGAATATTGCTGTAGTGAATATTGTTGTACACATGCCTACTCATGTTGTTGTTTTCAATTCATCTGGTTGTATACCTAGAAGTGGTATATTTGAGGAATCCACCACTTTTTCATCATTTAGTGTGTTAGGCTGGGTTCTCCAGAGAAGAAAAATCAGTAAAGCTTTTATATATATTACGTACACAGAGAGAAATTTATCTTAGGAAAATGGTTCACACTTTTAGAGAAGCTGGCAAGTCCCAAGTTCTTGGATCAAACGTCAAGCTGGAGGCTTTTCCCAACCCATGCAGCTGCAGGGGCTGACAAATTCAAGGTTCACAGGCAATATGCCAGCTGTTGACTCCAACAAATGATGAATGTGAGATCTCCAGGCCGAAAGGTGGATTGTTCCCTCACGGA
Organism: Orycteropus afer afer; assembly: GCF_000298275.1. Classification (NCBI taxonomy): domain Eukaryota; kingdom Metazoa; phylum Chordata; class Mammalia; order Tubulidentata; family Orycteropodidae; genus Orycteropus; species Orycteropus afer. The sequence goes on along the minus strand of NW_006921711.1, from coordinate 3,150,079 downwards.
CAGTTGTAGGCAGCGCAACAGGATCCCGATCCACAGAAGAGTGTCTCTTTTTCCCAGGATGTCCATAAATATATTGGAAGCAGGCCACACCCCTATGGAAACTCCCTTTGAACCAATTGGGTGCTCAAAACATATATATATACGATCTCATCGTGGGAATAACCTACATCACAACTGCTTAAACCACTCAGAATTGTGGTCCAGCCAAGTTGACACACAACTCCAACTATCGCATTTAGCTTCTATTATTTTTTCCTTAGAAGGTTAGCTGTTCTGCACACAATATATATCATGTCTCTTCAACTACATTCCAAGTTTCTAAAGGACAGGAACCCCACAGCATCTGACACACACTTGGTCCAAATATCCAAGATATGTAGGTGACTGACAGACTTACGATACAGAATCTTCCCAAACCAAAGTTCTTTAAACATTTTTTTAATATTTATTAAGTGGAGCAGAACAACATTGATTTGCTATTAATAAAATTGTATGCCTGTTTCTATATATCCAAAATAAAGGGATGGTTTATTACATTCACTGAACACATTTGAAATATGCTTTATGGTTACCCAACATGTATAGTGACAGATCAAATGGTACCTATGTACTTAGGATCAGAATGCTACTGCTTCTCCTACTATCAGTCCACTGCTGAGAAGCAACCTCTTTGATCTGCTCGGTTTTCAGTTCTTCTGGTGGAAGGAAGGTTGCCAGATCTTCCAAATCTGGCATAGGGTGGGGTGCGGGGAACAGGATGCCCAATTAAACTTAAATTTCAGATGAAAAAATATGAATGAATATGCCCCAAATATCGCATAATACTATACTTTGTCTGGCAACCCTAAGTGTTCCCCTGATGTAATGTATAGAGTTCTATACATTTAATGTGCTTATATCTCTATTTCTTCATTTAGCAACCATTTAGACAGTATCTGTAGAATTCCCAGTGTGAAGGGATTTCGATATTCACTGCTTACATTATTTCCCAATCTTCTACCGTTTGCTTTGTAATGTTAATAAAATGTTTAAGCCTATACTTATTCATCCATCAGCTTTCAGCATTGCCTCTGGCTTCCCACACTGTAAGGTACAATCCTTGTGCTAGTATCCTATCTTTTCCTCTAGCATGTCTTCCCTTTTCCATGTCCTACCTTCTTACTTTTATTACATGTACATTAATAAGGCTGTCAAATCTTACATTCTGTCCTGCCATACAACCTAGTCTTCCAAGTTTTGCCTAAAGGTTGACTATTAAAATGGAAAACTGGTCATAGTTACTTTGTTTTTGTTGTTACATAATTATTGTTTAATAATAGTAGCAATGAGCTCTCCTGGCGTAGTGCCTAAGGCATTTGACTACTAACCAGAAGGCTGCAAACCCACCAACCACTCCCTGCAAGGAAGATTGGGCAATCTATTTCCGTAGAGACACCACCTTGGAAACCTAAGGAGGGGTCACTGTAAGTCAGAATTGACTTGACAGCAGTGAGTTTGGGGTTTTTTTTTTTTTTTTGGTAATAGTAGCAATGTTAGAATTACATTCCCAGCTGTACAAGTCCAGTGTTATGAGCCCTGAGCCTTTCAAAGGAGACCGTTTCTAGCAGCAAGCCAAGTGGATTCTCCTTTCTAATCTTCTACCATTTGCTTAACATCATGTTACTTTTATTTTTTTCACTGTGATTTGGGTGAAAGTTTACAGAGAAGAATGATTTTCCATTTGACAATTTACATACATTTTGTTTCTTGATACTCATTGCAATCCCCATAATGTAACAGCACTTTTCCCACTTCCTCCCTGTGTTTACCATTTCCCTTCATCCTTCTTTCCTATCCCTTCCTGTCTTCTGAGCAAATGCTGACTTTTGGTCCCCTATGGTTGGTTATTCTAGTAAGTGCATACCTCCCTAGTGTTATTGTTTCACCTAGACCTGTCAATCATTTGGCTAAAAGTCGAACCATGGGGGTGAGTTCAGCTCCAGGCTTGAAAGGGATCTACTGGCTATAGTCTCTGGGGTTCCACCAGTCTCTATCAACCAGTAAGTCTG